>NC_139220.1:273422978-273957978 GCF_055691185.1 Crinia signifera
AAAAGAAGAATAACAGGGCCAAAACCTGGACCTTAAGAGAACCCAACCTTAACCTTGCAGAAAATCCAGCTTGAGAAAAGCATATAAGCCATCCAGTCCCATATTCAAAACCTTTGACCCTCTAACAGGTTTGTGGATTCAAGCCAACGGGGAGCGAGAGATGGGTCTCCGGTGCCAGCTTCACCAACCATTGCCTATAGAGTAGAGACCCCATGCACTGGGCCAGGAGATCAAGCTGGAAACTCTGGGAATGGAATTGGCTAGATGGGAGAGCTTTGAAAGAAGCTACCATCTTCTCAAGGAGGTGAAGGCAAAGAAATACTGATGACTTTTGAAGCAGCATCACCTGCTGAACCAAGTCCTGTAAGGAGAGAATCCTGTCTAGGGGCAGGAAAACCTTCTGGTCTGCTGTGTTCATAATCAATCCCAGTAACAGTGGTCTATGGGACGACAACAGATGAGACTTTTGCAAAAGTGCATCTTGACTAATATGCTTAAAATGCATCTTGTAGTCCTTTTTTTCCCATGAAGGTGATGATCTAGGTATGAAATTAATGTAATTCTTTGTAGACGTAGGTCCTATACCATGCATGCCATGAATTTAGTGATGACCCGCAGGGCCGATGACATGCCAAATGGAAGGGCTCTGAACTGGTACTGAGGATCCAGGACTGTAAACCTGGGAAACCTTTGATGCAGTTTCCAAATGGGTCCATAGAAATAGGCATTTACCATGTTGCAGGCAGACAGTTGGCTTCCTCTGTCTTCCTGTCCTCATTGTAAAATGTAAATGAATATAAAGAAAAGTATTAAAAACTTTTTTACATAAGGAGACCAAGCCTAGGGATCCAAATCTCCTTGGCATTTTTCTAAGACAGAGGTCTGGGAAGTGGATAGAGGGAAAAGGCTTCTTTATGGCAAGGGCAGTAATGGTATGGAACTCCATTCTGGAGGAGGTAGTATTGGCAGAGAAATTAAATACATTTAAAATATGGTTGGACAAACATTTACTGGCAAAAAAAAACATCCAGGGGTAAATCTCATAATTGGTATTTAGCGCCCAAGCCATACACCTTAGGTAGATCTGCAAAAAAAGGTTGAACTTGATAGACGTATGTCTTTTTTCATCCTCAAATACTACAGTATGTTACTATGTATGTTAGGGGTGGAACGTGCCACACTGCTAAAAATGTAAAGTGCTGACTAGTTCTATCACCACTCTATCCCCAATGTATGAAGACTGCAGTGCCCCTGGTGGATGATGGAGAAAACAATTTTATTAAACGTAGACACTGTTTTCAAATTGTGTCATATCCCAGCATGATGAAAATGTACTTTTCAGCCTCATTAAAGATATACATTGTTAAAGATCGCAAACAAAGGCCCTTATTCAGATCTGATTGCAGTGCAAATTTGTTCTCAAAATGGGCAAAACCATGTGCACTGCAGGTGGGGCAGATGTAACATATATAGAGAGAATTAGATTTGGGTGAGTTATTTTGTTTCTGTGCAGGGTAAATACTGGTTGCATTATTTTTACACTGCAATTTAGATTTCAGTAACACACCTCTCCAAATTTAACTCTTTCTGTTACATCTGCCCCATCTGCAGTACACATGGTTTTGCCCATTTTGAGAACAAATTTGTACTGCGATCAGATCTGAATAATGGCCAAAATGCACAAATATAAAACAAATTGGTTGCCCATAACCACTCCCATTTTCAATAGAACTCCCTTCTTAGTAAATAAACCCCTTAGTATCCCCATGGCTCACCAACTTGTATAGAGTAGGTCCACAGTACCAGGTACAAATTGATTTAAAACAAATTCTTGGTTCTGAATTGGACACAATGGAGGCTATCAAGGCCATGATTGCAAGTCTGCAAATTCGAAGGCCGGGTGATAATTAAATGACTGCACATGTATACGGCACGTAGTACGCATGCGCAAGGCAATCCTGCTATAAAATCCTGCTACATTTTTGATTGCTGGCCATTTGTTGCGGGTGGTAACTGTTTTCTGGAAGTGCCAGGAAAAATGCAGGTGCACCCAGGCATTTGAAGGGAAGTATTGTGACGTTAGCGCCGGCCCCGAACAGCCTGTTTTTAGGAGTGGTTTTAGACTCAGGGGCAGATGTACGTAGACCCTACAGCATGTATCATGGCAGTCAAAAAATATGGTTGGTCTCTCTCCACCTTTTCTCTCTCCAAGGCTTAGGAAATCTTAATCACATGCAGCTGTACCCCAGAGGAACAGCTGATACCAATAGCATAACATCACAAATGCCACTAAGACAAAAGCCACTAACCTGGTTTATGAGGTGTCTGACATGTGATGCATTTAGACGTGTGATACATTACTGCTGCCCTTTTCTTAGCGATGCATTAAAAAATAAATCTATTTTAATCAATGTTATTATTTTAAAATAGTTGCTGATTTCTCCGATATAGCCCTATTCACACCCAACGATATATCCTTAACGATATGAACAATAACAATATCACTAATGATATATCGTTCACATCGTCCAATGTGTACACTATTGATAACAATGCATGCTCCCGCAGGTCGTTAATGATATCTAATGTCCTCTACACATGTAGGCCAATGTCGGCTATATCACCAACGACTGCATGGTCAAGTGTGGGCCGGGTGATGTCACTGAATGACATCATTAATGATATTGTTCAGTGTGTGTATGCACTATATCGTAGCTCCACCGGTAACGTTAACATTATCGCTAGTGGAGTGTTTTGTCTAGTGTATATAGGGCTTCCCTGTTGGTTTTATTGTCCACCAAGAACAGTAAAATATGAAGTTGTTGAAGTACTTAGCAAGATAACTGGTCCGCCGCAGAGATACAATAACAATTGTTTGGATGTTAAGCCACAGGATAATAAACAGCATTATCTTCTGAAGGTTCGTCCTCAGCACCAAACCCATGTGTAGTATATGTTGGAAATGTGATAAGTGTTGGAGGTTTTCATATCTCAGTCTATAAATTTACCCCCCCAGGTAAAAAAAAAAAGATGTATCATGCTGTTCTAAGTGATTTGAAGTCCTTTTAATGGACTATCCATTCCTTTTCCTTAACTGCCTGATAACAGACAGCATGAGTCTGTAAATAGCGAGATGAGGTTGTACAACATTACCAATAGCCAACAAAAACTTATAAGCTTAATGACCTGCTTGAAGAAACAGAGACTGGTGCCAAGCCAAAAAGCCCTTTAAACGAAGGCTCCTGGGGGGATAATACCTTCAGCTTTTCACTTCCCAAATGCTGCACTGCTGTCTTAATTACAAACTCCCAGCTACTGCCTTTCCCAAAAAAGAACATACCGATTACAAATGCTACCGTGTCATGGAGAGACACGAATGATAGCTGCCTAAAAACCAATCAATTACACAAAAGAAAATCTTTTCTTTAATCCCGTAACAATACAAAACTCCAGGTCTGATATGGGCAGACAAATAGGATGTGTTTTGAGTCACTTATTAGGTGTCTGACGTATCTGTAAAATGAGGCCACAGACCAGGACGAGGCACAGATCCAAATATGTGACTTACATCTGGAACAACATAATGCTTTCATTAATTTCGCCTGGCTGAAGCATCAGAAGAACAGAGATACCTTTCATCAGTGTTTATCAGTTAAAAAGCAAGTTTTGTCTTTGAAAATATGGCAGGAGACCAACGGTTGGCTGCTGAGTGTTAGTGCTCAGGGGAATGAGATAAAACAGAATGTTAATGGCCGGAAGTGGAGGAACAATACACTATGGGATTCGGAGGCACTGAGGTCACAGAGTATTATGGCTTGGATGTTTTGTGCATTTGATGATTTAATAAAGTTTTTTTGTTCTTATATTCAACAAGAAAAAATCTGTTGAAGGCAAAATTCAAAAATAAAAATTGAGAAAATATTTGTGGGCAAACTGTAGAGATTACCACGAGTGACGCCGCCACTACCTGGACCGTAGCAGGTACCTATTGTAGGACACTAGGGGATGACATGAGTAATACACTGGAATAGTGACCTAATAATTGGTGACTGCGCATTTACCACGTCCTTATGACATTGAGCTGCAACAGTTGATGGCCCAAGATTCCAAAATGAAAAGCTTCACTAGGTAATGAGCTCTGAGTTGGAGGGTTACTGGGGGATAGAGGAGGGGTGAATGTTGATCAAACTGTGAACAACAACCATCTGTATCTATAATGGGTACTATTATGTTAGTTGGGCGCCCAATAAGCTATTTGTGGGCTATTCTGCATAGGGAAATCGCATTGCATCGCATTGCATGGGCCATTTTAGTGCCATGTGATGCGATTTTTTATGTAATTTATTCACTGCTCTGTGTGCCCCCAAGGTATCGCATCGCACCTGCCGCAAAATCACATGCAATCGCATGCGATTTTATAGGGTGTGCGATGCCATTACATTAGGTATACAATAATATGATTGTATGTCCTAAAAATAGCTTTTATGCACCCCCCACTATCCACGCCACCCAGAAGCGTGGCGAGCGGTGTCGGAACGCGTCCTCCGACCTTTTCATACCCCCACTATCCACGTCGGCGTGGAGTTGAATTTACATAGTGTGGCGAGCGCAGCAAGCCCTGCGAGGGGACACGGAATACATGTAAATTAATCCGCGTGTCCTCGCCACGCTTCGGACTCAGTGGCTTGCTGCGCTCGCCACGCTATATACATTCAACTCCACACCAACGTGGTAGTGGGGGTATGAAAAGGTCGGAGGACGCGTTCCGCTGCGCTCGCCATGCTTCGGGGTGGCATGGATAGTGGGGGGGGGGTGCGTAAAACCTCATTGTATGTCATACAATCATATTATTGTATAGCTAATTTAATGGCATCGCACACCCTATAAAATCGTATGCGATCGCATGTGATTTTGCGGCAGGTGCGATGCGATCCCTAAAAGAGCAGTGAATAAATTACATAGGAAAATCGCATCACATTGCATAGCATGCCCCTTAAAATGGCCATGCGATGCGATGCGATTTTTACCGTACGTATGTTAATTGAGCGCCTAACTAACATATAAGTACCCTATAATGCATTTCATTGAATTGTACTGTAAATGTATATGAAGGGGTGATAGGGGCATTCAGGGCCCCATAGCAAAATCTTTAAAGGGTCCCCCTCATTACAATGATCCTAAAAAGAGCAGGAGAGGGAGTGAGGGGTGTGAGAAACAAAGAGGATATCAGGTGGAAAGAGAGAGAGAGTCCCTGTCCTGCCATCCACCAGTTCCCGCCAACTACAGCTATATGGTGAGCTGGCGGCAACACAGAGAGCGGCTCCATCTCTACATATACTGCCTCCCTCATCCATCCATCCATCCATGTATTCACTGCCTCCCTGTACATACTGTACATGCATGACATGACCACCTCATATAATGCTGCAATTTCTGGGTTACACAGGGGCAGATTTCCATGGAGAACAGTACCACCACCCCACTCAAATAGGGTCAATGGAAGTACATATAACTTGCATTCTTTAAGTGAATGAGTAGACTCAAATGTTTTCCGAAGAATTGTTTTGTTTTTATTTGAATCCACCACTGCAAATCCTTTCAGCAGTCAATGGTTTTTAGAAATGATCTAGGAACAACCAATGGTTGAACTATTGTTGGTTCATCATCGCACAGGTGCAGAACGTGGCATCTGCCCATCAGACTAACATCATTTATGGAAAACTACACAGCTTCGTCCAAAAACCATTGATCATTACAAGCCGATGATGGTCAATTGTAATCTCTAATTCTAAAGGAGAAAACCACCTGATAACATATTCAAATGATGCATTTCATCTTAGAGTTGCCTTTCACACTTAGGACCTTATTCTGATCGACTCGCAAGGCTGCGAAATTCGCAGCCTTGCGAGTCCATCAGACGCCGCCAGCTGCCTGCAGTGCCAGCCATCCCCCCTTGCATGTACAATCCCCTGCACGTCTGTGAATTTTATGTTTACATAATCGTCCATTCGCAGTATTTCTCCAGCGCTCGCAGTTCAGAGACACCTATATGGTATCTCTAAACTGCTGGTGCCCTGTGCAAGGACAGGGCGGGCAGCTGACATACGGTAATGTCATACGATGACGTACAGGGACAGGGTAGGGATTGGAGAAGAGAAGTGAAAATAAGAGAAATTGGAGTGAAATAAAATCAAAGATTAAAAAAATAAATAAATACAAAATAAATGGAGAATAAATTAATGATAAGATGAAATAAAAATGGAGTAGAACAAAAATAGGATAAGCAAGTGAAAATGAAAAAAATAAAATAAAATAAAAAGGAGCAATGCAATAAATGTTTACACTCTTTTGCGTGTTGTTTAGAACCAGGTCCGGAGCTGTACTTGCAATGGAAGTAAATGTCCGTGGTGGGTGCGAGGCACTGGGGGAGCTTTTGACCTAACTATCCCTTACTTGTAAGTGAGGTAGACGGTCTTCTTCTGCCGCTGTGTGTACTCGCGGCTCTCCTCTCTCCACGTTAGCGGTGACTTCCGGTTTTCGGCTTTGCGCTTCCGGTCCTGGCTTCGTACGTACGAAGCCAGGACCGGAAGCGCAAAGCCGAAAACCGGAAAACCGGAAGTCACCGCTAACGTGGAGAGAGGAGAGCCGCGAGTACACACAGCGGCAGAAGAATACCGTCTACCTCACTTACAAGTAAGGGATAGTTAGGTCAAAAGCTCCCCCAGTGCCTCGCACCCACCACGGACATTTACTTCCATTGCAAGTACAGCTCCGGACCTGGTTCTAAACAACACGCAAAAGAGTGTAAACATTTATTGCATTGCTCCTTTTTATTTTATTTTATTATTTTCATTTTCACTTGCTTATCCTATTTTTGTTCTACTCCATTTTTATTTCATCTTATCATTAATTTATTCTCCATTTTATTTCCAATTTTTTTTTTTTTTATCTTTGATTTTATTTCACTCTAATTTCTCTTATTTTCACTTCTCTTCTCCAATCCCTACCCTGTCCCTGTACATCATCGTATGTCTTACCCTTAACATAAGCGCTTTGTTCCCATACCCCCTAAATCTACGTTATCTCTACAGAGCAGCTATACACCTACCCAGGCGCAACGAGCACTATTTTCTATACGGTAATGTCAGCTGCCCGCGCTCCGCACCTGCATCACGTCATCATTACCATGAGAATGCCCAGGGTACTCTTGGGAACACTCACGAAACGCTGGGAGTTCCCATATGGTAATGTGGTTGCCTGGCACCCCCGCTCGCCGTGTAGGGTGCGTGCAGAATGTTCACCATGGGTGCATCACTCTGCATCTGCAAATGCGCCGAAATGCATCTGCACATGGGATATGAATAACCACGGAGGACCGAATGGATCTGAATAAGGTCCTTACTGTACTGCAGCAAAATTCCTTGCAATGGTTAAGACCTGCTCTCCAGACATTTAAGTTGCCTTTTAGATGCTTATCCAAGCAGCACACAACAAACACACATACACACATTTAATTTCTGGACATAAATACTTCTCAGTGTGAAACTTCCTTCAAATACCCAGCCTATTTCCAAACTCACACTGATATAATCTGTTCAATAAAGCTAAATCCTTCCACTAAATCTACACTATACAGAATGAAACGTCAGGATAAAGATGTAAAGATAGTGCAAGGTGTCCATCATCCGCCATAAGATCGAACTGCTTCCTGTGTTCAGAGACAAACATATGTCTGGCGTCATCCTAAGACTTTTATCATGTGCTCTATCAAGATGATCACAAGGAATGTTTTTGTTTACCAAGTTATACAATTATTTTTCTTGTAACATGGTAATAAAATGATGTTAAGCTTTTCTTGTTACCTTTATCATGCATGTTGTTACAGTGTAATGTAATGTATGAAGCCGGTTCATGTGATAAAGGGGTGATAAAGCAGTGATAAGTTGATAACGCACCAGCCAATCAACTCCTCACTGTTATTTTTCAAGTACAGCTGATTGGCTGGTGCATTATCACCTTCCACTTTATCACCTCTTTATCAGTTTTCCAGGCTTAATACAGGAAAGCTCATTTATCTTAAACCTGCGACAGCTGCTTCATTAGTGGCAATTCAGGAGTTGTGTTGGGGATTGTCTCAGCCTTAAAAGCCATGGTTTAGTTGTCAGGTGAGCTCTAAACCAGAAAACAGGCATTTATTCAGTTAGGCTATAATGTGACAGGAGGTGCCAAGTTCTTAAAAGTCTTGTGGTGAGGATTTGCAATGAAATGGGGTTCCTTGGTAATGGGTAATCTGTAATCTAAACCCCTATAATTTACTTAATTATCTTTGTATTAAGGTAAGTGAGTTTAATATGGTGAGTGTTGAGCCCTCTCTTTCTTTATATATTTGAGACAATGAGGTGGTTTCCTATCTATCTATCTATCTATCTATCTATCTATCTATCTATCTATCTATCTATCTATCTATCTATCTATCTATCTATCTATCTATCTATCTATCTCATCACTCTATGCTTTTCTTGCTTTAAATCACAATAACTTTATCCAGCATTAGCAATAGGCCTTTTTCATATAGGCCTTTATCCAGGAATAGCACTGGGCCACACACACACACATATATATATATATATATATATATATATATATATATATATATATATATATATATATATAGATAGATAGATAGATAGATAGATAGATATATAGAGAGAGAGAGAAAGAGAGAAAGAGAGAAAGAGAAAGAAATGTCCGCGACACTCCAAGGACTGATGAAATAAATGCTTTTATCAGGTGCAAAAAAGCAAAAGGTGCAGGTACATACACGAAAGTCAACGTTTCAACACTCAGCGGTGTTTTTATCAAGACAGTGCAGACCTGTAATAACCTTGCACGGCGGCAAGAACATAACCTTGCACGGCGGCAAGTACATAACAAGAAAGCTCACACAGAAGTGAGAGTTAAATACATTACCTGCCTATGATCTCTCCTGTGGCCGTGTGTCGTGCGCGCTGCTCCACGAGTGAGAGACGCACACAACTGACGTCAGTCCTTTGCCATTGCCAGGCAACCCAGGTAACCTAGGAAACCTAACAGACTCAGGACGGCGTCAATGGCAGATTGATCGACATCGCTTTGAACGCAATCTTCGCTTAAAAGAATTTTTTCAGAATAAGGATTCTACCACCACTGCCATTACACCCATTACACCCATTCAACAATTTATCCGCACCCGATCCAAATCTTCTTTTGATCCTCATTCCACCAATTCTTCGTTACCCACTTTCTCCCGTCTGGTTGACGCATCGGTCACAAAGTACAACCAAGCTGCTAAGTCCGTTCATAAGAACTTATCCAGGGCTGAACAAGATGCACTTCAGAAACTTTCTGAATACCGCCACATCATTATCCGCCCGGCGGATAAAGGTGGCGCTATCGTCATTCAGGACCTTAGTGACTACAAATCTGAATTAGAATCCCAACTGCAAGATCAACATACTTATACACAACTTCCATCCGACCCCACCATGACGTATAAAGCAGAATTAGATCTATTATTGTTACAATCAGTTAATCAAGGTATTTTGGAAAAATCCCTTGCGGATGCTCTCACCCAACATCACCCTGTAGCACCACTTATATATACTGTGCCTAAGATACATAAGAGGCTCGTTCGACCACCCGGCCGACCCATCATCACTGCCGTCAACTTTTTGTATCATCCAGTATCAAAAATTTTGGACACCATCTTGCAACCACACATCCAAATTCAATCTACCTTCATTAAGGACACCACTGCATTCCTCCTCAAACTACAAGACTTTGATACGCTACCATCTGACACCAAGCTTGTAACCATGGATGTCAGTAGCTTGTACACGTCCATTCCTCAACAAGCGGGGGTAGCAGCAGTGGGAAGTTTCCTTCGATCCAATAACATTCAAGATATGGATCACGCATTATTTCTGCAATTACTCACATTAACCTTAGAGAGAAATTATTTCCTCTATAATGGCAAGTACTTCCAACAACTCAATGGGTGTGCCATGGGGAGCCCCGTGGCTCCGAGCCTGGCGAACGTGTTCATGTTTCAAGAAGAACAAGACAAATTTCTTAACATCCCTGCTTTCAAACAACATGTTCTCATGTTCGTCCGTTATATCGATGATTTGTTCCTTTTGTGGACAGGCCCTGAAGCAGTTCTTGTAGATCATGTCACCTCCATCAACGCCAGCTCATCACCCATTAAATACACCATTAATGTTCAGAGAGATGCCATTAACTTTTTGGATGTGTTAGTCAAGATCGTCAACTCCAAAATACAGACTGAGGTGTATTCCAAACCGACTGATAGGAACACCTTACTACTGGCCTCAAGCCACCATCCCAAACCGCTCAAATGCGGTTTGCCTAAATCGCAGCTGATGCGAGTGGCCCGCATAGCTAGTTCAGAGTCAGCAGCAATTGAGAGCACCAATCTGATTGTGGATCGCTTCCACCAACGTGGATATGATTTAAAAAGCCTGCGCAGAATTCAAAAGGAAGTACTGGCCGTCCCTAGAAACACACTGCTGTCACCCAGTGTTAAATCTTCAGCCAACATCCTGCCGTGGAAACAGCAGTTCACCACAGCCAGCCCTGTGGTCCAGCGGGCCACCAAGGCACTGTGGCCATTTGTGAAAACGGATCCAGCACTCCCATGTTTTCATTCTGCCAGACCTCTCTCATGTTATACCCGGGGCCGTAATATCAAAGACCAGGTGATGCACACAGACATCACTGGCTTTGATACCTGTGCCAAGACATCACATTTCCTGCAGAAACCACCAGGATGCTATCGCTGTTTAAAATGTACCACATGCAAGAACTTGGTTGTATGTAGGTCTTTTAAACATCCACATGGTGATCATCAGTTTTCATTACATCATGTCATGTCCTGCCTTACCACCCATGTAGTGTACCTTTCGTTCTGCCCGTGCCCACTATACTACTTTGGCAAAACTATCCGCACAGTGAGGGAAAGGATGGCCCTCCATCGTTCGGCTATCAATGCAGCCATTATCCACAAAAAGTCTGACCAACCAGTTGCCAGACATTGGGTGGAAGCTGGACACAGTATCTCTGATATCCGGTTTATCATCATTGATCATGTTCCCCCGCTCAGACGAGGAGGAGATCGGGACAGTCTGCTGCTCAAACTTGAATCCAAATGGATTTATAAGCTCAAAACTATTAGACCCATAGGTCTCAACGAACCCTTTAATTGGCAGGTGTTCATGTGACTGCTTTGCGCCCCCCCGTGTTTCATTTGTATTACGTGACATGCATCTTTCCTTTATTGCTTTTGTATACTGTATTACTTTACATGTCTCTGTTCAAGCTTCTGGACAGCTGTCTCATGAGTATCCTGGCCAATTGGTACGATCCCAGTGGCCGTGGACGCCGTCCTGAGTCTGTTAGGTTTCCTAGGTTACCTGGGTTGCCTGGCAACGGCAAAGGACTGACGTCAGTTGTGTGCGTCTCTCACTCGTGGAGCAGCGCGCACGACACACGGCCACAGGAGAGATCATAGGCAGGTAATGTATTTAACTCTCACTTCTGTGTGAGCTTTCTTGTTATATACTTGCCGCCGTGCAAGGTTATTACAGGTCTGCACTGTCTTCATAAAAACACCGCTGAGTGTTGAAACGTTGACTTTCGTGTATGTACCTGCACCTTTTGCTTATTTGCACCTGATAAAAGCATTTATTTCATCAGTCCTTGGAGTGTCGCGGACATTTCTTTCTCTACCTACACCCCACCGAAGGCACCCAAGGCAGTTGTACTATTGTACTAGGAGTGCCGGTTCTTCATCGCCTTCTATATATATATATATATATATATATATATATATATATATATATATATATATATATATATATATATATATACCTCCTCTTTATTCCCGGCACTCTGGGCTTCCTTAGACAATCAATGGCGCGGTGCCTTCCATATAGACAGCAGGTCCAAATATACGATAGCAGGACGGCGGCACTCGCTGACTAATAAATAACTGAGACCACTCAGTATATTATAAACGTTTTCGGTTTTACTAAACCTTCGTCAGATATACAGAAAATAGAAAACTCACCAAATATATAGTGTCTTACCCCATCTCGTGCCTTTCCCGTGAATGCCTTGCCTCCTCCCTCTTCCGTCCTGACCTTCCGGTTTCAGGTGCAGAAGATGGGGATTGGTTCCGGCGTGTATGGTTGCTATGGAAGCCTGGAGGTTGCTAAGTTACTCGCCGCTGTGTGTGGACGCTGTCACTAGGAAAGGACACGTTCCGGGTGTACACTAATCGCAGACACAAAGTACATAATTTGCACAATAAAGGTGACATTTTAAAGAAAACAATTTAGTGGTAATTGTTCATTTAAGCCAGCGGGTGCTACTGTGTTCAATCTTTGGATCCAATATGCTTCTCGTCGGAGTAACTTCAAGTTTCTATCACCTCCCCTTCTGTCTTTCGGTACATGGTCTATCATGATGTACCTAAGTGTTGACAGACTGTGTCGACATTGGAGGAAGTGTTTGGCTACGGGCTGTTCTGCGCCCTTGCCTTCCAGTGCGATCTTGATTGAGCTTCTGTGCTGTGTCATTCGTACTTTGAAGCTACAGATGGTTTTGCCTATGTAATATTTGCTACACGGGCAGATTATGCAGTATACTACATAGCTACTGTGGCAACTGAGGCTATATTGTATAGGAATCTTATATCCATCATGTGGATGCTTGATGTAATCAGCTGTTATTAAATGGGTGCAGGTAATGCATCCCGTACATTTGTAATTACCCATTTTTCTGCGTAGGAAGTGAGTCTCTTCATTTTTTTGAAAGTCAGAAATGTCCGTTTTGACTATCTGGTCTTTTATATTCCTTCCTCTGGTGTAGCAAGGTAGCAATTTTCTATTCTTGAACCCCTTCAGATCCGGGTCTGTTTGTATTATTGGCCAAATTTGTTTTGCCATTTTAGTGATCCTTTTGGACTCCGTAGAATAATTATTCACCCAGACAATCTGGTCTCTGTCCGTTTTTTTCTCCTGGGGGGTTTCTGAGTCTCTTATATCCTCTGTGTAATTAAGAGCTTTATTCATAGCTTGTTGTAACAATTTGTTACTGTATCCCCGCTGTAGGAATTTCTTGGACATTTGTTGCATTTCAGCAATTTTTTGTTCTTGATTGTTACAGATGCGCTGAACTCTCAAAAATTGAGAGTATGGGAGGCCTTTTAGCAGAGGCTCCGGGTGATGGCTAGATGCAAGAAGTAAATTATTACAGTCTGTTGGTTTCGTGTACACCGATGTTGTTATTTTGTTATTTTCAACTGTTAACTTGACATCCAAAAAGTGTATCTCTTTATTTTCTATGTCATATGTAAATTTAATATGTTCATCACGTTGGTTTATTTCTTCCATGAACACTTTGAATTCTTCAGGTGTACCCAGCCAGACGATAAAAATATCGTCAATAAATCTAGTAAATAACTTGATTTTAGGTGTATATGTAGGGTGCTGGAAAAATAAATTGTCCTCCACCTTGAACATAAATGTATTCGCGTATGCTGGAGCTACGCATGCCCCCATCGCACAGCCTTGCGTCTGGAGGAACAGTTCTTTGTTGAAAAGGAAAAAGTTATGTTCAAGTACCAACTGTAATAATTGTATAAAAAATTTAATTTCCGGTCCCTGGTAATCTGGGTTATCTGTCAGGAGATCTCTGACTGCTTGTATGCCCCTTGTATGCGGTATGCTGGTATATAAGCTGGTGACGTCTGCTGTACATAACCAGCTGTTATCCGGTAGGTCTCCCATCTTCTTAATTTTATCAAGGAAGGTGTTTGTGTCCTTTAGATATGTATTTTGTTTTTGGACCACTGGTTGTAAATAATGATCTAGGTATTTTGCTATATTGTAATAGAGAGAATCTCTGGCAGAGACTATAGGGCGGCCTGGGGGATTTTCTCTGTTCTTGTGTACTTTGGGTACAGTGTAAAAAATAGGTATTTTACTGTTGGGGATGAGCAGTGCTTTCATGGTATCTTCTTTGATGGTTCCATTAAATAGGGCTGTTTTTAGTATGTCTTCTAGTTCCTTGTAGTAGATCGGTGTGGGGTCTTTTTCTAATCTTCGATATACTGTAGGATCATTTAATTGTCGATAGGCTTCATCTTTATATTGCTGGATATCCTGTATGACCAGAGCTCCTCCCTTATCCGCTGGTCGGATCGTTATGTCAGTGTATGTCGATAAGTTCTTTAGAGCTTTGTTTTCCTCCTTGGTCATATTAAACCCACTCTTAGTTTGTGTTTTTTTAGTGATTTCATTGTCTATTGTTCTTGTAAATGTTCTTATTGCTGGGTTTGTTGAGATTGGGTCGAATGTAGATTTGTTTCTAATAGGGCAACGATTTTCTGTCTGTATAGCAGGTGTTGTTTTATCGAAATATTCCTTCAGTCGAAGTTGTCTGTTTAATCTCATTAGGTCCACTTTATTTCGTAGTTCATTTGGTCGATTTGTAGGAACGAAGCTCAGTCCTTTATTCATGACAGATAATTCAGCAGGTGTAAATTGGCGGTGTGAAAGATTATATACTATTTGTTTTTCTTTGCCTTTCTGTCTCTGTATTCTCTGGCATTGCTTCCCCCTCCTAGTCCTTGTTGGGCTACTTTTCTTGAGCCTTTGTTGCGTGCCCCTAAAGGGTGGGCATGTGATGTAGTTGGTTGTTCCATGGAGGTACTGTCAGATTCACTATTTGCACTAGATGTTTCTGTGTCAAAACGATTTTGATAGGGGCGTCTCATATTCCTCCTGTTGGGTCTACCCCTTTGTGGTTGAAAGTTTGTCCAGTTATACACTCGGTTTTCTTCATAATCTTTATTCACGGCTGCAAACTTGTTTTTCTTAAAGGATATTAGCTCATTTCTATATTTGTCGACTTCTTTGGTCAATTTGATCATCCAATCACACGATTTGTCTGCTTGTAATTTTGGCAGTGTAATGTCCTCGCAGGTTTTGATTTTTTCCGTAATTTGATTCAATTCTCTTGTGGCTTCTTCAATGACCAATAATATCAGGTCAAATGATGCCTTGTTGAGGACAGCTGCCCATTTTCTACAAAATTCAGGGTTATTCCGCCCTATTGTAGGTTTATTCTGTATGCGGAATCCCCTTGGGATTTTTCGTTCCCTATAGTAGTCTGACAAGCAGACTCCGTGGAAATAGAAATCAGTTTCCTTATTTTTTAGTCTTAGCAGTTGGAGGTATAAAGCCTCACTAGTTTCCTGCGGTATTGTTGTTGAGAGTTTGTCCTTAATCAATATTCGATTAGCATCCACATCTGAGAGATTCAGAATTTCTCCAAGCGGTAATATAGTGCTGCGGTATCCCGCTACTTCTTCATCTACAGGTTCCATATATAGTTGTGCAAAAGACCTTTGCAGTGTGAAACAATCGTGATAGTAACCCTTTTAAAAGATATCCTTTATTTGAAATGCTTTCAGGTGCCTTGGATACGACCGGGGTCACACTTCGTGCAGGTTCCCGTCTGTATTCACCTCCACTTTATTCCCGGCACTCTGGGCTTCCTTAGACAATCAATGGCGCGGTGCCTTCCATATAGACAGCAGGTCCAAATATACGATAGCAGGACGGCGGCACTCGCTGACTAATAAATAACTGAGACCACTCAGTATATTATAAACGTTTTCGGTTTTACTAAACCTTCGTCAGATATACAGAAAATAGAAAACTCACCAAATATATAGTGTCTTACCCCATCTCGTGCCTTTCCCGTGAATGCCTTGCCTCCTCCCTCTTCCGTCCTGACCTTCCGGTTTCAGGTGCAGAAGATGGGGATTGGTTCCGGCGTGTATGGTTGCTATGGAAGCCTGGAGGTTGCTAAGTTACTCGCCGCTGTGTGTGGACGCTGTCACTAGGAAAGGACACGTTCCGGGTGTACACTAATCGCAGACACAAAGTACATAATTTGCACAATAAAGGTGACATTTTAAAGAAAACTATTTAGTGGTAATTGTTCATTTAAGCCAGCGGGTGCTACTGTGTTCAATCTTTGGATCCAATATGCTTCTCGTCGGAGTAACTTCAAGTTTCTATCACCTCCCCTTCTGTCTTTCGGTACATGGTCTATCATGATGTACCTAAGTGTTGACAGACTGTGTCGACATTGGAGGAAGTGTTTGGCTACGGGCTGTTCTGCGCCCTTGCCTTCCAGTGCGATCTTGATTGAGCTTCTTTATTTATTAGTCAGCGAGTGCCGCCGTCCTGCTATCGTATATTTGGACCTGCTGTCTATATGGAAGGCACCGCGCCATTGATTGTCTAAGGAAGCCCAGAGTGCCGGGAATAAAGTGGAGGTGAATACAGACGGGAACCTGCACGAAGTGTGACCCCGGTCGTATCCAAGGCACCTGAAAGCATTTCAAATAAAGGATATCTTTTAAAAGGGTTACTATCACGATTGTTTCACACTGCAAAGGTCTTTTGCACAACTATATATGGAACCTGTAGATGAAGAAGTAGCGGGATACCGCAGCACTATATTACCGCTTGGAGAAATTCTGAATCTCTCAGATGTGGATGCTAATCGAATATTGATTAAGGACAAACTCTCAACAACAATACCGCAGGAAACTAGTGAGGCTTTATACCTCCAACTGCTAAGACTAAAAAATAAGGAAACTGATTTCTATTTCCACGGAGTCTGCTTGTCAGACTACTATAGGGAACGAAAAATCCCAAGGGGATTCCGCATACAGAATAAACCTACAATAGGGCGGAATAACCCTGAATTTTGTAGAAAATGGGCAGCTGTCCTCAACAAGGCATCATTTGACCTGATATTATTGGTCATTGAAGAAGCCACAAGAGAATTGAATCAAATTACGGAAAAAATCAAAACCTGCGAGGACATTACACTGCCAAAATTACAAGCAGACAAATCGTGTGATTGGATGATCAAATTGACCAAAGAAGTCGACAAATATAGAAATGAGCTAATATCCTTTAAGAAAAACAAGTTTGCAGCCGTGAATAAAGATTATGAAGAAAACCGAGTGTATAACTGGACAAACTTTCAACCACAAAGGGGTAGACCCAACAGGAGGAATATGAGACGCCCCTATCAAAATCGTTTTGACACAGAAACATCTAGTGCAAATAGTGAATCTGACAGTACCTCCATGGAACAACCAACTACATCACATGCCCACCCTTTAGGGGCACGCAACAAAGGCTCAAGAAAAGTAGCCCAACAAGGACTAGGAGGGGGAAGCAATGCCAGAGAATACAGAGACAGAAAGGCAAAGAAAAACAAATAGTATATAATCTTTCACACCGCCAATTTACACCTGCTGAATTATCTGTCATGAATAAAGGACTGAGCTTCGTTCCTACAAATCGACCAAATGAACTACGAAATAAAGTGGACCTAATGAGATTAAACAGACAACTTCGACTGAAGGAATATTTCGATAAAACAACACCTGCTATACAGACAGAAAATCGTTGCCCTATTAGAAACAAATCTACATTCGACCCAATCTCAACAAACCCAGCAATAAGAACATTTACAAGAACAATAGACAATGAAATCACTAAAAAAACACAAACTAAGAGTGGGTTTAATATGACCAAGGAGGAAAACAAAGCTCTAAAGTACTTATCGACATACACTGACATAACGATCCGACCAGCGGATAAGGGAGGAGCTCTGGTCATACAGGATATCCAGCAATATAAAGATGAAGCCTATCGACAATTAAATGATCCTACAGTATATCGAAGATTAGAAAAAGACCCCACACCGATCTACTACAAGGAACTAGAAGACATACTAAAAACAGCCCTATTTAATGGAACCATCAAAGAAGATACCATGAAAGCACTGCTCATCCCCAACAGTAAAATACCTATTTTTTACACTGTACCCAAAGTACACAAGAACAGAGAAAATCCCCCAGGCCGCCCTATAGTCTCTGCCAGAGATTCTCTCTATTACAATATAGCAAAATACCTAGATCATTATTTACAACCAGTGGTCCAAAAACAAAATACATATCTAAAGGACACAAACACCTTCCTTGATAAAATTAAGAAGATGGGAGACCTACCGGATAACAGCTGGTTATGTACAGCAGACGTCACCAGCTTATATACCAGCATACCGCATACAAGGGGCATACAAGCAGTCAGAGATCTCCTGACAGATAACCCAGATTACCAGGGACCGGAAATTAAATTTTTTATACAATTATTACAGTTGGTACTTGAACATAACTTTTTCCTTTTCAACAAAGAACTGTTCCTCCAGACGCAAGGCTGTGCGATGGGGGCATGCGTAGCTCCAGCATACGCGAATACATTTATGTTCAAGGTGGAGGACAATTTATTTTTCCAGCACCCTACATATACACCTAAAATCAAGTTATTTACTAGATTTATTGACGATATTTTTATCGTCTGGCTGGGTACACCTGAAGAATTCAAAGTGTTCATGGAAGAAATAAACCAACGTGATGAACATATTAAATTTACATATGACATAGAAAATAAAGAGATACACTTTTTGGATGTCAAGTTAACAGTTGAAAATAACAAAATAACAACATCGGTGTACACGAAACCAACAGACTGTAATAATTTACTTCTTGCATCTAGCCATCACCCGGAGCCTCTGCTAAAAGGCCTCCCATACTCTCAATTTTTGAGAGTTCAGCGCATCTGTAACAATCAAGAACAAAAAATAGCTGAAATGCAACAAATGTCCAAGAAATTCCTACAGCGGGGATACAGTAACAAATTGTTACAACAAGCTATGAATAAAGCTCTTAATTACACAGAGGATATAAGAGACTCAGAAACCCCCCAGGAGAAAAAAACGGACAGAGACCAGATTGTCTGGGTGAATAATTATTCTACGGAGTCCAAAAGGATCACTAAAATGGCAAAACAAATTTGGCCAATAATACAAACAGACCCGGATCTGAAGGGGTTCAAGAATAGAAAATTGCTACCTTGCTACACCAGAGGAAGGAATATAAAAGACCAGATAGTCAAAACGGACATTTCTGACTTTCAAAAAAATGAAGAGACTCACTTCCTACGCAGAAAAATGGGTAATTACAAATGTACGGGATGCATTACCTGCACCCATTTAATAACAGCTGATTACATCAAGCATCCACATGATGGATATAAGATTCCTATACAATATAGCCTCAGTTGCCACAGTAGCTATGTAGTATACTGCATAATCTGCCCGTGTAGCAAATATTACATAGGCAAAACCATCTGTAGCTTCAAAGTACGAATGACACAGCACAGAAGCTCAATCAAGATCGCACTGGAAGGCAAGGGCGCAGAACAGCCCGTAGCCAAACACTTCCTCCAATGTCGACACAGTCTGTCAACACTTAGGTACATCATGATAGACCATGTACCGAAAGACAGAAGGGGAGGTGATAGAAACTTGAAGTTACTCCGACGAGAAGCATATTGGATCCAAAGATTGAACACAGTAGCACCCGCTGGCTTAAATGAACAATTACCACTAAATTGTTTTCTTTAAAATGTCACCTTTATTGTGCAAATTATGTACTTTGTGTCTGCGATTAGTGTACACCCGGAACGTGTCCTTTCCTAGTGACAGCGTCCACACACAGCGGCGAGTAACTTAGCAACCTCCAGGCTTCCATAGCAACCATACACGCCGGAACCAATCCCCATCTTCTGCACCTGAAACCGGAAGGTCAGGACGGAAGAGGGAGGAGGCAAGGCATTCACGGGAAAGGCACGAGATGGGGTAAGACACTATATATTTGGTGAGTTTTCTATTTTCTGTATATCTGACGAAGGTTTAGTAAAACCGAAAACGTTTATAATATACTGAGTGGTCTCAGTTATTTATTAGTCAGCGAGTGCCGACGTCCTGCTATCGTATATTTGGACCTGCTGTCTATATGGAAGGCACCGCGCCATTGATTGTCTAAGGAAGCCCAGAGTGCCGGAAATAAAGTGGAGGTGAATACAGACGGGAACCTGCACGAAGTGTGACCCCGGTCGTATCCAAGGCACCTGAAAGCATTTCAAATAAAGGATATCTTTTAAAAGGGTTACTATCACGATTGTTTCACACTGCAAAGGTCTTTTGCACAACTATATATGGAACCTGTAGATGAAGAAGTAGCGGGATACCGCAGCACTATATTACCGCTTGGAGAAATTCTGAATCTCTCAGATGTGGATGCTAATCGAATATTGATTAAGGACAAACTCTCAACAACAATACCGCAGGAAACTAGTGAGGCTTTATACCTCCAACTGCTAAGACTAAAAAATAAGGAAACTGATTTCTATTTCCACGGAGTCTGCTTGTCAGACTACTATAGGGAACGAAAAATCCCAAGGGGATTCCGCATACAGAATAAACCTACAATAGGGCGGAATAACCCTGAATTTTGTAGAAAATGGGCAGCTGTCCTCAACAAGGCATCATTTGACCTGATATTATTGGTCATTGAAGAAGCCACAAGAGAATTGAATCAAATTACGGAAAAAATCAAAACCTGCGAGGACATTACACTGCCAAAATTACAAGCAGACAAATCGTGTGATTGGATGATCAAATTGACC
This sequence comes from Crinia signifera, assembly GCF_055691185.1. Lineage (NCBI taxonomy): Eukaryota > Metazoa > Chordata > Amphibia > Anura > Myobatrachidae > Crinia > Crinia signifera. Next base: position 273,443,666 of record NC_139220.1, read on the forward strand.
AAAGAAGTCGACAAATATAGAAATGAGCTAATATCCTTTAAGAAAAACAAGTTTGCAGCCGTGAATAAAGATTATGAAGAAAACCGAGTGTATAACTGGACAAACTTTCAACCACAAAGGGGTAGACCCAACAGGAGGAATATGAGACGCCCCTATCAAAATCGTTTTGACACAAAAACATCGGTACTGGTTTCCTATCTGGGCGCCCGTCGCGGGCATCGCGGGTACATTTATGTATGGCCGCGACGCGACCGACGCGATGCCCGCGATTTCCCATTGAAACCAATGTTAAACTTGGAAATCGTGTCGGTCGCGTCGCGGCCGGCCATAAATGCACCCGCGATGCCCGCGACGCGATGCTCACGATTTCCCATAGGAATCAATGTAAAAAGCCGCGATGGACCCGATTTTACTGTTAAATGCCTCAATCCACCCGATTTGGCCATAGGAATCAATGTTAAATGGGCCACAGAGCCCATTAACCCTTAAATATCCCCCCCAAATTTTGACGCCACCCCACGATCGACGCCAACCCGAAGCGTGGCGAGCGCAGCGAGCCCGCGAGGGGCGGCGGTACGCGTCCTCCGACCTTTTCATGCCCTACTATCCACTAGGGCGTGGTGTGAGAATATAATAGTGTGGCGAGCGCAGCGAGCCACCGAGCCCGAAGCGTGGCGAGCGCAGCGAGCCCCGCGAGGGGACGCGGATACCTTCACAGTTATGCGCGTCCCCTCGCGGCCTTCACAGTGAAGGTATCCGCGTCCCCTCGCGGGGCTCGCTGCGCTCGCCACGCTTCGGGCTCGGTGGCTCGCTGCGCTCGCCACACTATTATATTCTCACACCACGCCCTAGTGGATAGTAGGGCATGAAAAGGTCGGAGGACGCGTACCGCCGCCCCTCGCGGGCTCGCTGCGCTCGCCACGCTTCGGGTTGGCGTCGATCGTGGGGTGGCGTCAAAATTTGGGGGGGACATTTAAGGGTTAATTGGGCCTAATTCAGGGTTATTATGGCCAAATCGGGTCAATTGAGCCATTTAACAGTGAAATCGCGGTCAATCAGCCTTTTTTAACATTGTTCCCTATGGGAAAATTGCGGTGATCGCGGTCATCGCGGGCATCGCGACCATCCAATTTTACCCGCGATGCCCGCGATGACCGCGATGACCGCGATTTTTACCCCCGATCAACGCGATTTTGATCGTGGGCGCCCAGATAGGAAACAAGTACCGAAACATCTAGTGCAAATAGTGAATCTGACAGTACCTCCATGGAACAACCAACTACATCACATGCCCACCCTTTTGGGGCACGCAACAAAGGCTCAAGAAAAGTAGCCCAACAAGGACTAGGAGGGGGAAGCAATGCCAGAGAATACAGAGACAGAAAGGCAAAGAAAAACAAATAGTATATAATCTTTCACACCGCCAATTTACACCTGCTGAATTATCTGTCATGAATAAAGGACTGAGCTTCGTTCCTACAAATCGACCAAATGAACTACGAAATAAAGTGGACCTAATGAGATTAAACAGACAACTTCGACTGAAGGAATATTTCGATAAAACAACACCTGCTATACAGACAGAAAATCGTTGCCCTATTAGAAACAAATCTACATTCGACCCAATCTCAACAAACCCAGCAATAAGAACATTTACAAGAACAATAGACAATGAAATCACTAAAAAAACACAAACTAAGAGTGGGTTTAATATGACCAAGGAGGAAAACAAAGCTCTAAAGAACTTATCGACATACACTGACATAACGATCCGACCAGCGGATAAGGGAGGAGCTCTGGTCATACAGGATATCCAGCAATATAAAGATGAAGCCTATCGACAATTAAATGATCCTACAGTATATCGAAGATTAGAAAAAGACCCCACACCGATCTACTACAAGGAACTAGAAGACATACTAAAAACAGCCCTATTTAATGGAACCATCAAAGAAGATACCATGAAAGCACTGCTCATCCCCAACAGTAAAATACCTATTTTTTACACTGTACCCAAAGTACACAAGAACAGAGAAAATCCCCCAGGCCGCCCTATAGTCTCTGCCAGAGATTCTCTCTATTACAATATAGCAAAATATCAAGATCATTATTTACAACCAGTGGTCCAAAAACAAAATACATATCTAAAGGACACAAACACCTTCCTTGATAAAATTAAGAAGATGGGAGACCTACCGGATAACAGCTGGTTATGTACAGCAGACGTCACCAGCTTATATACCAGCATACCGCATACAAGGGGCATACAAGCAGTCAGAGATCTCCTGACAGATAACCCAGATTACCAGGGACCGGAAATTAAATTTTTTATACAATTATTACAGTTGGTACTTGAACATAACTTTTTCCTTTTCAACAAAGAACTGTTCCTCCAGACGCAAGGCTGTGCGATGGGGGCATGCGTAGCTCCAGCATACGCGAATACATTTATGTTCAAGGTGGAGGACAATTTATTTTTCCAGCACCCTACATATACACCTAAAATCAAGTTATTTACTAGATTTATTGACGATATTTTTATCGTCTGGCTGGGTACACCTGAAGAATTCAAAGTGTTCATGGAAGAAATAAACCAACGTGATGAACATATTAAATTTACATATGACATACAAAATAAAGAGATACACTTTTTGGATGTCAAGTTAACAGTTGAAAATAACAAAATAACAACATCGGTGTACACGAAACCAACAGACTGTAATAATTTACTTCTTGCATCTAGCCATCACCCGGAGCCTCTGCTAAAAGGCCTCCCATACTCTCAATTTTTGAGAGTTCAGCGCATCTGTAACAATCAAGAACAAAAAATAGCTGAAATGCAACAAATGTCCAAGAAATTCCTACAGCGGGGATACAGTAACAAATTGTTACAACAAGCTATGAATAAAGCTCTTAATTACACAGAGGATATAAGAGACTCAGAAACCCCCCAGGAGAAAAAAACGGACAGAGACCAGATTGTCTGGGTGAATAATTATTCTACGGAGTCCAAAAGGATCACTAAAATGGCAAAACAAATTTGGCCAATAATACAAACAGACCCGGATCTGAAGGGGTTCAAGAATAGAAAATTGCTACCTTGCTACACCAGAGGAAGGAATATAAAAGACCAGATAGTCAAAACGGACATTTCTGACTTTCAAAAAAATGAAGAGACTCACTTCCTACGCAGAAAAATGGGTAATTACAAATGTACGGGATGCATTACCTGCACCCATTTAATAACAGCTGATTACATCAAGCATCCACATGATGGATATAAGATTCCTATACAATATAGCCTCAGTTGCCACAGTAGCTATGTAGTATACTGCATAATCTGCCCGTGTAGCAAATATTACATAGGCAAAACCATCTGTAGCTTCAAAGTACGAATGACACAGCACAGAAGCTCAATCAAGATCGCACTGGAAGGCAAGGGCGCAGAACAGCCCGTAGCCAAACACTTCCTCCAATGTCGACACAGCCTGTCAACACTTAGGTACATCATGATAGACCATGTACCGAAAGACAGAAGGGGAGGTGATAGAAACTTGAAGTTACTCCGACGAGAAGCATATTGGATCCAAAGATTGAACACAGTAGCACCCGCTGGCTTAAATGAACAATTACCACTAAATTGTTTTCTTTAAAATGTCACCTTTATTGTGCAAATTATGTACTTTGTGTCTGCGATTAGTGTACACCCGGAACGTGTCCTTTCCTAGTGACAGCGTCCACACACAGCGGCGAGTAACTTAGCAACCTCCAGGCTTCCATAGCAACCATACACGCCGGAACCAATCCCCATCTTCTGCACCTGAAACCGGAAGGTCAGGACGGAAGAGGGAGGAGGCAAGGCATTCACGGGAAAGGCACGAGATAGGGTAAGACACTATATATTTGGTGAGTTTTCTATTTTCTGTATATCTGACGAAGGTTTAGTAAAACCGAAAACGTTTATAATATACTGAGTGGTCTCAGTTATTTATTAGTCAGCGAGTGCCGCCGTCCTGCTATCGTATATATATATATATATATATAGCACTTGGGTAAGCAGGTACAAATACTGTTTGGCTTTAAGTCACAGGTAGGCCCTGTACACAAAGAGTAATGGGTGCCTCTTGCTAAGAGATACTTCTTAGCACAGATCGCACAGCACATAGCCGTTCACCAGCGATGTGTACGGATTAGTGTTCTCTGGTGAGCGAATTTGATTGCATACATTCAGGCGATAGCGATGCGCCGGACTGTGCTTTTATATACACAGGATAATGTACATACCCTCCAACATGACCGATTCCATTAGGTACAAAATGCACTGTTTCTGGACTTCTTTCTTAATTGATAATTGCAGTCTACTGTGTTTAACTAGTTCAGTGACGATAACGGTGTTCCAGCAAAGGTGAAGGCAATCCTATATTAAGGAAGAAGTCCCGAAGCAGAGCATTTTGTACCTAATGGAATGGGTTATGTTGGAGGGTATGGGTGATGTATTAATTTAGTGATAAAAGGGGAACCCAGCATTATACTGACTCACTGGGGCAGATTATTACAGCTGTGGATTTAGAGAGAAGAGAGGGGGAACAATGGCACCGGTGTCTCAGCCAAAGATGCAGTGCTTCTGTCACCTGCACCCGGGTCTTCAATGCTGCCTGGTATGCTAAGCACTGAACTGGGCTGCAGGGCTGAAGCTAGGATTATCATCACCCGGGGCAAAGCAGTTATTTGGCTCAACTCCACCTACCCTCCTCCTGCATACACATCCAGCACACGAGGCATGTGCACCTTAACCACCAACCCCCCTAGTTGCAGGCCTGTGGGCTGTGCTGTTTGCTCAGGGTATTGCTGTCCAGGTGCCCACGTAGAGACCTTCCTTTATCTGGGTCATACTCTGGTTCTCTGCAGGGAGTCTGTCTTTTCACCTCTCTCTCGTCTGTGCTGTCTTCCATCCAGCTGTGGTCCTCCCCATACTGTTGACTAGAAGGTGTCCTCTGGGTCTTAGCTCTACCTTATCCCTCTTCCTAGGAACCAGCAGCACAATCTCCAGGCAGACTCTTCATCAATATTTTCTACCGGTCACCTTTCTCAGGGTCAACTCTCAAAGGTCGGTACATATATGTTAGTTGGGCGCCCACTACGCAATTTGCTTAGTGGGCTATTCTGCGTAGGGAAATCGCATCGCATCGCATGGGCCATGCGATGTGTGATGCGATACGATTTTCCTATGTAATGTATTCACTGCTCTCTCAGCCCCGGGGCATCACATTGGCCGATTACATGCGATTTTATAGGGTGTGCAATACCATGACATAGGTATACAATAATATGAGATTATATGTCCCAAAAATAGGTTTAACGCACCCCCCCCCCCCCACTATCCACGCCACCCCGAAGCGTGGCAAGCGCAGCGAGCCCCGATAGGGTCAGCGGAACGCATCCTCTGACTTTTTCATTACACCACTATCCACGTCTGCGTGGAGTTGATTTTATATAGCGTGGTGAGCACAGCGAGCCACCGAGCCCGAAGCGTGGCAAGCGGACGCGGAATACATGTAAAGTAATCCGCGTCCCCTCGCGGGGCTCGCTACTCTTGCCACGCTTCAGGCTCTGTGGCTCGCTGCGCTGGCCACACTATATAAAATCAACTCCACGCCGATGTGGATAGTGGGGGTACGGAAAGGTCGGAGGACGCGTTCCGCCACCGCTCGCCGCGCTTCGGGGGTGGCGTGGATAGTGGGGGGGGGGGGGGGGGTTACGTAAAAGCTATTTTTAGGACAAACAAACATATTATTGTATACCTCATGTAATGGCATCGCACACCCGATAAAATCGCATGCAATCGCATGCAATTTTGCGGGAGGTGCAATGCTATGTGATGCTATATTGTGTTGTAAAAAAAATAAGGTACTTATGTATTATCTGGGCTCCCATGTTAAATGCACCCCATTTTTTCATACCCCTACTATCCAACTACGCATGGAGTTGATTTTATATAGTGTGGCGAGCGCAGCGAGCCACCGTGCCCGAAGCGTGGCGAGCCCCGCGAGGGGACGTGGTCTCATAAGAAAAACGGGAGCCCAGATATTACATAAGTACCAAAAATTACATTAAAAATCGCATGCGATGCACCGCGATTTTCCTATGTTACCGTCCGTATGCTAATTGGGCGCCCAACTAACAAATAAGTACCCAAAGGTCACTTTCTGTTTCACTCTAAGACTGCTCTTCCAGTCTACAAGTTAGGCACTGCTGTGCTTAGCTCTTCCAGCTGTCTTTTTGAGATTTTTTCTCCAAAACCGCACCCTAATCCCCTCAAGAATCAACTCAGTCTATTCTTCTGAGCCAGACTCCATCCCTAGGCACTGCTCTCACTCCAAAACTTCTGGGAGAGTGGGCAAGTATAGAAAGCCCCCATGCAATCTTTCTACCCCTCAAATGTTATCTAAATATCTTTTCCATATGAGTCCAATATAATGTCCAAGACAATCCGAAACTAAGAGTAAAATCAATCGAAAAGTACTACAGGTGTATTGCAATCACTTACTATGGAGCAATGCCTGCCTTGACAAATGCTATTACCCAGGGATACAGACAAACCCCCGACACTAGAACTATTACTCCCCCCACCTATCACTGAGAGGCCTGTTAGAGGGCCAAAATGGAGGGTGGCTAGGAAGACAAAGTACCTGGGCTCACTGTCCAGATAAAATCTATTTGAAATTATACGTATGAATGTACACAAAGCCTTGTAAAAGAGAACTGTAAATAATTTAATGTGGGGAAAAATGAGCGAAGTGCTGTATTACCTACACTTGATGTTGCTTTAAATGTTTGTATTGTCTTTGTCTTTTGCAAAAAGTAAATAAAGATATAAGGTATAAAAAAAAAATATATATATCTTTTCCAGCCACATAAATCTTAAAATTTTATTCTGTTTTTGGAGAGTTTGGCTAAAACTCCTTCTAACAGCCCTAGACACACAATCAAACGCTTTTCATAAACGTAAAAAGTAAAAAAAAAAACACATACAACACATATTTCTCAGTAGATGATACATGAACTTCTTCTCAAAGGCCCCAGGGAAGAAAGCCAGCAAAGTAGTTGGATGGTTGTACATAGAGTTAATTAAGGATGTGTTGGCCCCTAAGCCGTTTCAGTGAAAACATGAAAATATAGTACCAGCAGAGGATCTCTGGAGGAGATACAGAACAATACTGTCTCTGCTCCTCACCTCAGTAATATTGTATGATGTGCAAGGCTTCAGTGAGACCTCAAACTGCCTCTATCTCAGCAGGCTGTGACGTTAGGAGGGACTAAGCAAAAAATGTGAGTGTTTGAGTGACAGCTTTGCAAACTTGCATATTGTTTATGGATTGATTGATTAATATTGATTAGTTGGTTGGTTGATTCATAGATTGGGGAAGAACAAATAATGCCACATTAACTTAAACAACTTGGAAATGTGCTTTTTGAACAGTATGTGGCTATTACAGAGTTAGCTGCAAGTGCACAGAAACAAATGTGGATATTTGGTAACACACCTCTATGTTACCGCACTACACCTATCCATACAGTTTGTTTCATATCTGTCATTATGTACACTAGGGACAAATTATCATTAGAACCCTGATCATAACTTTTTTTCTTATAAATGTATTGCAAATTAGTAATGTATTAAAGCAAAATGCAATAAAAGTGTCTATGCAAAAAAGAATGCAGCCCATTATGAAAAGACAAGTAAAAATACAGCCCATTATGAAAAGACAAGTAATGCAAGGTGGAATGGTCATTGGCCTCTCCCAATTTTATGTTGTATATTAAAAAGGACATGCAATGTTTAACAAACCAAGCACTTCAGCAACAGGGACTGCCGCATTTGTGGCTAAAGTGTTTGGTTTGTTAGGTCCCCCACAAACTATTTTTTTTAAAAGGATTACATCAATCATTATTGAATATATTCATAATGAGGGTGTTGGCAGTGGAGATTGCATGATCTGGTCTAAACTGCTGTTAGCTGACTTATGGATGATTTATTATAATTTTACAAATTATTATATTTTTTTAAATAAATGTCATTAACTAGTAACAAAACAGTTACAAAGAGGAGGAACTTGGATATTTAACATGGTTAGCTAGCTGTGAAAAAATAATTTCATATATGATGGGGTACCACACTAATAGACTGGGCCAAAGTCACTTATAATCTGTTTTCTTAATACTATATTTCTTTTTAGTATGTGAGTCACTTTTACCATGTAATATGCCTTTAAATAAAGTTCAAATTCAAAATTAAAGTATAGTCATAGCCATGGAAATTCATGGATATGCCTTCTAGGTATCATCCAAGCAAACGTTTATAATCATGCCACCCAAAGCATTGTCACCATGGTACAGTGAGTACTAAAGGATTAAATGATGTGTGTCTATGAAAGACAGAAGGTTTGGTTTGTCATCCAAGATGATGCCAAGCAAGAGAAAGAGAGAGGTGGGAGGGGTAGTGAGAGAAAAAAGAATATTTAGAAAAGAAACAGATTTTCATCAAGGAAGATCTGGCAGTCAGTGTATGATAAATCTGCCAACACAAAGGCAAACAGTACATAGCTCAAGATGGGAAATTTCACCAATATAGAAATCTAGGGATATTCATTATAAGGACATTTTATGAAAGCTGCTACTGTAGGCATTTCTAGATATTTTTATACATAGTTACAGGCAGTGGTGGCTCGGAGTTGCAGCACAGTTCAAAATTCAAACAGGGAGCCCCACCAACTGCCTGTGGGTGAGTTTGGAATGTCAGATGGTGGCAGTGGGTGTGGCTACCCTATTTTAATTTTGAACTGTGCTGAAGCCCCTCCTCTGGAGCCGTCACTGGTTACAGGTGTTAAGAGTGCATATTACCAGACTTAGGGGCAAATTTAATTTAAATGCTAGAATTTCAAAGATCTCACACCTTCAGGTTTTCTCCTGCAACCCCCTCTCCGCACATTACACTATGTCTCACTCTGCAGCCCCACTACACTGCACTAGCGATGCTAACACAAACTTTACTACACTACCACCACTACTCTGCACCCTTGTCCCTTCAAATATTCACACATTAACAATCACACATACTTACCTGTCCCTGAGCTGCTCATGTCCACTTGTCCAAGTAGAAACTTTAAAAATAAAATCCATACTCACCTATCCCTGGTGTAGATCAAATCCTTTTCGGTCATTTTATGCATCTAATGCGTTAAAAATAACAACACACGTAGCATGCCACACTTCCATAGGAGCAGCCCACTGATGAATGACCTGTCAATCACTGCTTCCCCCATTGAGTTTAATAGTGGGAACCGCTAGGTTATTAGTGGTCAGCCTTGCAGTCCCAACCATTGACTTCCATATGGAGGTGTTGATTGATAGTCTAGCTTCTCACAGCCAATCAGTGGACTGCTCTTATTGAAGCAGCTGCTGAATGGTAGGTGGTTCTCATAATGACAGATCTCATGTGGGTCATGACATGTGTATCTACTGAACATATTGCTTCTCAGTCTGACATGGTATGGATATAGTGGTTTGTTTGCTTGTTTTGACCTCTTGGATGTCTACATAGACCGAGAAGAACCCTGATCTGCAGTACCCCAGGGATAGGTATGTTTTTATTTTTGTAAACATGGTCGCAGTTTCTACTTGGACAAGTGTATGTGAGTAATCAAGGGACAAGGTGAGTATGTGTGAGTATAACTGTGTGAATTACATGGTGTGTAAGTGTGTGTGTGCGTGTCATTATTTTTATATTTTTAAAGGGAACCATAGGTACCAGCATACCCTTAAATCCCCCACATGCTAGGCATTGTGGATCTCCAAATGGGACCTTTAGTCCTCTGTTAAAAAAAGCAAAGTTGTTTACAAACTGAATGCTATCAACTTGGCACTCACAGCCCAGGATTTCTAGTTGCCTTAGATTGGGGGTGGGACGGCCTTTATTCCCCAGGAAATCCTGACCTCCCTTACTAGTTAGTGAGGTTAGTACTACAGCCTTGGGATGCCAAATGTATTCCCTGGCTGTGCCATTTCGCCCTATGATAGTGAAGCCCAGTGCTGGTTCTATTAATATGTGGCACCCCTTCTCATTTTGTTCCCCATATGTTCAGAACCAGGATTGGTTTAATAGGTTGATGCTGGTTTTTAATATTTATGGAACCCCCAACAATTATGTTTTAAAACCAGGACTACCCCAAAGAGCCCAGTGCTGGTTATTTTTGGACACAGAAGCCTGCAATGATCTCACTGATGTCTCACTGATGTCTGGAGGCTTCTGTCAAAATCATACCTTGTAAAAGCTTGCATTGTATGGTGTAAGTTTAACCACAAAAATGTGCGTAGACTTGCCATTGTCATAGGCTTGAACTTTCAAATGTGCAGGCTATTACATTTTTGAGTTGTGGTACTCTTACCTTCAAACTTTAATTGCGTACAAATAGTCGCACCCTTTTACTGTACATTTGGCCTCTTTATCTGTTTCTGTGAATGCCATATGCTCATCTTCAGGGGAAGATAAGAACTTCTGCTCGGTGATTAATCACTTGTAGATGTAATTTCAATCTCTGACACAATTCCAGATGTTGATATGTCCAGCATCACATGTTTTTGTGCCATAATATTACTTACGTGTCTTTAATTTAAGCTGCTCAATCAAAAACGACTGGGTTGTTTACGAAGATGGGAGTTCTATTGAAGATGGGATGGTGGTCAAAGCCAAATCTTCTAATAAATAGAATCTGATTGGTTGCCCATAGCAACATGACATAAACCCTTCCATGCTGTGACTTCAGAAGTTTTGATTGTCAATGTCCCACAATCTGTAGCCTTTGCTTCTGCGGACAATATCCAAGAATAATACATGAGATGTATTTGGGATTATGTTTGTACCTTTTTTCCTTGGTAGAGTAGTTTTGCTTACACGTTCAATTTTTGCGGATCAGAATAAAAAAAAAAAATGACAGGCATGCAGGAGATGTTGTCTGTTCATTCATTCAGCAACCACATGTAGGAAAATGCAAATTTACCATGCCACCAACTAAAGCAAGAGGTAGAGAGCATAGGTGCCGATTCTGTGGGTGCTCAAGGGCCCGAGCACCCACAGAAACTGATAAGCACCCACGGGCCCGAGTCCCGCTGCTGGGCCGCCATATTAGCTTGCTAATTTGTGGCTGCAGCACCCACATTGCCTGGACCCGCCATCTGGGAAACAGTATGCCGGGAAGAGTGTATTCTGTCCGCGGAGTACCTGCACTGTGGGGGCATTTATGTACCTGCACCATGGGGGCTTTTTTACAACTGTGCTCCGTAATATAAATTGGTATTATTTTCGTGGCCACACCCCTTCCCCATGAAGCCACTCCTCTATATTTTTAGCTTGAGCACCCACCAGCAAAAACATAAATCGGCAGCTATGGTAGAGAGGAGGTGAATTTGCACCCTTTATATGCTTCAGGGAATGGAGGAACAGCATAAAACCATCAAAACTTACACAAGTTATAACATATGGGGCGAGATGTACTAAGCTTGAAAAGTGATAAACAACCAGCCAATGAGCTACCACCTGACACTTTTCAAACACAACCTGTGAGATCACAGGTAGGAGCTGATTGGCTGGCTGTTTATTTATCTCCATTTGATCGCTTTTCAAGCTTAATACATCTGGGCCATGGAGATGGGGAGAAATGTACCTTATTCAGGCACACTGGAGAACTCACTCTGTTGTATGCAAGCAACTTAAACCATTTGAATGAACAACTAATGAAATGTGGAAAAAGACTCATGTTTATAAAAAATGAACAAATTTTATGAGGCACTTCTGTAACGGTGAATTTCAGTGTTGGCCAACTGGCGGTGACCACTCCACTGCCACCACTGCTGGTCCCCACCACCACCGGTCCCTGCTGCCACTGCTGCTGGTCCCCCCCCACCTGACCATAACGCATGCAGAATATGCCTTTGTACTGTGCATGCTCTGGCCCCCAGCTGCTGAAGCAACCCATAGAAGCTAAATCATGGTCCTGGCACCTGTACACTACAGATGACAGGCACCAGGACCAGTACATGCCCAGCATTGGTCTTGGTACTTCGCATGTGCATACCCTAGATTATAAAGGCTGCCGCCGAAGCAGCCCATAGAGGCATCCCGGAGGGAGGAGCACCTCTCATTGGGACAGCTTTGGGTGACTGGCAGGTCGGACTTCCAATAGGAAGTCACTTTCAGTCACAGTGAAGCCAGATGCAGTCTCACAGACTGCATCTGGGTTCACTTGTCAGAGAATAGTGGCGGATTTTAGATAGATAATATCCGCCACAGGTGTTGGCAATTCTATACCCTTGAGTATCAAGTAACAGTGTTTATGCTTATATTTTAAGATTTCATTACAGGGGGGCTATAGGTATGCACCTGCGGGCTTTTAATGCAACACATGCTGGTATCTGTGGTTCTCCCAATTACTAGCATGTAGGCAGGCTTGCTTGGACTTGTAGTCCCACTGTAAAGGACAATACTACTTTTTTAACCTGCTATCAACCCAACGTCCACCGCCCAGGGGTGTGGGGGATAGCCCCATGCTTCAGCCCAAGCCTGGGGTGCGCTGGAGAGGGGGGGGGGGCTTTATTTGGGGGGTCCACACTGCCTCAAGAACTCCTGGCCTTGGCAGACTTGTTAGGGTGGGTAATGTTTTGGCCACGGGACCCCTTGAAGCGTGTCCCCTGGCTATGGCATTACAGCCCCTGCTAGTGGAGCCTGGTGTTGGTTCTTAATATATGGGGGACCCTACTCATTTTGTCCCCCATATTTGGGACATAGGGCCACCTCAAGAGCCTGGTGCTAGTTCCGAAAATATGGGGGACCCCCTCTCATGGTGTCCCCCATATTTCGGGACCCAGGTCCAGCTCAAAAGCCCGGTGCGGGTTACTGTAATATGGGGGACCACTACTCACTTTGTCCACTGTATTTTAGGAACCAGTGCCATCTCCAAAAGGGGGGGGGGGGTTGATGCGGGTACCTCACCAACCACCAGCCTCACCGCAAGTCTGCAGCGCCCCATAGTAATTGCATCACTGGCTACAGTTAAGATACAGCACCATTCTGACCAACATGCAGGTTATATTATATATGTTTATAATCTGCACTATAAATACATTATACTGTAGTAATTACTAAAGCCCATAAGAATCCCACTTTAAGTGCCAACCACAGTATAGGCCTGTTCCAAAATATTCTCCAAAACATTGGCCAATAGACTCAATGTAAACAGTACAATAAATTACCCAGATCAAGTGGGGTTTGTCCCCAGAGACAAACATTGAACAACATGCAATGCACAGATGTTTGAATTTAAGTAAATTAAATTAAAACGTCTTCCTGTAATTTGGTGCTGGACATTGCAAAAATCTCCAACAGGCTATTTTGTGCTTTTATGTTCTTACACTGTGGTATATTTTTGGTATCTGTGGCAATTTCTTCCAAGCTATAAAAACTCACTGCTCTCTTGTCTCCATGTTGTCCAGTGTCTTGAACTTTCAATGTTTAGTCTGACCAATGACACAAGCCTGGGCTGTCCTTTATCCTGTCCTCCCTGTTGCATGGAAACCCTAGCAGTGAGGTATTTACTGAATTTAAATGAATTGCCATGAATGATGCATATTCTCCTTTTTGCCAGGTACAGTACGATTTTTTTATGGCCTGTTCCTTTTTTGGGGGGTCTCCAACTGCCTATTGAAAGTATAGGATATCACCACGCACCTATTACCCATGACCACGCTCCCTTTCCTAATTTTTACCGTTTTTTGCTCTTCAAGTGTTGGAGGTTATGCTGATGCTCAATAAAGGTCACCGTCTCAGGCTTTGCCGGCACTGTTTTTCTGCAATCTCTTAGCATTCTACTTGCATTTCTCTCCACCAGTATATATTTAAAACATAAACTATTCCAAATAAAGATTGGCCATACAATTCTATAGCCAGCTATTCTTTATAGGTCAGGAGGGATATACTGTAATGACACAACTCTTTTGGGTTTTTTAAAAAATGTATCCAATACACATGTTCCTGCAATCTGTACAATTCCGTAGTGCATACAGAGTATGGTTTATTGCAGTGAATGGAGCGCTGGGTTTAGGATCAAGTGGCAAAACCATGCTTTATTGTGACAAATCTCTTATTAGTTTAGCTGTGAATAGCTCAGGACATTTAAATTGATTTTAAGAAACATTCCGTGCCACGCCGCACTTTTCATTGCAATAAACTTTGCTCTGTCTATATGCCAGATGGCATTACACCATTAATGCCTGAAGTAATATAATATTGATGTTATCAAGATATGTTTACCTCTTGTTAATATACTGTACATCTTTTATTTCTGTTATCTTCTTTGCCTTTTTTGAAAAAGACAGTGACAGGTCTTCCATATGCGCAGACACGTTTAACCCTCTAAGTGCCAAGGGAATGTGTCAAAATAGGTGTGAACATCGGCAAGCAAACCTGGTCTTTTTTTAACCCTTTGAGTGTCAAGGTTGCTGTGAGAGATTCTCAAAATATCCGCGAAAAATGCCAGTGCCGCTCACAGCGAATGTTCATTTTTTGGGGGTGCAATATTTAACTAAACTCCAATGAATTGACTTGTCTGTGTTTGTATTTATTTATACTAAAAGAACAGTCGCTGTGAGCGACGCCGGCATTTTTAGCAGATATCTTGAGGATCTCTAAATGAAACGTTGGCATTTAAAGGGTTAATGCAAGCATCGCTAACAATGCATATTTTGCTATACAAAATTCCCACAATAGATTAAGCTAACTGTGTATTTATATGGAGACATCAGTGTCCAAAGTGCTGTACTGGGAAATAACTAAAATACCCACAATTATTAGAAGAAATTGTAAAACGTTCGAAATAAACACAATAATAATAAAAAATTTAAACAGTGAAATATCGAGACAAGAAAAAAAGAGAACACTCTTAATCACTCCATTGAAGCATACATTATATTCTAATTCATATAAAAAATAACTCACAGGAACATTCTGTGCAAGTGAACTTAATATAAGGGTGAGACCCAGACTGCACACCCTAACTGCATGCAATGAAAGGGGCTACACTGCTGTGAGTGACGTTCACATGCTGGCCACACTTTGATTGTTTTTTGATGATTGAATACACCATTTTACCCCCATCAGTGAGTGCCGCTTCCTGTCCTTTTTTGCATCAAAGGGACATCTCATCTATACAGTAATTTCAGGAAGGCACCACCAAATCACTCTTTTATTACAGAGTGCCGGACCTCCTTTGTCATATACTGTATGCTCTATAGCCAACTCTATTCAGTGTATTCGGCTGCCTTCACCACAATGACCCCTGAGGGTAAGGGGACAACCCAACAACAATAGAATACCCAGTTGTGCTATGGCGCCTAAAACTTATTAATATGTCCATAAATATGGGGATCCTTGGGCTGTGATCAATCACAGCCCTGGGAGTTCTGCCCCCTTTACACGTTCTGCTAGCGACTCATCAAGAGCCAGACCCATTTCTTATCACCGTTATTACTGATGGATGCGCAATTATCCTTCTATTCCATTGGTTTAGATAAACAAATTAGCACACAGGGAAGGCACATCTGATGAATGGAAACTCATATGATATACTGTAAAATCTGTTCCCCTGATGACGTCTGTCTATACGAAACGCGTGGGGCCGTTTCTGTTTTTGCTGATTTGCCCGGTTCAACTTACTGAAGAACCAAAAATAAAAATACTGGATGAACACTGCATGTTGCTTCATTGAATCCTGGATCCCCATATTTATGGACATTATTTATAAGGTTTAGGTGCCATACCACAACTGGGTATTATATATATATATATATATATATATATATATATATATATATATATATATATATATATATATACACAATAGGGGGGTCCGGCACTTCCCAGCTCCAATTGTCACGGCGGGTGCCCGTAATACACATTCCATGTTATATAAAGTCCAATCAAACAGCACTCCAGACCGTTAAGGGCGCCCACGATTTTGATCTTGGGCATCGCAAGGTAAAAAATCGCGTCGGTCGCATCGCATGTGACCAAAAAATCGCATGCGATTCGACCGACTCGTTTACCGCTATTTCCCATAGTGAACAATGTTCAATGTCCCAATTGACCCAATTTTCCATAGGGAACAATGTTAAATGGCCCACAGAGGCCAAATAGGCACCCTGAAGTGTGAAATGGCCCCCCCAATTGTTAACGCCACCCCACGATCAACGAGAACCCGAAGCGTGGCGAGCGCAGCGAGCCCACGAGGGGCGGTGGTACGCGTCCTACGACCTTTTCATACCCCCACTATCCACGTCGGCGTGGAGTTGAGAATAGAAAGTGTGGCGAGCGCAGCGAGCCACCGAGCCCGAAGCGTGGCGAGTGCAGCGTGCCCCGCGAGGGGACGCGAACACCTGTGAAGCCCACGAGGGGACGCGGATACCTGTGAAGGTATCCGCGTCCCCTCGCGGGGCTCGCTGATTTCGCCACGCTTTGGGCTCGGTGGCTCGCTGCGCTCGCCACACTTTCTGTTCTCAACTCCACGTCGATGTGGATAGTGGGGGTATGAAAAGGGTGTTCCCCCATCATATCATTGGTGTGCCCACAAACACAGTGGACTTGCCCACTGAAACGCTGGATGAAATTGCCTGAATGCAGGTGTTCCTTTTCCTGCTCCGAGAGGGCGAATTTTGTCAGTGCCCACCCAGATTTCATTTTAAACCAAACTACTTCTGGGTCACATGGGTCACATGGCGGCTACGAGCAGCGGGGAGAGGAGGAGAAATCCTTTGATGGCAAGTATACATAGAAGGATTTCTCTTCTGTGCGGGCACTAGCGAATAGATGTGTTACCCCTGAATATCTGTTCTGAGCTCTGAATGGGGTGGTGTTGCATTCAGCAGGGTGGCGTTAACCCGCGTTGCTCCAAACACATGCAGCCCAGCGAGCAGGCCTGAATCTGGCCCAATGTAACAAGGATCACATATAATGGGGGTTATTCTGGTTCATTCGCAAAGGAAAATTCACTTTCAGATGGACAAAACCATGTGCAATGCAGGGGGACTGATTTAACATGTGCAAAGAGAGAGTTATATTTGGGTGAGTTATTTTGTGTCTGTGCAGGGTGAATACTGGCTACTTTATTTTTACATTGCAATATACAGTAGATATCTGTTTGAACACACCCCACCCAAATGTAACTCTCTCTGCACGTTAGATCTGTCCCACCTGCAGTGCACATGGTTTTGTCCATCTGACAGTGAATTTGCAATTGCGAGTGAACCGGAATAATCCCCCATGTGTATATATTAAGGGTGGGGGTGGGGAAGGGGAGGGTAGCCACTTCTGTATTAGCCTAGGGCAGGCATGTCCAAACTATGGTCCTCCAGATGTTGTGAAACTACAAGTCCCATCATGCCTTTTAGGTAATGCTAAAACAATTGCAAGGCATGCTGGGATGTGTAGTTTCACAACAGCTGGAGGGCTGTAGTTTGGACATGCCTGGGCTAGGGTGACTGGAACCCTTCACCAGGCCCTGTGCTGCTGGCATTCTGATTGAATATTTTAGGAGTTTAAAACCACTTAGGGCCAGATGTATCAAGCTTCAAAAAGTGATAAAATGGAGTGACAAACAGCCAGCCAATCAAATCATAACTGTCATGCTACAGGTTCGGTTTGAAAAATGACAGGTACAGATGGGGCAGGCCTCTTCTTTGCTGGCGGATCGCCAGAACGTCACCACTGGCTATCCGCCAGCAGCCTGGCTCACCATCTGACTGAGACGCGCGTGCATCTCACGCGCACGTGCGTCTCAATCTCCGTCGGCGGGGCGACAGGAACCCTGTCCGTCTCCGCTTCAGGGAGACGGACAGGGTTAGGGGGGGGGGGGTGCGGGCAGGCGGCGGGGAACCCGGGTGAAGCGCTGGAAGCGCCGTCGGAAGGGGACGAGAGGCACTCGCGTCCCCTTCTCACTATAGAGGTGGCGCTGGTGGGGGATGGCGGCTGCCATCCCCTGCAAAGATGGGACCTGCCCCATCTGTAGGTGCTGATTCAGTGGCGTAAGTTCGTTCCAGTCACCCAGAGGCAAGATAAATGGTAATGCCCCCCTACATTATATAAAATATATGTATGCATGTGTGAATGTATTAATGTATGTTATGGATATTACATTTAAATTAAAGAGTGTGACATCTACGTTCCTGCTAGGAGGGGGAGTAAGCCACAGAAGCAATATCAATGGCTTTCAATTAACTGATTGAAACTCGCAGGGGAGGAGAGGTGCCCCCTTGGGAGCAAGAGCCCGGCGGCAGATGACTCCATTGCCTCCCAGACTTACGCCTCTGTGCTCATTGGTTGTTTATCACTCGGCACTTTATGACTTTTTGCTTGATACATCTGACCCTTAGAACCAAGAGTATAACAAACAAATTGTGTGCCTAGTAGCAATTGTAGAAGGCAATGATATTGGTCCATTTATACTGGAGTCATTTGCCTAGGCACGGTAAAGATAAATTGTGCATATACTGTAGCCTCTTTTTTTTTTTATTAAATAAACTGATTAGAACTTCATATCATGCATTAAGAGCTTCATAACTGTTTTTACTTGGATTCAGAAGTCAGGTAGCCAGCATGCCCTGTGGCCAATATTGATCACATTTCCAAGTTTTGTTTTTGGAATCCTAATTGTCTTTGACAGCATGCACAGCATGGGGTATACCGAATCTCCATTAAATATGGCACTGTCCATCATATATTGATGCTTTTTTAAGGTTTAGGATACTGCTTGTTATAAAGTATGTTCTTATATGGAAAATAAAAACATCTCAGTGGAAAATCAGAATAGTACACTGAATGAAAATCAGAATGTGCGTGCCTGGCCAGCTAAGCACTTACAGAGTACGCCAGGATTGTCAAACAGTTCTTAACCTGCTTCTGTGTCCGGTGGAGGAAGGATCAGTAACAGATGCCTGTAATGCCCAACCATGAAAGCACCCTCACTTTCCGACACACTGCTCCTCTTTGCTAACCCTTACTCCCATTGTACAGTCCTGTCAGAAGCAGACTACTTCATCCTATATGTCTATATACATGGAAAAGATGTGATATTTAATTAGAAAATTTTATTTATTTGATAGCTTTAAAAAGAAGAAACAATTGCATAAAAATAGTAAAATAGGATATATACATAAACTGCAGCTAAGCAATTCAACACCTCTCCTGGCGCCCTCTCGGGACACTTAGGGGGAAATTTACTAAGCAAAATATGCCCCAAAAATTTGTATTTGTATAGTAAAATGCAATTTTTTTAGGCGTATACGTATTTTCAGGATTTACTAAGTCGTATTCGTATTTATGGCACATTCATAATTGCCATAAATCGCGTTTTTGCCCGAATAGCGTTATTGGCTGCCTAGTGGCTCCTGATTGGCCGCCAGGCCGCAAGCCGGCCAATAATACTGTTCAGGGGTGCAGCCGCAAGATGTAAACAAAAACAGCGTGCGGCTCCTGCTCAGTTTGTCCTGGTTCGCGTGAGCGGTTTGTTTTTTTGCCAAGTCCCCTGGATGCCTACATGGAATGAAGAGGACCTGATCAACGCTAAGGAGTATGTAAGTATAGTTTGCCTCCACAGGTACCCTTAATGGATTTTTACTGGACAAGGGGACCGATCTTCAATCAACATAAGTAAGTATGTATGAATGGGCTGTGTATGAAATAAAGTTTTATTCTTCATGTGTCAGTTTGTTTATTTAACTATTGGTTTTTCTGTGGAACTAAGAGTCCCAGCAAGCCCATAAATGTGCAGCATGCTTGGACTTGTGGTTCTCCAAGTCCCATTATGCGTTCCAGGCTTGCTGGGACTTACAGTTCCACAGCAAAATCCAATGGTCTTTTCTATTTTTTACACTTAAATCAGCCCGGTACCCACAGCCCAGGGGTACCGGGGACAGCACTAGGCTTCAGCCTGGGCAGGTAAGTTTTGGAGGGAGGACCCCTTCATTGGGGGGGGGGGGGGCACTCCCCCAGGACCCCTGCCCAGGCTGACTTCTATAAAAGTCTCCCCCCGGCTGTGGCATTTTCTATTTTTCTATTTTTTTACACACTGAAGCCTGCACAGATCTGACTGATCCATGTAGGCTTCTGCCAAATACGCCAGGAAAATAAAGTGTATATTCCTGGCGTATTTGGCCGGCAATTAGCGGCAGTTTACCGCTTGAATTGTGATTCCTTTCGTATTCTATCGATGGTGTATGCATTCGTATTTGTAAATACAAATACGAATGTCCCATCAATACAAATACGAATTGCCGTATTTTCGGGATAGTAAATCCCGAAAATATGAATGTATAAAAAATAGGTGTATTTAGGGATACGAATACACCTATATTTTACGAATTTCCCTTAGTAAATTTCCCCCTTAGTGTCCAACCCTTTCTTTTGCCTATTCATCCTATATAGTAATCCAACCAGCAGCTCTTATTTGTTGGAAGCACTGACAGAAATGAGTGAGATTGGAAGATCTGAGCTAGGACTGCTAAGGTATCAAAATTGATAATAATAATAATAATAATAATAATAATAATAATAATAATAATAATAATAATAATAATTAAGGGGGTGATTCTGGTTTGCTCATTAAGCTTCAAAGCTCACAGCTTACCGGGCACCAGAGATACTGGACCACTGAATAACCCCTCTGCCGATGATTCCCCTCGAAAACACATCCCCACGGCATGCCTCCGCTGCAAGAGAAATCATTCGATGGTCATTGACCATCGAATGATCGCTCCTGGCTTCGCAATTAAACATCAGTGTGAACTGACCTTTATTTGCGTGTGCCTGGCTGAAGACGTGATGGGCGGCTGACATACTGTGACTTCAACCGTCAACCCCCGGCAGGAATCAGAACACCCGTCTAGCAATGGAAAAGCTTTTCAAGGGGACGCCCTGAGCATTCCCATGGGCGGCCCCTATCCCTGCAGCCATCTGCCCCGCCCTGATGCATGTGAATGGCTCGGTGACTAATCGCCAAGGCCATACGCAAAGGAGGCCTGCACATGCATCTAAAAGATCATGTGCATGCGCAGAGCCACAGACATTGGAAAGGGGTCGAATGTGCCCCTTTCCAATCAGATCAGAATGAGGGCCTACATACCTTGCTGCCATGTACCGTTGATAACACACATGCCATTATTGAGAAATATCAGCAGTGAAACTTGTGCTCTATAGCAGGGATGGGGAACCTTTTGAGGTCCGATGGCCATTTGCATTGAGGCATAATGCTTCGGGGGCCATTTAAAAAAACATAAACGTACAAATCCTCGTGCGGCAGCCGTCCCATGCTCCGGCGGCTGCCGCAGGTGCAGGGTGTCTCATACAGGGGAAATCTCGCAAGAGGCCAGTAGCTCTCGCAAGATTTCGCCTGTACTTGACTCGCTGTACAGCCGTCGGGCAGGCCACAAAGACCGGCTCCGGGGGCCGTATATGACTCGTGGGCCGGAAGTTCCCCACCGCTGCTCTATAGATTGCAATGTGTTATATGGACAGATTCATACTATTATTGTATACTCCTGAATACTAATAGCTGTCTATATCATGGTTAATGTCATGCTTGCCAAATATATGTGAATGCAGAAAAACCACAGCTGCTGAGTCTCACATTAAATGTAAACATACATTTAATCATGTTCTGTCTTTTCAGCTACAGTATTTGTAGAATGTGCACTTATGTAGGTGACAGGACCACTTTAAGGGAATTACAATGGAATGACATGTAAGCTTATATTTGGGTTGCTAGCTCTACCCTTTCTCAAGGTCATGTTGCTTATCTTGAGCCTGCAGCGCTTATTTTCACAGAATTCAGAATCTGAAGAAATACAATCATTTTATAAAACTGTTTTAACTTTGGGGCCGATTCAGAACCGTTCGTTCGGGTCATAATTTAGCTCCGTGCCCAAAGGTGGGGGGTTTGCGCATATGAATGCGCAAAACCCAGGAGCGAAGGACTTTGGCAAGTTTTCCAATTGCCAGACCGTTTGCTCCAGAGGGGACAGGTGGTGGCGGGAAGAAGCTGGAGCAGACATTTCATGGTTACCCCCATAAATGTAAGAAAAAATACGTTTTTAGAAGAGACTCTTTAGGAGGCTCAGGTCGTTACTAAAGGAACTGAAAGAAACCTTGATAGGAATTCCCACCATCTGTCGATTGTGAGTTATGGTACGCTCTTCATGTAACCTGTTGAGATAAAAGAAACTGCTATAGAAGTTATCATACTTACCGATTGTGATACATTCAAGTGAACCCCCTGTATAAAAGATAGTTTTCTATATAAATCCCACTCCACCTTAAAATGAGAGTGAGGTGTATCTTACTAATAAGAAGAATACTATTTAATACCATTTCCTAGCACATAAAAGGAATCTACACACTGTTGTCTTTATTTACATTTACTGGAGCACATCATAACACGACTAAATTTAAAGACTCTGGAAGACATTGAACCACGGTTCACCAGGGAGGAGATAAAAAGAAACCATTACGGGCTTGAAAGCACACTCCAACAGAGTTAGTTGGGTACGCCCATCACCTTACAACGGTTTAAAATCACCTTATAAAATATCTCCTATATATTTGGCTACATCTGTCACTCAAAGTGGGTGTCTGTGTCTATAACGCTCTGTTCCTGGACTTTCCTCTTAATGGCCCTTATTCTGATTGACGCGGACTTTACCGCATACTTTTGGATCGCGTGTTTTCGGCGTCTGCGCATGCGTGGAGAACGCAACGCGCATGTGCCACGCCTTGACTCCGTACCAGTTCGGCCAAATCCCGTCCAAAACTGTTCCCCGCAATCAGTCGGGAAATATGGGCGTATTATGGGCGTCATGCGGAATGACACATGGGCGTAGTTTCAAAGTGGGCAAAACGGGGCGGAAACATGGGCGGATACGGGGGAGTACACTTATGTTGGGGGGCGTACATTCGGATAGCACTCCGAATGCACGCGATCAAAAAGGGCAGAAATGTGCGGTGTCCACAAGTGTACTATTGCTTAGCGGACACCACTCGTTCATGCGGTAGGCGAACGTACGCCTAATGACTACAAGCATTAACACCTGAACCCAATAGAATCGACTCCTTTACTCATTACTCACTAATAGGACGCTTGTCAGTGCTTTAATTGAAACCATTGCACTTCAATTGCTGTAAGGGTTAATGTGTGCAATGCATGTGTTAGGCATGCTTGTAAGGATATATTGGCATCTAATTGATTCCAATTCCAAATAAGAAGTTTTTTATGAGGATAGGTATTTGAATAAGTGGGTCATGTGATGTCTTGCAGAAGATACATAATAGTGGGTTGTTTGGCGTAAATACTCCGCTTACGTGCGGTAGCACCGCTTGGCTCCCGTTCGGATGCGGTATTCCCGAGCATACTCTGTAATACTCTGTAATACCGTGCAGAATCGGAGTGTTTCTCCCGCACACGCATGGTTTGTATGTCGTCCGTAAACACGCCCTGTTCTTAAAGAGTGAGTCCGTCCGAATGCGGAGGACCCGTGGGCGTTTCTACGGACGATGGCCGCACGCGGCAGAACACCGTGGCGTGCGGACCGCACCGTAAGAATGCGGGAATATCCGCACCGATCAGAATAAGGGCCAATGTGTGATTGCCTTCATCTGTGCTGAACACCTTTCTGAGAAATTAACCTGTTTAAAACAGGTGATGGCAATCATACATTAAGGGGAAGTCTAGAAACAGAGCATTGTGTCCCTCCTGGAGAGGGTCATGTTGGGAGGTATGTGACAGAGAACCAGCCCAGTGAGCCCACAGACAGTGCCAGACACCCACTGCCTTCCCATGTTGCCCAGCACTGCTACTCCACAGCCACCAGGTGAGCGCCCCCCTCCCGCGATGTGCGGCAAAACCTCCCCCCCCGCGCGCCCCCCCCCCTCCCGCAATTTGCGGCAAAAATACCCGCTCCCCCGCGACCCCCCCTACCGCGATTCGCAGCAAAAAGAACCCCCCCACGACCCCTCCCGCAATTCGCGGCATAACCACCACCCCGCGACCCCCCCTCCCGCGAATCGCGGCAAACCCTCCCCCGTGACACCCCCCCCCCCCGATTCGCGGAAAAAACACCCCCCCGCGACCCCCCCTTGGCGGCACCCCCCCTGCGACCCCCCTCCCGCGATTCGCGGCACCCCCCCCCCCCCCGCAATTCGCAGCAGCCCCAGGATTAAATGGCACATGCAAAACACTGACATGGCTATGGTCGACAATGACAATGAAAAAGGTTGACATGAGTTTTTATTTTTAATTTTTTTTTAATTTTTTCGACATGGACACCAATGAAGTGGCACACTTATGTCAACATTTACATGTGTTGACCTTTCTGTGTTGATTTTTTCTTGTGGCGATTCACGTCACACCCCCCGCAACCCCCCCTCCCGCGATTCGCGGCACCCCCCGTGACCCCCCACCTCCCGCAATTCGCAGCAACCCCCCACCGGAACCCCTGTGAACCCCGCCCTCCCACGATTCGCGGCACCCACCCCCGCGACCCCCCCTCCCGCAATTCGCGGCACCCCCCCCCCCCGTGATTCGCGGCAGCTCCAGAATTAAATTGCACATGGAAAACACTGACATGGCTATGGTCGACAATGAAAAAGGTTGACATGAGTTTTTGAAGTTTTTTTGTCTTTTTTTGAATATTTTCATATTCATTCTCATGTGTCGACATGGACACCAATGAAGTGCCACACTTATGTCAACATTTACATGTGTTGACCTTTCTGTGTTGATTTTTTTCTTGTGGCGATTCGCGTCACACCCCCCGCAACCCCCCCTCCGGCGATTCGCGGCACCCCCCCGCGACCCCCCCCCCTCCCGCAATTCGCGGCAACCCCCCACCGGAACCCCCATGAACCATGCTCTCCCGCGATTCGCGGCACCCACCCCCCGCAACCCCCCCTCCCGCAAATCGCGGCACCCCCCGCGATTCGCGGCAGCCCCAGGATTAAATGGCACATGCAAAACACTGGCACGGCTATGGTCGACAATGAAAAAGGTTGACATGAGTTTTTGAAGATTTATTTAATTTTTTGAATGTTTTCATATTCATTGTCATGTGTCAACATGGACACCAATGAAGTGGCACACTTATGTCAACATTTACATGTGTTGACCTTTCTGTGTTGAGTTTTTCTTGTGGCGATTCGCGTCACACCCCCCCGCAAACCCCCCTCCCGTGATTCGCGGCACCCCCCTAACCCTCCACCTCCCGCAATTCGCGGCAACCCCCCACCGGAACCCCTGTGAACCCCGCCCTCCCGCGATTCGCGGCACCCAACCCCGCGACCCCCCCTCCCGCAATTTGCGGCACCCCCCGTGATTCGCGGCAGCTCCAGAATTAAATTGCACATGGAAAACACTGACATGGCTATGGTCGACAATGAAAAAGGTTGACATGAGTTTTTGAAGTTTTTTTTTTTCATTTTTTGAATGTTTTCATATTCATTCTCATGTGTCGACATGGACACCAATGAAGTGCCACACTTATGTCAACATTTACATGTGTTGACCTTTCTGTGTTGATTTTTTCTTGTGGCGATTCGCGTCACACCCCCCCACCCCCCGCAACCCCCACTCCCGCGATTCACGGCACACACACACCCCCCCGCGATTCTCGGCACCCCACCCCGTGACCCCCCCTCCCGTGATTCACGGCACATCCCCCGCGACCCCCCCTACCATGATTTGCCGCAACCCTCGCCCCCGTAACCCCCCTCCCGCGATTTGCGGCAACCCACCCCACAACCCCCCCTCCTGCAATTCGCGGCACCCCCCGCGACCCCCCCTCCTGCAATTCGCGGCACCCTCCGCGACCCCCCCTCCCGCGATTCGCGGACACCTAAGTTGCAATACAGGGCATCTTTCATACAATTCTAACCATATTTCTCATATACAAACATTCACAAATTAAGGGGGCGCAGCCCCTTACGACGGTGTGAAGAGCGCCCGTAGGGCGCGATGAATCACCTAGTATATATATAATTATCTAACTATATACCCATTCTATTTTTCATTGTATACACCTTTTTATCACGGAGCACCTTATTCTAAAAAAGGAAAAGGACACAGCCAACAATCAAAAAACAGAGATCAGACAAGGACTTTTTTCGGTTTTTCATTTCTTTCATTTTATTTTCACTTTATTGTATAAGTTAGGTCACGTTATCACCATAATATAGTACTGTCACGTGTAACCTACCACTCTGTGCGCCTCCTGAAGAGTCTCTTCTAAAAACGTATTTTTTCTTACATTTACCTTGGGGTGTTGGTGACACCCAGGAGGAGTCTCTTCTGAAGCTGCATAGCGCCACTTGTAATTTGTTGTTCACTTTTGCTTTCTACCCCCATAAAAATGCTGGGTATTCCCCTGAGAAGGTAGGCGGGTCTATGTCTGCTCGGGCGTCAGCGCCAGGCCCGACATGATGTCAGCACCAAGTCCGAATTTGGCTATGGGGGAGAAAAAGCATTCGAGGGTCAGCGACCATCAAATGATTTCTCTCCTCTGCGGCCGCATGTGGGGGGGGGGGGGGGTATTCTCGTACACATTCCCTCGCATACTAGCGAGGGGACGCGGGCAGCGGGGGTGCATTCTGTGGGGTGGCGGTTATCTGTTTGCTAGGCAGCCTCAATCAGGCCCTTTATATGTAGCATTTTTGTGTTCAACCGGCATCTCCACCCAAAGCTAACACTATAGTATTGTGAAGACTTGAGTAAGATAAAACAAAAATGTAAGTTACATATTGAAGTATGTCTTATTAAGAAAATGGTGTAAGAAGCATGAGTGTAACTCATCCCTCTATTTGGGATTGTGTAACCATGCTTACACTGGCATACAATGGTGAGTATGGAGGTGTGTGGTCGTTAGGTCGATACTGTCATCATCATATTTTATTATCCCAGTGACGGACGTGAAGGGGAGAAATATGATAGTGTGCTGAGTGCAGGGAGACACCGTGTCCTAAGCATGGCGAGTGCAGGAAGCCATGTGAGGGAACGTGGCACACGTCCCTCTTTCTCTGTGAATAGACACAAATGCCCACAGTGCGAATTCACCGCTGCTAAGATAAGCAGAGCAGCGAGTGAGAGAGGAACCCCCAACTGCCCCCCACAGCGAGACATAGCTTCCCGAGTATGGGACAGCGGAACAGTCACAAAAAACTGAGACTGTCCCACAAAAATCAGGAAAGTAGGGAGGTATGCATATACTGTACCAGGCAAGAGTTATTTATTTATGTGTGTATGTATTTATTTTACTTGTTTCTTTCTTTACTTATTCATTTACTATTTGGGTGTTGTTACATGTTACATGAAAGTACTGGCTCCATTAAGTTCAAACTGTGTTTGGTGCTTTTTTGAATAGCAGACTGTGCATTGCCATATGACCAGTAAAGAAAACTGGCTGAGGGCTGTATAAGCTTGAAGCCACATAAGAGCCCTGACTTTTGGGTCATATAAAGCTCAAATAAAAGGGAAAATCTAGTTTTAGTTTCAGGCCCAGTGATGACCCGGTGAAAGGCTAGGTGGGCCTATCAGGAGAGAAATGTGTGTACACTAGGGTAGGGGTATAAATAGCTTGAGTCAGGTGATCCCCTTCCTCTTGCCTTTTTGGAAGCCCTCCCGACCTCCCTGGAATTTGTTTTCTTACAATTTTTGGGTGACTCTTTGTTCCTTTGGTGTGCAGTGTTTTTTGTTGGCTTTACAGCCAGATTGGCAGGAAGTCACTACCAGCCAGTAGTCGGGAGGTAGAAGGGCATAAGTGGTCATTGTGGGGCACCATCTTTTTGTAGGATGGTGGGTGTGTCATTCCCGTGTTGGTTGACAAGGGGCATTCCTGTGTAGGAGCGTCCATTTGCTCTGCCAGGTTAAAGGGTGGTGAGTCCCACACTATGCAGGTTATGCAGGTAGGAGGCGATGGTGAGCCCCTCCGGGAGTCTGAGATTTTGTGATCAAGTTGACTGGGCTGGGCTGGCCTTTGGTAGCGACTTGTTTTTTGCCATCCTCCAATTTAGCTTAAAGTTAGGGAAATCTAGTTTACATTTCAACCACCAAATTTAGTTAATTTAGTTAACATAGTCACCAAACAATAAATAATTGTTGACCTTTTAAACTTAGCACTTGGTTGTCTGTGTCTTCATTTATGGTCCGTGTGATTATTTGTGTACGTGTCAATTATTTTAGTTAAGCTAGATTAAGTTAAGGTTAAGGCATGGCACAATAAGTCATTGGTGCCTTACTGGGGTTGAGAACAAATGTAGCTGTCAAGGAATCATAATCAAGAGTGGATGCTGTGATCTTTGATGTCCAGCACAGTCTGCCCACAATTCTGCAAATCTCATTGCACATTCCACACAGAAGTCAGCTTGAAGCTCAAAGCAATGCACAGTCCCATAGTGACAGGAAGCACTTGTCCATATACTAGAGGATCCTAATATTACTTTCTACTTACTGTAGGTGCTTACACTGACAGTGTTATTACTGTAGACTCAAAATGTCAAAATGTGTGTACACTACGGACCATATCTGTTCTAGGCTATGAATATAGGCGCTAATTTCCACAGGAAATGCTATGCTCTGCAGGGATGGACTGTACACTACACCACTTTTTCTACTATTCAATAGAAATTATAACTCACAAAAGGTCATATTTTATTTTGCAATAGTGATTTTGATTCTAGCTACATTTTATTTTCATTGTACTTTTCTTTATGATAGACACAGAGCTGACAAATGTTTAGCTGTCACATCTATACCTTGGAAAAATAAATGTACAGATAGAGTACATTGTAAATGACCCACTCCTTGTGACAGGTTATATAACAGCATCTTACAGCACATATATCTCCGTTTCAGGCGTAGAGAAAAGTGAGCAATTTCAATCTAGATTCTAATGCCCAGACTACAATGGTTCAAAGGAAAAAAACTATAATTTGTGTTGAGGTTCGGCTGTCGAGGATGAACAAGTGTTACTTGCATAGAAAAAATATTGCCAAGGGCTCCAGTAGAACCAAAGTGTATGGACTAATAAAACTGCACAATGTAGAACCTCAATCACTAACTTCTTTGTTTTCTATTTTTAGGAATTACAGACTATAGGTTTGCCATCTTCTGACTGGTGTAGAAGAGGGTAGTGGTGCCGTGCTCTGCCCCTATATTCTCTTTGCTGGTGTAGTTTGTAGGAACGGTACTCTTTACTTAGAACGGCGCCCACGATTTTGATCGTGGGCATCGTTAGTAAAAAATCGCGGGCATCGCGGGCATTGAATGCACTAAAAAATCAGGTGCGATGCGACCGACGCGATGCCCGCGATTTCCCATAGGGAACAATGTTAAATGTCTCAATTGACCCGATTTTCCTGTTCAATGCCTCAATTGACCCAATTTTTCCATAGGAAACAATGTTAAATGGCCCACAGAGGACAAATAGGCACCCTGAAGTGTGAAATGGCCCCCACAATTGTTAACGCCACCCCACGATCAACGTGAACCCGAAGCGTGGCGAGCGCAGCGAGCCCACGAGGGGCGGCAGTACGTGTCCTACGACCTTTTCATACCCCCAATATCCACGTCGGCGTGGAGTTGAGAATAGAAAGTGTGGCGAGCGCAGCGAGCCACCGAGCCCGAAGCGTGACGAGCACAGCTTCGGGCTCGCGGGGCTCGCTGCGCTCACCACGCTTCGGGCACGGTGGCTCGCTGCGCTCGCCACACTTTCTATTCTCAACTCCACGCCGACGTGGATAGTGGGGGTATGAAAAGGTCGTAGGACGCGTACCGCCGCCCCTCGCGTACCGCCGCCCCTCGCGGGCTCGCTGCGCTCGCCACGCTTCGGGTTGACGTTGATCGTGGGGTGGCGTTAACAATTAGGGTGGCCATTTCACACTTCAGGGTGCCTATTTGGCCCCTGTGGCCCATTTAACATTGTTTCCTATGGAAAAATCGGGTCAATTGAGGCATTGAAAAGGAAAATCGGGTCAATTGAGACATTTAACATTGTTACCTATGGGAAATCGCGGACATCGCGTCGGTCACATCGCACCCGATTTTTTAGTGCATTCAATGCCCGCGATGGGCGCCCTTCTAGGTAAAGAGTACCGTAGGAACAAATGATGACTGGAAACTGTGGTTTTGATTTGAAAACCACAGTTTTCAGTCATCATTTGTTCCTACAAACTACACCAGTAAAGAGAATATAGGGGCAGAGCGCGGCACCACTACCCTCTTCTATACTCATTGAAACTAGCCACACCAGGTCAAACGGTGCCGCCGCTAGCACCGAACAGAGTACAGTGTGCAGGTTACCCCCACATATCTTCTGACTGGTGATATTCAGAATATTGTTATGTGACAAAAATATTTGACAGATAAAAAAAAACTTTTTCTTGTTTTGTATAAAAATGTCCTACTTATAGTAAGAGAAGTTATTACCAGTGGCGGTCCAAAATTCAAGGAAAAGAACTAGCTATCTGCCTGTTCCCAGACTTATGCCTCATTGATAGGATGGGCAAATACTAGTGTTACTTTGGAGGCACAGGCCACTGAGCTCCAGATGTGAGAGGAGAACCAAGAAAGAAAGACAGAGTGGACTGCTAAACTAAGACAAATCTCTCACTACTCATTTCATAGAGATTTTCTACAGTCACTGCTGACTGCAGTCCCAGTCCACAAATCCCCAGAGCTCCCGAAAGCACAGCTCGCAGTCGCTGGACTAAGCACAAACAGTACACACGCTACTTAAAGGTAAGAGAGCAACCAGCTCTGTTTGTTTATTAGCACAGCACTACTAGAACTTTATACCGCACATCCTGAAGAAAAAGCCTTTGGGCTTTGAAACGTTGACGATATATGTAAATATGGATATGGATTTATAAATACACACGTTTTGAAAGTCCGTGGAGTGCCGCCTTTCATCCCTTAGTCCTTGGGGATCTAGTATTGTATATTATAATATATATATATATATATATATATATATATATATATATGGAGATATGCGAGCCGGCACTCCTCAATGATGTAGTGAAGGGACCCCGGGTGCCATCCACAGATAAGCGATATAGTGGTAAAGATTGGCGTCACTCCAGGGAAATTTTCAATGATGTAAATTTATTTGCAAAGAGTCGACGTGTTAGTACAGTCGACGTTTCAATGGCCCATAGCCATTTTCCTCAGGACTAAACATGCGACACGACGAGAATACAATGCATATCACATGAATATATAGCGCTCTTACCTGACAGGGTCCGCCCGGCGGCCGGGTGCACGCCGTCCTGCCCCCATTGCTGGGTGTTCCGGTATGCTGACGTCAGCTTCCGGCTCCCGTTGTCCGGGAGACGCACCAAGCTAACGTCCCCAGCCGCCAGACGTCAACCAGCCAGTCTCAGCACTGCTGTAAAAAACATATCACAAAAACCATTTTAGATAAACATGTACACAGGATGTGACTGGCGCCACAATACAATATATATGCGGCAGCACAACAAACTAATGAAATGACAGTGAAACAGCTGCTGTTGAGATGACAGTGAAACACATGGAATATCAATATAATATCAATACAATATGCTCCAGTTAAACCTCTCATTGAGGCCCAATGGTTTGCAGGTCTGTAGCCTAAATATCCAACGGGCTTCCAATTTAAGGAGTGCCCCATCCCGATCCCCCCCTCTACGCTGTGGGGGAACATGATCGATCAGGATGAATTTTAAATCACCAAAAAGTGTCTCGCTACCGGCTGCTCTGCAGATTTGGACTTGATGGCATTTGTAATTGCCGAGCGATGTAAGGCCATCCTGTAACGAATTGTGCGGATGGTCTTGCCCACATAATGCAGGCGGCAGGGACAAAATAAAAGGTATATGACGTGAGTCATAAGGCGAGTGAGCACATACTTGATGGGGATGGAATTGTGATGGATAGGGTGACTAAATGCCTTGCACACCACCATGTTCTTACAGGTGGTGCAGCTAAGGCATCTATAGCATCCCGGGGGTTTCGTCAAAAAATTGGAAGGGGGCTGGGGTGTGTCAAAACCTGTTATATCTGTCTTGACCACTCTGTCCTTAATGTTGCGGCCACGAGTGTAGCACGCCATTGGTCTGATTTTTTGTAGACCTGGCAGTGATGGATCAGTTTTAACGATCGGCCACAAAGCTGTTGTGGCCCTTTGCACAACCGGGCTGGACAGTGAGAACTGCTGTTTCCACGGTATGACATCCTTATGCTGTCTGATTTTGGGTCTCAATAGTTCATCGCGTGGAGTAGCCAAGACTTCTTCCTGTAATTTGCGTAATGACTTCAGGTTATACCCCCTATGGACAAACTTCTCCACTACTGTGTTGGTACTGTCCACAACCCTTGGCAGGCTGTCGCACTATGCCAGCCACCAAGGGTCTGTTACATAGTTTCAACGCAACGCAGGCAGAACAGATACTGTTTGATGACACTGAGGATGATCTGCTCCCTGATACATCGTTAGAGGACATTATGAATCAGTTATTCCAACTGAAAAAGAGGGAGGTGGATTACCACTTACATGGAACGTCCCTTTCAAAGTATTATCGGCAACATATGATCCCACGAGGATTCCGAATTAGAAATATCCCCACCATAGGCAGGTTTAACCCTGAGTTTTGCGTCAAGTGGGTTGGAACATTAAACAAGTGTAGCCTTGATTTGATGCTTCTAGTGATAGAAGAGTCAAAGAGGGAGCTGGTATCAGTTAAAGAGAAAATTGATGCCTTAGAAGCCCTACACCAGGTTCCGACAATACAATCCACAAATCCTGATTGGCAACGTAACTTAACAACCAAGGTGGATAATTATAGAAAAGAGTTACTGAAGTTTAAGACCAGCAAGTTCTCCACGGTAACTCGTGATTATGACGACAATAAGGTATACCGGTGGCTCATGGGGGGTGAGCCAGCACCACAGAATCATAATAAGCCGGGTCCCTATGGCTATCGCCGTAGAAGGGAGAACCGTGTCAGAGACACAGCAACATCCAATTCAGATAGCGACTTCAGGATCCAAGAGTCCGAAGATATCACCCGTAGGACGGAGGTCCCTTTAGAGCAATCCACCACATCAAGCCAAAAAGGTCGGCCACCCGCCGGAGTGGCCAAAACCAGAGGGCAAAGAGAGCTCAAGGCTCTCCTGAGGAGTTAGTCTACAATCTATCCTCATATGATTTGAAACCTGCTGAGATCTCTGTACTTAAAAAAGGACTATCTTTCATCCCCACAAACCCCCATAATGAACTTCAGTGGCAAATCGATCGCCACAGGTTTGATCGTCACTTACGCTTAAAAGAGCATTACCAGCATTCAGAATCCACTTTGTCCACAGATCCAGTCCAAACGTTTATCCGGTCTAGGAGCAAGTCCAAGTTTGACCCCTCTTCCTCCAATACCTCTATTCCCACATTTTCCCGTTTAATTGATGCCTCTGTCACTAAATATAATGCGGCAGTAAAAAACACGCATCACAATTTAACGAGGGAGGAACGAGATGCCCTCAAGGACCTGGCTGGCTATCGCCACATAATTATTCGATCAGCAGACAAAGGTGGCGCCATAGTCGTCCAAGATTTGAGCGACTACAAGGCCGAGATCGATTATCAACTCAGCGATGTGCAAGTTTATGACCGTCTGGAGGCTGACCCTACCAATATTTATAAACGTGAATTGGATACCTTGTTACATGAGGCAACTCAAAATCATCTCATCAGCAAAGACCTGTGCAAAGCCCTCACCCAACAATTTCCAGTTGTACCTATCATTTACACAGTGCCCAAATTACACAAAAACCCCATAAAACCGCCTGGACGGCCAATTATTTCAGCAAACAATTCATTATTCCAACCTGTTTCGAAATTTTTGGACTCTTTGCTTCAACCATTTGTACAACAGCAGCCCACCTATATAAAGGACACCACTGATTTTTTGCTTCGATTACAGGAGTTCGCACACGTTCCTGACGATACGGTGTTGGTAACACTCGACGTGTGCAGTTTATATACTCCCATCCCACAGACAGCGGGAGTAGCAGCGGTGGCTGAATTCCTCCGCATCAATGAGGTCAACAATATTGACCATAATTTATTCGTGAGGTTATTGACATTAACTCTGGAGCACAACTATTTTTTAGTCAATGGTGCCATATATCAGCAAAAAACAGGGTGTGCTATGGGGAGCCCAGTGGCGCCGAGTCTCGCGAACATTTTTATGTTCGCGGAAGAGAGAAGCAAGTTCTTGATGGTGGACCACATTGCCAAACATATGTTGATGTATTGTCGCTTCATCGACGATTTATTTTGCTTGTGGACGGGACCAACAGCCATCTTAGAGGACCACATACATGCCATCAATAATAGCACCAGTCCCATAAAATATACATACAGTATACAACAGGACTCAATTGAATACTTGGATGTGAGGATAACCTTGCACAATGGTCAGTTGCATACCACGGTGTATTCGAAGCCTACGGACCGTAACACTTTACTATTGGGGTCCAGTCACCACCCTAAGCCCCTGAAGCAAGGTTTGCTCAAATCACAACTAATGCGAGCAGCCAGGATATCCAGCTCGTTGGAGACGGCTGTGGACAGTACCAACACAGTAGTGGAGAAGTTTGTCCATAGGGGGTATAACCTGAAGTCATTACGCAAATTACAGGAAGAAGTCTTGGCTACTCCACGCGATGAACTATTGAGACCCAAAATCAGACAGCATAAGGATGTCATACCGTGGAAACAGCAGTTCTCACTGTCCAGCCCGGTTGTACAAAGGGCCACAACAGCTTTGTGGCCGATCGTTAAAACTGATCCATCACTGCCAGGTCTACAAAAAATCAGACCAATGGCGTGCTACACTCGTGGCCGCAACATTAAGGACAGAGTGGTCAAGACAGATATAACAGGTTTTGACACACCCCAGCCCCCTTCCAATTTTTTGACGAAACCCCCGGGATGCTATAGATGCCTTAGCTGCACCACCTGTAAGAACATGGTGGTGTGCAAGGCATTTAGTCACCCTATCCATCACAATTCCATCCCCATCAAGTATGTGCTCACTTGCCTTATGACTCACGTCATATACCTTTTATTTTGTCCCTGCCGCCTGCATTATGTGGGCAAGACCATCCGCACAATTCGTGACAGGATGGCCTTACATCGCTCGGCAATTACAAATGCCATCAAGTCCAAATCTGCAGAGCAGCCGGTAGCGAGACACTTTTTGGAGGCCCGCCACTCCATTGGTGATTTAAAATTCATCCTGATCGATCATGTTCCCCCACAGCGTAGAGGGGGGGATCGGGATGGGGCACTCCTTAAATTGGAAGCCCGTTGGATATTTAGGCTACAGACCTGCAAACCATTGGGCCTCAATGAGAGGTTTAACTGGAGCATATTGTATTGATATTATATTGATATTCCATGTGTTTCACTGTCATCTCAACAGCAGCTGTTTCACTGTCATTTCATTAGTTTGTTGTGCTGCCGCATATATATTGCATTGTGGCGTCAGTCACATTCTGTGTACATGTTTATCTAAAATGGTTTTTGTGATATGTTTTTTACAGCAGTGCTGAGACTGGCTGGTTGACGTCCGGCGGCTGGGGACGTTAGCTTGGTGCGTCTCCCGGACAACAGGAGCCGGAAGCTGACGTCAGCATACCGGAACACCCAGCAATGGGGGCAGGACGGCGTGCACCCGGCCGCCGGGCGGACCCTGTCAGGTAAGAGCGCTATATATTCATGTTATATGCATTGTATTCTCGTCGTGTCGCATGTTTAGTCCTGAGGAAAATGGCTATGGGCCATTGAAACGTCGACTGTACTAACATGTCGACTCTTTGCAAATAAATTTACATCATTGAAAATTTCCCTGGAGTGACGCCAATCTTTACCACTATATATATATATATATATATATATATATATATATATATATATATATATATATATATATATATAATGCACAATCTAGGATCGTATATTGTGTATATATTTATATATATATATATATATATATATTTTTTTTTTTCAGACCTGTTTTTTTTCATCCACTGGTTTTTATGGGTTTAAACGGGTTCAATGTTGTGAAGGGACAAAAATGGCATTAAAATTCCATTTAAGGACAAAAACTGCATTGAAATACCTTTTAAAGATATGCTGTGTGAAAGGGGTTTAACTTAATCAGACCCGTTTTAAGAAACGTTTCAAATACTGGGTCTAAGCAGGTTTTGCGATGTGAAAGCAATATAACACTGTATTAAAACAGTTTCCATTACTTAATTTTGACCTCCTTGCAGCTCACAATTGACTTCACTAAATATGGGCTGAAGCTGGCTATGTTGACTAATCAACAAAACAGTGGGCCTTATTTTGGTTCATTCTTTCTGACAAAATCCTTCTTAGATGGACAAAACCATGTGCACTGCAGGGGGGGCAGATGTAACATGTGCAGAGAGAATTAGATTTGGGTGAGTAATTTTGTTTCTGTGCAGGGAAAATACTGACTGCTTTATTTTTACACTGCAATATAGATCTCACTTTGAAGTAAAACCCCACCCAAATCTAATTCTCTCTGCACAAGTAACACCTGCCCCACCTGCAGTGCACATGGTTTTGCCCATCTAAAGGTGCGTACCCACGTACAGATTTTTCTGTCTGATCTATCTGGTGGGAACAAAAACCTGGAAATGTATGGGAGCATATGACAATCAAAAATTTCCACCCAAATGCAGGAAAAAAGAAAAAAAATGCTTTGATAAATTTGTTATATCAGAATGATATAATCCATTTGTCTGACTGATCACTGTCTGTTTTCAAGTGTTTGGGAACAATTATTTGATTGTCAGGTTTTTGTCCCCACCAGATAGATCAGACAGAAAATCTGTATGTGTGTACGCACCTTAAGAAGGATTTTGTCAGAAAGAATGAACCAAAATAAGGCCCAGTGTCACAAACATAAGTACAAAAATGTGTTAAAAATAGTAATACAAAGACCATCCCCAATGCACTCTGAAAATATTGTATTTAGGCCCCGGCAGGTGCAGCAGATTTGAGGGAGAGGATGATTGTGCTGAGAAGATGATTGTGCAGTCAACAGAAATAAATATAATGGGAGGTGGGGGATTCCTGGATTGGGTAAAACAACACATTCTGTTTTGGATCTACAATACAGATTTTGAGAGACTGAGACATCAGCAGAAGATGCCAGAGATATACTTTATAGATGCAAGAGAGATGGAGGTAGAACCTTCGTGGAAAAATAATTATTTTATGCTGTCATTAACATAGAAGTTACATTAGAGGCCAACTGTGCAAAGTTTGTATATTCTCCCCATACTTGCATGGGTTTCCCCCAGATACTCCGGTTTCCTCCCACAATCCAAAAATATACTAGAAGGCTAATTGGTGCCCAACAATTTAATCCTAAAATGTCTGTGTGTGCGTGTATATGTGGTAGGGAATATAGATTGTAAACTCCACTGGGACAGGGACTGATGTGAATGTTCAAATATTCTCTGTAAAGCGCTGCGTAATATGTGTGCGCTATATAAGAAACTGTTAATAAATAAAATAATAAATATTAAAAATGTTCTTATGAGATCTTTGAGAAATAGGCGAAGAGAAGATGGCCAAGAACAGGTTATTTGGGGCACACCAACAAAGGCAAAAAGGGGTATGAGCAGTCAGAGGAGGAGATAGAGAAGAAGCAGTTAGATATGTATAAAATCATTAATTATAGGACAGATTAACAGAGACCAAACAACTGGAGAGTTTGGAGAAGGAATTTACAGTGTCAAAGGCAGCAGCCACATCAAAGAGCATGACTTGAGACAATTGGCCCTTGGATTTGGTAGTAGACAAAGATCATCAGTGATCTTAGAGCATTTTGTGTGGCGTTTGGTAGAATAAAACAAAGTTTAAGTGGGACTACCACAGATTGGGAGAGATTGGAAAGTGTTAATGTGCAGGTAAAGGAAAAAGATGATGGAATAATGAGTTGGATTTAAATCCCAGTGGTGAGGGGGAAGGAGGACAAGATGGACAGACAGTTGGAGACATGAGTGGGGCACGAGGACTATGAAGGTAGGAGATATTACCAATGATGCATGTGAAATGGGTGGCAAAATTAAGGGCACAATGGGGGGATAGTAAGAAAGGTGTTGCAGAAGAGGGTTTAAAGGTGTAAATAAGAGTAGGTGTCCAATAAACTATAGTTGTATAAGTTGTTTATGCAACAGCTTTTTTTTTTCTTCCATTTTAAAGTTAAATAGGATTGCTCAGTTAAATGGTGTGTATGTGCATAAGTGAAAGTAATAGTTGTGGACCAACCAGGATAAGAGGCTTAGAAACTTAGAATAGAATCAAAAATGTTTGGTAAATTATTTTCTGAGCACCTGCAAGTTCTAAGAACATTCTCGAGATTCTTTTCAAACTGTTTTTCCACCTGTTTCACATTATGTGTATCACTGCATATATGTAAATGATGACTTCCTCTCACAGTCGAAAAATATCCATGTTCTACTTTGAATCAAATTAAAAATTTTGGGGGAAATTTACTAAAGGAAATTTGTAAAAATATAGGTGTCTTATTATCCAGAAATACACTTATTTTTGACATTTACTATCCCGAAAATACGGCAATTCGTATTCGTATTGATAGCACATCCATACGGATACGAATTGCTGTATTTTTGGGATAGTAAATGTAAAAAATAAGTGTATTTCTGGATACAAATACACCTATTTTTTACAAATTTCCTTTAGTAAATTTCCCCCTTTATCTGGTAACCCAAATGATCAAAGAAACACTAGAAACACAAGACAGAATACACAGATAGTAGAATAAGTAAAATGACTTGCAAAATCACTATTCAGTAATGAAAATGGAAGAACAGGAGGAAAGATCATGAATTACCGGCTTTAAAACACAATTCTTTTAGGTGGCATCTAGGCAGATTGAGAAAAAAACTATTCCATGTATAGATGTCAAACACATATACTGTATGTAGTTATTGCTCTGTAAAGTACATTCCTGCCATTAATACAACAACCCATTGGTCATGGGGGATCTTGTGTGCATGCCAGAGTACCATCGACGAAATCCCAACACTGGTCAAAAGATGCGCTGAGATCTAAACATCATTCAAAATGCCAGCGATGGAATCCCGACTGTTGGCATCCTGATCATAAGTATGCCAGAGAATTTAGGCCGTGGGAAGGAGGGGGGGTCTATTAGGGCTGGACAATAAGAAGGGAGGGTTGATTACAACTAAGAGGGTATGGTTAGGGTTAGGCTGTAGGATGGGGGGTTAGGGTGGAGGTTTAGAGTTAGGCTGCAGGTATGGGTTAAAGGGTAGGAGGAATAGCAGACACACTGAAAAGTTGTTGGGATCGTGACCATTGGGAAGCCACTTTTTTTCTTCAGGCAGCCGGCAGAAGACAAAAACCAGGATCTTGATACCAGTCCGATCATGGATAGTGCAATCTCCCTTATTCCTGGGTTATGTGGGTAGAAAAGGTGGGAAGAGGTCCAACCACATGTACCTTTGAAAGGAAATGTGTTAGTTGATGGCATTGGCATAAAGGTCTCCTCCATAAAGACTCGGAATAGAAAACTCCCTAATTAAAAATTGTTTTGGAAAAATACACAAATACTCCCAGCATCAGGTCTTTCTTCACTCTCCTCAAGTGTCCGTTGTCCTTTTCACCAAACATAACAACACATAAATGTACATTTACTAGACTATATTATTGGTTGCAGACTTCATGGTTTTACAACTCTGGATATAGAAAATAAAGTCCTTGGTAAGCCTCTGTCTGTCTGTTTGTACTGCATAATCTTGTAAACTGATGAAAATATTTTGATTTAAAACAGCATTTGTTGAGGAGAGTATAGGTGTATGAATCATTAATCTATGACAAAAGTTAGCTGAGTAGTTATGATTTTAGTAAGAGTGACAGTTTCAGTAAGGGAGGAATGGCAGTGCTCTACAATGCGTGACCAAGAGTGGTACTGTAATAAGCATTCTCATACAGTTCTGGTAATTACAATCTGTTTACTGTACTTTCCACTAAATACCTCACTTCTTCACTTATGTTTGTATATGATTTTATTCATTAAAATGGAAGTATTCCACTATACACACTTTTCTTCCTTTTCTTGACACAAATACCTCTGACTGGCACAAGAATCCGTAAGGGTGACACCGGGGATTATCCACGTTGACCATAAATATGACCAAAATAGAGAAGAGGAGATAGTACCACTAATAAGGTATGCATATTACCACTCCTGTATCTCCTTTCTGTTAAAGTGCCAAAGGGGAAAACACTCACACTTTGTTTGTCAGTTACATTCATCATAATTGATTTGGATAGGTCCTGGACCATCCAAGTGTCCCAAGTCATCCATTGCCAGTGCCAGTGCGCACAGTTGTCAATCACTGGCCTAAACAGATTTTGACTGGACTCACATCATGTTCTGAAATGCCCTTGCAGCTCTCCATTACCCTTGCCACTTTGAACAGACACCCTAGAGCTCACTTATAGTAGAGCGTTAGACCACTTTTACTTGAACCCATACTTTCAGATACTAACTATAACTACAAGACTAACCTCCCGATGATGGAACCATCAATCTCTTACATTCTACTGAATGGTACTTATGCCATGTGTAATTACATGTATATAACCAAATAGAGCCCTTTTATTTAAGTCTCTTTTACTACTAGAGTATTAGCATGGCTGAAGTTAAGCATATATATCTAGTGAATAAATTAAAGAGTTGTATAAATTGCTATTTCATTATGAGCATTACTAGCTAGTTTGCAGCCAAGTCCCTAAATAGAAGGTCATAAAAAATCTTATTGCTCTTTAGTCACATTATCTTGAATCCATTCATTAAGGATATTTTGGATTGTTCTATATTTTTGGCTGTTTCTAGGGACTTAAGTCAGCCGCTTGTGTGCCTTGCTCATTGTCTCTCATTTAGCTCAAGAAAAGAATACAAAACAGTATAGACATCTACAGTATGTGAATGTTAGCACATCGGGCAAGTTAATAGATTTACAACAATCTTGATTATGTTTTGGTCATTTGAAACATGATGCGGACAGGAGGTTGTCATTAAGTATACCAAGGTTTAGGTTCAGGCCGGGGAGGGGGGCTTAGATTTAGGCAAGTTGGGGGACTTAGGGGAAGGTTGAACAGGGGGGTTAGGTTTAGGCTGCAGGTAGGGGGTTAGGCTGCAGCAAGAGAGGGTTGGGGATGGCAGGGGAAAGGTAAGTATCCTTATCTGACCCCTCTCATCCGTATGTATCCCTTTTAATAAACGTATTTATTCATCAGAAGCATATATTAGCGTGCCGCTTTGTGAG
The DNA here is from genome assembly GCF_055691185.1 of Crinia signifera. Taxonomy (NCBI): domain Eukaryota; kingdom Metazoa; phylum Chordata; class Amphibia; order Anura; family Myobatrachidae; genus Crinia; species Crinia signifera. The sequence goes on from NC_139220.1 coordinate 273,485,197, forward strand.
AACTGGCCCATACATTGGCCCTTATTCAGATCTGATTGCAGTACACATTTGTTCTCAAAATGGGCAAACCCATTTGCACTTGCAGGTGGGGCAGATGTAACATGTGTAGAGAGAGTTAGATTTGGGTGGGGTGTGTTGCAACTGAAATCTAAATTGCAGTGTAAAAATAATGCAGCCAGTATTTACCCTGCACAGAAACAAAATAACTTACCCGAATCTAACTCTCCCTATACATGTTACATCTGCCTCACCTGCAGTGCACATGGTTTTGCCCATTTTGAGAACAAATTTGTACAGTGATCAGATCTGAATAAGGGCCATTGTTAATGTGTGTGGAAATGTCATACAAGCTCAGGAATACTCAAGTATATATTTCCTAAGAGATGCCTTTTGATTTAAAATGACAATAATATTAAATGGAAAGCGTGCATGTTTTTACATTTAAAATTGTTGCCATGTTTCACGCAGCTGCAAAAACCACTGACAATTGCCGTCTTTCAGTAAATATAAACCATAGGGTGAGTGATGTAGAACAGATGCAGTGAAGGAGCTGGCGACAATAAACACTGCCTTAGTAATAATGACACTCAGCTACTGTTTGCTTTTGCAATACAAAGGCCCTTATTCTGATCGGTGCGGAAATTCCCGCATGCGGACGGACCGCCGATGTTGATCGTCTGCGCATGTGCAGAGGTCACTCTGCGCATGTGCAGGCGATTTCGCCGCACGGATTCTTTATACGCCGCACAGGGGGCGTAGAGGGGCGTGAGGGGCTACTTAGCCTCATTACCCTATGCATACGCCCCGCGTTTCATGGGCGTTCCCATGCAAACGCGGGGCGTATGCATGGTAATGAGGCCGTGACGCGTGGGTACGGGGCGGGCATCTGACATCGCCGGATGTCAGCTGCCCGCCCCCATACATGATTTCACACGGACAAGTGTCCGTGTGGTCTTGTGTTGCGGGACCTGGTGGAGCGTGCGGCCCTGCATTCGATGTTCGGCGACCATCGAATGCAGGGGCTGCTCCCAAGACGGAGGAGGCGTATCCCCGTCCAATTTCATGCGGATCGCCACATATCCGCATACGGACGGCAGGTGGCAATCCGTATGGAAGGCGGGGATTCGCCTGCACGGTTGCGGCCGCATATTCTGATCGGGCCGCACCGATCAGAATAAGGGCCAAAGTAAGGAGGCATCGACATGGTCTAATAATGCACCTATCAGCAAAATCATATGCGTGTGCAAGTACTGAATGCCATGGATTTAATCCCATATATCCATCTCTTATTTTCCATGTGCCCTAATTAGTGATCATTAATAAATAAATCTCAAAAGTCTGACAATCACACATCACTGTTGCATGTGAGAAGGTTGTCTGCTTTTCTTTCCTGATACAGATAAGTTAATAATACAAATGAGAGGACTTCTGAGGGACTTTGACTGGCAGGTATGACCATGGGGAGGGACTAATAGCTACCTACACAGCAACTGATGTGTGTCTGCCCTGGGCAAGGCTGAAGGGCTAAACGAACACCTGCCTTATTTTTGGATAAAAATATCACGGCAATGGCACACATATATGGCATAGCTGTATTAGACAAGCAGCTAATAAAGGCTTGTTGGCCTCACAAGATGACATTAGTGTTAGATTAAATCACCATAGCCTGCAGGAGAGCCTGGAGCCTGAGACACAGAATAAAACTGAACATCATAACTGAGGGGGTGGAAGGAGTGGGCACGGAGAAAGCTGGAATCCTGTTTCACCTGCTTTGCTGGAATGCACATCACAACGCAAAGGCCAATTAATAAGCCATAGAGAATGATGTCCAGCAGGGATGGCTCATGTCAGGTATGTCTGTTTATAGACTTTCCATATATCAGAGGAGAGATTCCATTCACAGGAGAGAATCCATGCACAGGAGACATATGCAACGATATATGCATGCTCACTCATGAGACAATATGCCTTCATACAATACAGAAACCCTCCTAAACTTCTCACACAGAACAAGGAACGTGACAAAAGGTGTTTCTACAGTATATCAGCAAAGGGATCGAATTAAGCTGTTAGTGCCCATAGGGATTCTCTGCTATACGATCATTCTAATGAAGGAAAATACTTCATTATTATTATTATAATACCAGATAAGGACAGTCTCTTGCTACTAATTTATATACAAGCTGAATGCATATATTGTGTGTGTGCAAATTCGCAAGCCGATCAATTATCAAAAGGATCGTAGCACGCATGTCCTCGCGAGATCCGGACCCTATATATATGTGGGCGGGCCTTACTCACAGCAAGGGTGTGCTGTGCTGCCCAGTCCAGTGAAACTGCTGCATACATCCAGGCCCTTATTAACACTTGTAGAAAGGGTTTGGAAGATACTTCTCATGAGGCGCACTTCACATAAAACCTGTGTAGGTTGATTAAGTCCAAAGTCAATTCGTGAATCTGGATGATTTCTTTCCTTTTGGAAGAGATTCTGTGTGAAAGTGTTTCTCATGTTGAGAGGTGTACATAGAGTGGAATTAGAAAATAAATTTATAGTTAAATATCACAAAAAATTAGACTCATCGGTCACTCTCCTCCTTGCTTTTCCCAAATATAGAGGTAACACTCAAAGGGATAAGAGAGATATTATGGTGCAATACGTCTTTAATAAAATACAGAATAAAAGAACAACAGAGATAGGGTCATTGGACTCTCACCATCAATTTTTGTCCACAGTGAAATGCAGAGAAAAAGGCATAGATATTGTCCCACAGGCGTCCCTGGATGCAAAGATGGAATAAAGAGTCCTTTGGTGTCCTCCTCTGTGTCCACAGGCCAACCGGTGGAATCAGTGTGATCATACTGATATTTATACCCCCTTCCGGAGGTTGCAAGAATAATCCTATTTCCAGACATGGATTACCTAACATCTAAAAGTTGTTAGGTAATCCATGTCTGGAAATAGGATTAATCTTGCAACCTCCGGAAGGGGGTATAAATATCAGTATGATCACACTGATTCCACATGCCTTGATAAAGATACTGTTGTATCGAAACCGGTCGGCCTGTGGACACAGAGGAGGACACCAAAAGACTCTTTATTCCATCTTTGCATCCAGGGACGCCTGTGGGACAATATCTATGCCTTTTTGTCTGCATTTCACTGTGGACAAAAATTGATGGTGAGAGTCCAATGACCCTATCTCTGTTGTTCTTTTATTCTGTATTTTATTAAAGACGTATTGCACCATAATATCTCTCTCATCCCTTTGAGTGTTACCTCTATATTTGGGAAAAGCAAGGAGGAGAGTGATGAGTGGAGCAATATTGCCCTCAACCAAACGCTTGAGTCTACAATAATCAGTAGACAATATCTCTTGGTACGAGTCTGAAAAATTATATCCTGAAATTTTTTTGTGTAATATAATGTGTTAACGGTATTACACTATGTATATTTTTCTCTCTGTTTCTGGGTCAAACCCTATCTGAATGAGAAAGTGAAAACCATCCACGATAGCGCTTTAGGATTTCCCAGAACCTCTTTTTGGTATTGTATCTTTACCTTTTCTCACTGCAAGATTTGATTCATTTCCCCCTTGGTCTGTGAATCTATCTTCATTGGCAGGTCTGATCCCATTTGCACACAATAATTGACACTGTGGTTTCAAAGTCTCTTCATATACTGTATGCAATTTTGGCCTTGGAAAAGTAACTCCAAAATGTAGACGTTACTGCAAGCGCTACTTGGAATATTTACTTTCATCGTATATATTCACTAAATTAGACAGTACTCAGCAAAAAGACATACATTAGAAATGGTACAGTAAGTGAATTGCTATTTAAACCTGCAAGGATGATTTAACTAGCTCTGTCTACTCTCATTGATTATCTGTAAATCGCACTAATTTAGAGTCCGTCTTACTGACATGTTAAGCATCACTAGAAATTCACTCATAAAAATCATTAGAACAACTTTTCAGTTTGTGCCTCGGAATTTCCTAATCTTGCTGATTTTGGCAGTATATAGCAACATTAAATCTCTTTAAACCCACCACCCAAAGGGATGAAATTAAGTCAAGTATATTACTGATACTGAGAAAGGTAAAAATCTCAAATAAAAAAAAAACACAAAAGTCTCAGCGCTGAAACACTTGCACTGTGAAATCATTTAGGCAGACACATATTGTAAACAAATTGTATAATCCTAAAGTAATTGTTGAAATCTTAACTCTCACGTTACCTTAGGTCAATAAGGCTGAGATGGGAATACAGTAATTGGTATATTAGGGTTGTTTGTTATTTAGGCCAAAAATGGGATATATTGACAGTTTTAAAGTGTTAATTATGGCATGGATGTGTGACTATCTGAGTATTTTCCTATTTTTACACCACAATTTCAAGAAACTTCCCAAATGTAAAATATTGCGTAGAGTAGTTTGGCCAGAGTTGCATTATACAGCCATAACTTCAGCTTTATTTAGGGTTTACATGTGTTTTAACTGTTTCTCAAGTGCCTGTGTTATTGATATCTGTAACATGAGCTATGTTGTACTTACCTGCAGTGTACCACGTCTTATTACCATCTCATCATTGATGGTTTCCATTGGACATTCTTACTAACCAGCTTCTATCAGTTCCTACTGATTCCAGTCTCCGTTTATATTTTGGTTCCAGTCGTTTCCAAAAACGTTACCGGTTTCAGTTTGGTCTAAAGGTGGCCATACAAACGCAAATTTATCTTCAGATCTGTCTGGTTGGAACAAAAACACAGTTATGGATGAGAGCAAATAACAGTTGACCATTTGCTTGGAAATGCTGGAAAACTGACAAACTGTCACTCATCCATAACCATGTTTTTATTCCATCCAGCCAGATCTGAAGATAAATCTTACTAGTGTATGGGCACCTTCAGATATATTTAGGTTCCAGTCGATCCCAAAAACTCTTCTGGTTCCATTCCGGCCTAATTCTTTTCCAGTGTTTGCTGATTTCCAGACTCTGTACTTATCCTCAATAAAATACACTATATTTTACTTAACTCTTCTGGACTCCATCATCTCAGCCACACCTTCAGGCTCAAACTACCTCACTCCCTGATGTTCACCCACATATGTGTTCACAGGTTATCCAATCCCTAATGTCCACTATGTTAAAGCTACACTTTATCACTTCACAAGGCTTAATACATACGCCCCTTTGTTTTTATTAAGAGGGCAGGTGGCCCATTTTTATTTTTAGATCATCTTTGCATTACTCTATGCCAGGCCATTCTTCTTTTGCCACCATGACTTGCTCTGTAAATAAGCTTAAGCTTTCACTGCCCAATCTTTTGTCTGTGTATTTATTCAAATTAAAATTTTACTTCTGTGCATATATGTTCACATACATTCTTGCGTGTTATACAACCCTTCTACTCATGCCATGCATGTGTTTTTCTAGCTGATTTTTTTTTACTAAAATTAATCATATTCACACTAGGATGCACAAGCAGCTTATGCTGACTAAAACATGTGGCATGGCTATATTCTGTGTTTTACTGCACACAAAATGATTTGTTACAGTGTTTTCTAGGAAAAGACACATTTTAGTGCGATTTGCAGGATACGGAGGATAGATGTACTGTATTTGGACACATCTGTACTAAACCGACATTACTTGATAGAGATTATATGTACCAACTGCATATCAGAATAGAACCATAGGTCCAGACATTTATCGAAAAAGGTGTGAAGTAAGTGACATAGCAGTGGCGTCTTTCTATTCCTCTACATTGTACTGTAAGTATAATAACTTTGCAGATAAAACCAAATTTAGCAAACCCTTTCCTGAGACTACTGCTGGGATAATGGAGCTAAGATTAGAGGCGTCTGCACTATAAATCCAGTATTGCTGCTCACTTTCTATTGTGCAGAAAACTTTTAGGTAACATTAGTGAGAGATCGGTCTGTGAAAGTTGTTAAAAAAAATATTCATTTACGTGTCATACATTATGATTTTACTTAATAATAATGAGGACTACTAATACAGGTTGGTCTCTGGTTGATCTATAAGCACTCTACAGTATGTACTTTCACCTTTCCCGGCCATGTCCTGATGACTTAAAATAATTGTCTTCTTAAAATAGTTCTCTCTCCATAACTGTGATTGCCGATGTAGCAAAAGAAATGGGGGAAAAGCTTAATGAGAGGAGTAAAAGCTGATAACTGTATAATAATGCAGCGTGGTATACCTGTACTTTAAATCACTGTTACTGTGCTTTTTAGTTTTACTACATGCCTACATCTTAATAAATATACAGACATTTTCCTTTCTGTTTATTTGAGTGGCTTCATGTATCGTTCAGTTCATGTCATTTCTAATGGAAAAGTCTTCAGTGCATACAATGTAATGCCTTTTTGGAGAGCAGAAATTACACATAAATATATATATATATAGCTGACTACTCTTCACCTGTGTGACCACTAGAGGCCACTTGATGGACCAAATTACTCCTTTGTGTGCTAGAACATGTCATAAGTGAAAGCAATTTTTGCAGGGACACTGATCTGTTTTAGTCTTGCTGGATATTATTAAAGAGAGCTGTGAAGACAGAGATTGGAGGTAGGAGCAGATAGTGGCGGTGGGGCGGGATAGCACCCAATCAGGTTAGGAGGGGTGAGTTTTTACAACATGGGAGATGGGACACTGGGTCTCTGGGCAATATTGATGGTGTAAGTGACTTTTGCTAGCAGGTGGTTACCCTTTTCTTCTTGACTTTTGCTAGCAGGGCTGGATTAAGGTTGGCTCAGTACCCCTGAGCCCCCCTCTATCTAGGGCCCCCCTATGATCGGCATGTATTTAAAAATAAATGTCTTTAGCTAAAGGTTTTGTGCATGGGAGTGGGCGGTGCCGGTGGAGCACAAGCTCCGGGCGCCAGAAGCTATCAGGGCGCCGGAGCCGTGTTGGCACCGCCAGCTTGCCCGCTCCCTGCACTCTCATCTGCCGCCCACTCCATCTCCCCGCTAGCTCCCGGCTCCCCGCTGTGTCCGGTAGACGTGGTGCTATTTAAAATTCACATCTCCCACTGGAGCCACTAGCCAATAGGCGTTTGCGGTCCAGCAGACAATCAACTGGTGGCTGCAGGACCGTGAGCGCCTATTGGCTAGTACGGTCCAGCGGGAGATGTGAATTTTTAAATAGCAGCACACAGTGCACGTCTCCCAGGTACAGCGGGAAGCCAGGAGCGGGAGGGCCCGGCGACAGGGGGCAGGGGGTGTGCAGATTGCAACACTGCTTTGCCGGCTGGGGGGGGGAGGGTGCTGACCGAACACTTCCCCTGACAGCTGGGGCGGGGCTCCACACTACTCCCTCCCTGTTCCACACTACTCCCTCGCAACCTCATTCCACATGGTACTTGTTTCCTAGCACAGCGCCCCCTATTTTGATCGAAGTGCATCTTATACAATCGCATTGCACGCAATATAGCGGCATGCAATGCATGTGATGTGATGCGATTCAATTTTTAATTGTACAAGCACCCTAATGGGTGCTTACAATGTTAAATGCACCCCCATTGTCAATGCCACCCCCACTATCAACGCTAACACGAAGTGTGGTGAGTGCAGCTAGCCCGTGAGGGGTGGCGGTACGCGTCCTCCAACCTTTTCATACCCCCACTATCCACGTTAGTGTGGAGTTGATTTGAGATAGTGTGGCGAGCGCAACTAGCCACTGAGCCTGAAGCGTGGCTGGGCAGCGAGCCCAGCGAGGGGACACGGATTACTTTACATGTATTCCGCGTGCGCTCGCCACGCTTCGGGCTATGTGCAATGGGCATTACGGTGTATGGTATAATCCCCTTTTTGCCATGCAAGAGCCGCGCCTACTACAAATCTGGGGGTCGCGAAACATGGCCTTGCTTCGGGCACCGTGGCACCTAGCTACACCACTGAGCCTGTGAGGTCTCCTACAGAGTAAGGTACAGAGGGACAAGCACAGGCTTTTCATGTGGTATATATATATATATATATATATATATATATATATATATATTTATCCCCCCGCAGTTACCCATTGACCAAGTTTATACTGCCTTTAATCTGTGTATTGACAGTGCAATATTGTCCCTTGCCGTTTGCGTCTGGTAATGACAAGTGGGAGGGGGCCTCCTGTCTAAAGTTGCTGGGACAGTTATTTTCCCACCTGCTTTCACACATTTAAATCTTAAAAGCACGACTTGAATGGGGTAAATGAGGGTTGGAGTTAAAAATCACTGGTATACAGTACATTCTCATGACTGATAATGCGTTGTGCACTGAGCGATTAGGTGTAGATAGTATCTAGGTCAGGGGTGTCCAAACTTTTTGCGAGGAGGTGAAAATGTGTGGGGGTCGACCATTCAGCCTGACATTCTTTGAATCATTAATCACATCAGAATGGTCCCCCACTCTGCCCCCATTCACTTTATGTCCCCCAGCGTGCCCCCATTTACTGTATGTCCCCCAGCGTGCCCCTTCACTGTACATTCCCCTGCCTGCCCCCCTCCTCTGTATTTCCTCCAGCCTGCCCCCATTCACTGTATGTCCTCCACTCTGCATGCAGATGTGCGTATCAATCAACTCAGAGACACCTGTGCAGCTTGAAGTAAGTGCGTCTTTATTCAGCCTCTGGCAAACACTGACTGCCCGCCAGACCCCTGTAACCGGAAGTGAGTCTACTACACTACATCTCCCAAGATGCACGGCATGCATCTACATCCCCCCTTTAAACTAAAAGGACACAACATGCATGAATTATAGCAACACTATTAAACAAAGACAAAGATAAAGAGGAAAGACTAAATGATAAAGTCCTGGAACTTGGGATTGGGTTTGGATACACGACCAGACCTAGTGATGGTGTATTCAGAACCCATAGGACTGTCCTCATCATCTTGGGAAGGCTCTGCCACTGGTATAGTCTCTGGGATGGGATCGTCCAAATCATGGGTCTTCAAACTGTGGCCCTCCAGATGTTGTGAAACTACAAATCCCAGCATGCCTTGCCACAGTTTTAGCACTCCCTTATAGCAAAACTGTGGCAAGGCATGCTGGGATTTGTAGGGAGGGCCACAGTTTGAAGACCCATGGTCCAAATTATGTGAATCATCACTGACATTGGTTGCAGCAGTGGTAGGAACTGATGGACCTGGCTGTGTAGAGTTCTCCTCAGCCACACTCAGCAGGTGGCGGCGGTTGAGTTCGTATAGGGCATTGTCAGACTGCACCACATAGCTGTTTGGACGTTCTGCAGGATGCTGCACTACTGCTACTCTGTCTAAACCTTGTTCAGTTTGCATACGGACAGGCTGGCCTGGGGACAGTCATTTGAATGGCATGTACGTCAGGCCCCATTTTGAGCAGGCCTAGTCTCATACTGTCAGGGAGACCAAGCAGTGATTTGACCTGTTGGTCCACGATGTGGAACAGCAATTCAGCACGGGTGAACTGTACCCGCGTGGTGCCCAGTGTGGTGATGACCTGGCCTCCATATGCCAGACCCCTGTAACTGGAAGTGAGTCAAACCATGAGATTACATCTCCCAAAATGCACGGCATACATCTACACTGCACCCAGGGGCAAACGCAGGATTTTCAGAAGGGGGTTTCCAGACGGGCGGAACAAAGCACGGAGATGGACACTTAGGTGACCCAGTATATGCCAGGTCAGTTAAAGTATTATAGATAGACCAAATGTATATAAATAATAACAATAAAGAAAAAATTATATATGCACACACACATATATATATATATATATATATATATATATATATATATATTGAAGAAATCCGATGAGTGCGGGTTAATCGTTGCCTATATATATACATACATACATACATACATACATACATACATACATACAGGGGCGTCAACAGCAGTGTAGACCCCTGGGCATAGCAATGTATTGGGGCCCATACCGATCCTCCAGCGGTAGGGGTGGGGGAAGCTTTGATGTCCCGCGGGTGGTAGGGGGTATTATATCAACCGCTCAGCAGGTAGGGCCTGGATCAGTAATTTCCACTAATTACCCCTTTACTGTACAGATGGTGGGAGATGAGGTGGGGGAAGGGGGCATTGGGCTGAATGAAGGGGTCCTGATACATAACTTCCAGGGTGGTAGAGGATGTTTAATACGCAGAGGAGGGGTGTATAGTGGAGTGGGCTTATTATTCACAATTTTCTGGTGGGAGGACAGCTTGCTTGACTGCAGATATCTCCATTTTCCGTAAATAGATTTCTTAGATTTTAATGGAATTAAAAACTAGAGAATCCCACCTACCAAATGGTATTGGGGACTAGGGGATCAGAGTTCAGGAGGCATAGCAATCTGCCAACGAGAGTATAAAACTACATACCAGGTCTGTGGAGCTGGAGCAGTAACCTGCTGCTGGAAGGCTGATATCTCTGGTTCTGGGAACAGTAGAGACAAGCTACTAGTGCCCATCAAAGGGGGAGAGTCCCAGCTTTTGGAATACACCCTCAGAAAAAACTATAAGTCAGAATGAACCTGAAATACCTGACTGGGAACAGCAATTAACAGGCTTGGATGGGGACCACTGCTTTGAAGTCAGATATCTCCGGTTCCCAAGAGACCATTTTTTTAAATTATTGTACCCATAAAAAGAGGGGACCCTCAGCTTTCAGGCTAGGGTACTCAGAACCCCCCCCCCCCCCCCCCCCTGCGTGCGCTACTGGCACCCTTCACATTATATTATCCTGCCTGACCATCCTTCTCTGTATGTCCCCAGCCTGGCCCTCCTTCACTGTATGCCCCCATTCACTGTATGTTCCCCACTCTGCTTCCATTAACTCTGTCCCGTAGCTTGCCCCCCTTCTGTGAATGTCCAGGGGTTGGACTCTCACTCTCCCGAAAGCCGACAAACACATCTCACTGTGGCGGCCGACACTTCCTCACTGCTGCAGACAGCAAGGTAAAGGCGCGCTCGCCAGGACACCACCTTTAGTGTCCTATGCATCCTGCATCTGATGCTCTGCCCGCTTCTGGCTGGAGGCTGCGGGCCACTTGAAATGACGGCACTGGCCGGACTTTGTACATGCCTGATCTAGGTATTTAGCTAACAAAGGGATCACATCTGTCTAGTGACATCACTGGCAAGTATGGTTCTATGGCCACAGAGCAGTAACTAGAAATTTTAGTGCTTGGGGTATGAAATAAATCTTATACTTATATAAATATATATATATATTTTTAACATTATACAATTATGTACACAAGTATGATGGTTATAATTGCAAGCAAATAACAATATGCCCTAAAACTGTTAATGTTTCTTCTTTTTTACTTATATTTATTACGGTGGAGCAAACTTTCTGGGAAATTGTGTTGTCATCGAACATTTGTGCTTTTAGTTTTCTTTTGTGTTATGGAACAACGGCTTTCGGCAGCAGCAGCAGCATATGCAGAAGACATGTTTGAGTTCCTTAAATTCGTCTTTTACATTTCCTCAGAAAGATGACATCCAGCACCTGCTTGTTTAATTGATGCGGCCATGTACTATTTTATACGTCTCATTACACTGAGGCTCAGAGCTTGTTTCTGTGTGACTGCTCAGAAACTGCCCCGGGTATCCCAAACTGAAACAAGCTGAGCAAAATTGATGCAAAGTGACTCAGAGTTTCCGCAACATCATTTGTGAGGCAATGCTAAGTCCATTACAATCTGGAAAGATTTAGACTTGTCTATTATTTATTTATTTTGCCTAAACCAAACCATTGTGTCCTCCCAGCAGCTCCTCAGAAACTCCATCCTTCTAGCTATCTGTGTCACAGCAGATGGTTTGCTCATTTGATTCAGAGCCTGTTGTCAGACACACAGAGTACATGTACTGTACTATCTGCTTTACAGAGGTTATTTTTGATAACTGCTGGGAGCTGGTGACAATGAGAAGGTTCTGACCCTTTACCATGGCAACTGTGTATGCTGGGGGTGACTTCACAGCAGAAGTCTGAGGAGATTCCGCTACATGTGTGGTGGCCGGTGCACGGAGGGAACAGACTCTCCTTACCTTGATACTTCAGGGGCGACTCAGGTTCATCCGTACTTCTGTCCTCGGATGGACGGGGGAGGGACACTTCAATGAAGGGAGGCAACGTTCTGCTGTACAACTCAAGTTTATTAGGAGATAAAGGCAACCTGTGCCCACTGACCCTCGCGGCGTTGGGGTTTAAGGCACATTAACAAGTGACAACAGTTATCAATATTCACTTTAACTCTTGGTATTTATCTAACAGAACAATAAGACGTTGCTCGGGAGTACCAACCACAAGCGACCTAGTCACACTACACATGTGCCCACTAGGGCCTACAGACTTCACGTGTTCAAGGTACCGTGACGGCGTTCTGGGTAAAACACCCCCGCTTTGAGTTTACTACTGGGTCAACAAGTCGACACGATACCGTCAACACTGAAGTCTACCTTTGAAATATACACACATCAACTTCACATGAATCAGGACACATTAATAATCTTGACAATAGACAATATTCTGAACAGCTGGTGCACCAGTATAACCTCTTAGCAAATGACCTGAGGTGACGTCACCCTCAGTGTAACTCAGTCTTGGACAACCTGTGCACAGGGGGAATAATGTCAATCCGGGGTAACTATCCCGTGCAAACAGTGGCCCCAGTATTACCTTTAGGGCAACGGCCTGTCAATTAGGGATCGGTACAGCAGAACTCCTGAAGGGGTTACACCCTTTTGGACCCGGGGTGTTATTTCCAAGATGGCCACAAGATGGCGTTGCTCCCTCACGAAATGGAGCTGTTCAGTAGCAGTATCACGTGCAGATTATGATATGGGCATCAAACCCTTGCAGCAAAGGGCCGTTTGGGGGCGGCAACTCTGGCAATCCGGCCTGGGGCACTCTTCCCTATATCAGTGGCCAGTAGGTGCAATGGGAGGGCAAGGGTCCACCCGGGGCCTCCTCTCCTGCGGGGTGCCCGGGTTTGGGTGTTAGGGAAGGGACCCACCAGCATGGGTCAAGGTGGGAAGGTGTGTGTGGCTGCTGCGGAGCGTTGCCACACTCAGCGCTTCTCCCCGTCGGCTGGCCGGACGGCGTGCTCCAGGGCTTCTCCCTGGCATCTTCTGAGGCACGGCGGGTGTGGGGGAAGGCTGTCGCGCGGTGCACTCCCCTCTTCCCTATGCTGAGATCTGGTCCTCAGCCGTCATCTTCCCTTTGACGTGCTCTCTGTCCCCGGTCACTGTCCTGCCGGGCGCACGGCGCTTGGGGTGGGCACGCAGCACTCCTCTCCTCTCACTGCACGTGAGCCCCTCTCCTCTCTCGTGCCCCGCACTTCCTTCCTCTCTTCTCCAGCCAATCCGCACCTTCCTTTTTACGCTGTCACTCAGGATTGCTGCTGCGGCAGCAGTCCATTAACCCCGCATGTCCCAGCCTGCTATTCTATTGGGGGAAAGTCTTTTAGGGGCTGTCAGGGCACCACACATGTTCCCCATATAGGATACATTCTATATCCAATCTATTCCATGCTGAACCCCATACTCTACTTTACAGGCTATGGACTTTTATTTTGAGCTTGGAACAAAATCCTTTCTGTGAGTTACGTTCCTTACCCTACATTTAAAGTTTCTACTGAAAAGGACACTTTGTGCCATACTGTATTTATACCGCAGTAGGTGCCCGTGGTCCAATCCTCCAGAGTGCCCTGGCGGTTAAACATTAACTTAATTGGATTTGGAATATGATAATACTATATGAATATCCAAAATAGAATAAAAATAGATAAAGTGTCTCCTTTGGCACATCATTTTGTTTGTGTGTATTGTATTTAAATGTATAATGTTTTTCCTTCTAATTTCAGATGCATATGTAACCCAATTTAGTCAAAGGGGTTGGTGATAGTGTTACTCCTTAATTTCTAATATTCAGCTCAGTAGCTCAGTCTCTCTATACTTAGAGTCCTCCCTGTCCAAATCCAACAATAACAAACAGGTGTCTCTGCCGGTATGTAAACCTGCCAATTGAGATCCAGATGGTTTGAATCTTTTAAATAGTTGCACCTTAATCCTAAATGTAAACAATCTCTTCTGCAGCCCAACCATCCCCTAAACCAAGTCAATGTAATTGTCTTCCTCTTTCTCTGCCCCACATTTTGCCTCCCTCTCTCCATATGTACATGTGTCGCTTTCAGCAATTACAGTTTATGTGCAGAATCTGCCTCACATAGAAAAATAGACAATTCTTCAAGTGTTATGATTTCTAGTTCTGGCCATCATGCCATTCACATACTGGAAGTAGCCATGTTTATCTCACTAAAGATTTTAAAAGATGGGGAAGGTCAATAGGTAGATGGAGAAAGAGTCTGGGACGGCAGGCATTTATCCATGTTTGGGCAGTTTTTTATGGTAGTGGGTAAGCACATGTGCTTGTGTCTGGGATGGAGGGTGTGTGGTTTAGTATAACTTCTAAATTTCCTAGTGGAGCGTGCCTGTCTGGTGGGGTGATGAGGGTTTGAGTTGGGTAGGCACGCGGTCAGATGTTGTGTGTTGTGGATGTGCACACCCACCACTGCATCTGTGTACTATTTAAGGCATACTCTACATAGGCTGTACTGTAAGTGTAAGGTAAGTGTCTGGTGTCATTCCAGTGAGGGGCTTCCAGTGTGCTAGAGTGGTGTGGCTGTGTCTTGTAATCCATTGAGAAATGTCATAAAGTGGCAGGGGAAGTGTCTCCAGCTCAATTCTATCTAGATATAGGTCTTAACTCATTATATAAAATATTGCTTGGTAGTGAACAATATGCTCACACAGAAAAAAAAATAGAAACTGCAGGTGCACACTATATATACTGGAGGACGGCAAAACATACAAAAAACTTAGAACAAATCCGACTGAAACTACCCAGAAGAAACTTGAAGGCCTGATAAAAAAGTATAAGGACAAAAAAATCTTGGATGAGAAAACAGCGAAATACATTTATAATGAAGAACCTAGTGTGCCAGTAATTTATTTACTACCAAAAGTGCACAAGAGCACAACTCATCCACCAGGAAGGCCTATAATTTCTGGGATAAATTCCCCTTCTGCTAATCTATCAGAGTTCATAGACTACCATCTACAGCCCCTAGTGGTGTCTAATAAGTCACATCTAAAGGACACAAAAGAACTTTTGAATCTGTTACCCACCATTCCTTGGGAGGACAATTACTATTTAGTTACAGCGGACGTAAAGTCCCTGTACACAATCATAGAACACAGATTGGGAATAAATGCCGTGAAAAAATACCTAGAAACATCAGGATTAGAAGTCGGCCTTCAGGAATTTCTAGTAGAAGGAGTGGATTTCATCCTCCATAATAACTTTTTCCTCTTTGAGGGGAGTCACTATGTACAGAAGGTGGGAACTGCCATGGGCTTCAGATTCGCTCCGAGTTATGCTAACATCTTCATGGGTTTGTGGGAGCAGGAGGGCATCTGGGACCACAACCCATTCGGAGCGAGTCTGGTGTCCTGGTCCCGCTACATAGACGACATCCTTTTTTTCTGGAGAGGAAGCGAGGAAGAATTAGGAAACTTCTGTACCTATTTGAATTCAAATGAATATAACATCGAACTCACTTTCTGTATAAATAAGACATCGGTCGATTTCCTGGACATCACGATATTCGTAGATAATGGCCTCAAGACCAAAACCTTTCAAAAACCCACTGACAGTCAGTCGTATATTTTGAGAGACAGCTGTCACCATGATCACTGGCTGCGAGCTATACCAGGCGGCCAAATGAAAAGACTAAGACGCAACTGCACGGATGAGAGTACTTTTGAAGAACAGGCCACTAACATGGCAGAAAAGTTCTCTAATAGTGGATGTGATCCACAAGATATGAAAAATCTAATACAGAACACTAAAAAAATCGATCGTGGTGAACTTTTAAGAAAGGAGAACAATAGAGGCAATAATCAGAATATAGGATACGAATGGTCCTTCATCACGGGCTACAACATCCAATATAAGAAGATTGAGAAAATGTTCAGAAAAAACTGGGCAATCCTGAAAAGGGACCCAGTTCTAGGTATACATTTACCAGAAGCACCGAAATTCATTTATAGACGGGCACAAACAATAGCGACAAAAATTGTGAAAAGTGCCCTCCCGAGACCGAAAACAGCTCACATCCTAACCAAAGGATTCCATAGGTGCGGCCTCTGTAAAGGGTGTAGAAACATTAAAAGTAAAGGACAGAAGAAAATCAATGTGGTGACCATCAATAATGAAGAAATGAAAATAGAGGACTTTCTAACTTGCAACTCAAAGAACGTAATTTATACAATAGAATGTTCCTGTCACCTATTTTACATAGGACGAACCTCCAGACCACTTAAGATCAGATTGGGAGAGCACCTTAACAACATTACAAAAGGCCTGGAGAGCCACTCTCTCTCGCAACATTTTAAATTAGTGCACAATTCATCAACATCGTGCATAGAACAATTCATGGCCTTGAAGATGGTAAAGGGGAATGAAAGAAAACCATTCTGCATCTCCTCTTTGGCGAAAGAGGAAATGAAACTGATTCACAAATTCAACACCCTAAAACCTGGTGGTCTGAATTCAGACTTTGAACTTAAGTGGTTCTTATAATCCTTTACCCATATATGTCTACTTGTTTACACTTTTTTAGCTCCTGTACATTTTTAGGATTTAGGATATGGAATTTTTTATGAACTTTTTTATGAACTTTCATATGAAATAGAATTTTAATCATCTTTTTTCTATAAATATTTGTATTTCAAAGATATTTTTATGATACTCTGCAGTAAGATGTCATCTTCTAATATTTTTTTGTTTTTATCCCCCTTCTTATATGTGGAAAACTATCGGCTACAGCAAATAATAGACTGTGGGCACGTTTTTGCCCAAAACCAAGATGGCGAACGGAGCTACATCCATAAAGCATAAGAAAAGACTATGCCGAAAATGGATGAGAAAGACTGTTTCCCACAGCACAAGGCAAGCGCTGACACTTTAGCCACCTCAGAAAGCACCACGAGGGATCCGCCTTACTATAAAGATCAGAGACGTGAATACCGGAAGTGGGGCATACGAAACCGGAAGTGCGGGAGCCGCACTTTACCGGAAACAGAATAGACGCAGCGTCAGAGCTCTGGCGCTCGATCTAGCCACGTGTCTGATCAGGGACAGTGGGGATTGGCTGATCATAAGATAAATAGTGGACTCCATTGTACACTGACACACTCCTTGATAAAGACCTCAGTTGAGGTGGAAATGCGTCGGAGGGGCCCAGAAAGTTCTGTGTGGAGAGCATCGTGGATATTCCTACCTGTGTCCCTGGATCTCAACGAAGGTGTACCGGTACCTGCTTAGAGTCCTTGGATACCTTATGCGATCGATGAGAGCTGTCTAAACCCAGTTCTCTACCTAGAGGGTAATTATCCACCTGCACCCCACCAGTACTTGGCCCACTATTGTTTGATTTCTCTATATAGGAAGAGGAAAAAGGTGCCCGAAATTAAGCTAAGGGGTAATTCGGGAACAGTGACCCTATCCCCGATTCGGAGGCGGAGAAGAGGAGCGTTGCCTACCCACTAGGGACGTAACATTTCTCTATCTTTTGGTGTGCGCCGGTGAAGGGATCTCCTCAAATTGTGTATTTATACACTAAACTTTTCGAAATTTGTTGTGAGGCGTGGGGACACCTATGAGCTGATCCCATCTGTGGCTGCACAGACATTTGCGCAGATAAGTTGGAGGTTTTCACAAAAAACTTTTGTTTAGACTAATAATAATAATGTCTTTATTGTCATAAAATGCCCACATACAATGAACATTAAATGAAATTCGAGTGTAGACAGTACAGATTAAAAGACAATAAAAGAAAGTGACGTTGGAGTACAAGATTATGCTTAGTTCAGTATTCCCACTAAGTATTTAAAGTACGGATTGCCACCGGGAAAAAACTCCCTCTATATCGTTTAGTTTTACACAAAACTGAGCAATATCGCTTATTTAAAGGAAGTAAAGAAAACAAATCGCTACTAGAGTGGAAAGGGTCCCTCAAAATACTTTTTAACAGTCCCCAGGTAAGAACAGACTTCCACCGGAGCAAAAGGGCCACCAAAGTCAGCATTAATCTTGTTAGTCTCCCTGCCCCAGTCCTCCATAGTCTCTCTGTGTCTTTACTGCACACAGCCGCAGCGTATGCACATGCCGCCATCTTGGAAAAACTAGACATGGATAATCAGAATAATTACAATCTCTGCAAATATACTGTAACTGAGTACTGTATACTGCAAAGTGCTGAGGTCATGGGTTTGATTCCCAACATGGCCCTTACTGTGCAGAGTTTGAAAATTCTCCCCATGCTTACATAAATTTACTCTGGGTCCTCCGGTTTCCTCCCACAATCCAAAAATATACTGGTTGGTCAATTAGTTTCCAACAAAATTGACCCAAGAGTGAATGTGTGTGCATGTACATGTGGTAGGGAATATAGATTGTAAGCTCCAATGGGGCAGGGACTGATGTTTTTGTTCGAATATTCTCTGTAAAGCTCTGCGGAATATGTCTATATAAGAAACTGTTACTAAATAAAATACATCTATTGTGTAATGCAGAATGTATTATAATTTTTCATTTTAACAGTGCTTAGCATTTTAACAGTGCTTAGTGCATCTGCACTTTCTCTTTTTTTCTGTTGAACTCTATATCAGCATGGTAGCATTTGCTCATGTTTAGAATTATGATGTGCAGTCCAATGCTCTCCCCCAGTACACAAACTTGGCACCTTGAAATAATAAAAAAAAAATGGGGCAGATGTATTAAGCCTTAACAAGAGATAAATGCAGGGGTGATAAGGAGAGATAAACGTCCAGCCAATCACCTGCCAACTGCCATGTTTCAGGCTGTGTTTGAAAAAAGTCAGTAAGGAGCTGATTGGCTGGACGTTTATCTCTCCTTATCACCCTTGCATTTATCTCTTGTTAAGGCTTAATACATCTGCCCCATTGTTTGCTCTCGTCCGGCATCTTGCAATGCCGCTGCACTCAGATGCTTTTACATCCAGCCCTTTGTGTCATGGTGACTTGTCCTAAACAACATGGAGTCCTAAGTATTGTGTCCTGTCACATTGTTTCAAGAATGTCTCTCTACTTTTTAAACTAGTGCGTAACTTTCTGGTAGTTAGTGCATCGTATAACAGTGAGAATTTGATGGATGATGCATTTTCCATGAGCTCTTAAAGAGTTCGTGTAAAAACTGGTCATAAGCTAGTAAAAGATTTCCTGATTGCTCCCAGTAGGTTAATTATCTTCATTCTACCATCTGTCTGGCCAAAGGTGACTTTTGATGGACAACACAGTTGAGTGGCCTTTTTAATGTGTACGATTCAGTAACACAGGATAAAAGGAACAAGGATTGAGTATAATCGTATTTTCAATGAACTAGCACTGTGCTGCACTATGCTCTGGCATTCAGATACTGTGCCAACATCAATGCCTAGGAAACACCCATCTCTCTAAGTGAGCCTTTCTCTTCGCAATGTCTCCATTCTATAGGTCAAGATAATCAGACTGATGTCTGTATATCCTGCAGCTGTCACAACACATTGGATAGATAGATAGATAGATAGATAGATAGATAGATAGATAGATACTGTAGAAGGAAATGTGTAGGCCAGGTCGGAGTTCTTCTTAAAAAAAATAATAAATTATTAAATAGACAATATACATGAGGGAAAGTGGGGTGGTAATACAATGTGTTTCTTTCTGGTGATTTTAAAACTGCTGCAAATCACCAAAGATTTCCACTCAAAACCACTTGATTTATGATACGATGGTTTCAAGGCTTAACCTTTTCAGGTCCAGCGTCTAGTCAGACTCAACAGCCCTAGCGCTAGTAGCAGATCCAATGGTGAGCCACTGATAATAAGAACATTAACATTGTTCAACATTCAATTCAATGTTCAACGTTCAAACTAATTTTTGAATAAAAAAATAAACATTTAAACCACACTGTTTGAAAAACAAAATTGGGTACTTGTGTAGTTTCATGGCGGCAGTTACGTAGTTAGCGTAGTCCCTGTCAGAATCAGAGTAGTGTTCCCTCGGCCATCGTAGTAAGCGTAGTCAGCATCCCTGTCAGTATCAGCGTAATGTTCCCGCCTGTTCGCGGCCAGTCGGAGCTTACGTAGTTAGCGTAGTCAGTCAGCGTTACGCAGTTTGCGTAGTCAGTCAGCGCTTATTACATTGTGTGGGAACCATTGACCATTTTAACCTGCCTGACATGACAGGTGTGAATGTGTTCCTGAAACACCCCCACGATCCACACCAGCCTGAAGCGTGGCGAGCGTAGCATGCCCTGCGGTGGACACGGTATGCGTCCTCCCGACCTGTTCATACCTCCACTATCCACGCCGGCGTGGAATTTATTTTATAAAGTGTGGCGAGTGCAGCGAGGAAACTCAGAATACACGTCAAGTAATCCGCATCCCCTCACGGGCAAGCTGCGCTCACCACGCTTCGGGCTCAGACACTCAGTGATGTAGCGTGTTCCCACAGTGCCCGGAGCATGTGTGTGCTACGGCACTCCCTCCAATCCAAGGGCAGTATTGCCATACGATTATGCCATTAAAAATGAGACAAAATTCACTTTATGCCACACAGAATTAGACAAAATTCACACAGAAGGAGACAAAATTCACAGGGAATGAATAAAAATCACATTATGCTGCACGGAATGAGCCAAAATGCACACTGGTTGAGCCAAAATTCACGCCATGCCACACGGAATGAGCCAAAATACAGGGAGAGACAGCGGGGGATGTGGGTACAGGTACAGTGGGAGTTGCAGGCACAGGGACAGTGGCAGAGGGGAATGTGGGCACAGGGACAGTGGGGAGAGTGAAAGGCAGCAGGGAATGCGGGACAGGTACATCGGGGACATGGGGACAGTGACAGAAGAGACAGTGGGCTGGAGCAAAACTACTCACTTTTCAATAATAGAGGGCTGCAGCGGCGGCAGGAGGATGGAATGCATGCTTCCCAGAGGGGACCGGGTATACACCCGCAGCATTAAGAAAGCTGGGATGGCAGTACTGGATATTTATTACTGCTAGGACAGCAGTGCAGGACCCTCTGGAGATTATATATATATATATATATATATATATATATATATTGTTTTAATTATACATAAACACACCTTTATTGACACTTACTGTTTAAAACAAGGGATGCAAACAGTTAAACTGTCTGCTTCGGACACATTCTGCTCCGTGCCGCAGCAGGAAGGACGGATGGAGGGCTCGGTAACTTGAGTGGACTGCAGGGAGAAGTTCTTTGCCTCTTGAAGTTGTAAGGAACAGAAAACAGACTCTGGAGTTTAAGGCTGTCCTGTCAGTGAGTGAGCAGGTATGCTGCCTGAATGCACTGCTCGGAAGGAGGAGGGGGGGGGGCGAAACTGTATCTTCAGGCTGCCGGCGCTGTGCTGTCCAGAGTGTGACAGGTACAGCGGCAGCAGAAGCAGCGCACAGCCACAGTAGTGGGGATGCAGAGCAGAGAGCTCATCCCTGCACTGCATTCAGCGAATGCCCGGCGCCAACATCAGAGCAGGCGCCTGGAGCATGAGCTCCACCAGAACCACCCTAGCTACGCCTCTGCAGACACTTTATAAAATCTGCTCCACGACGTGGATAGTGGGGGTATGAACAAGTCGGGAGGAAGTGTACCGTGTCCCCTCACGGGGCTCGCCACGCTTCGGGCTAGCGTGGTTGGTGGGACTTTAAAATGGAGGCATTATCCAGTATGTAACTTGGAGCACTGGCAAATTCGTCCCTTATTGTGCATGAGACACACTTGCACACCGAACCCCCCCCCCCCCCTTGTGCAGGAGACGTATGCGCTACCGAACCCCTAACCCTGTCCGTCTCCCTGAAGTGGACACAGGCAGGGTTGCCATACCCTGCCGCAATAATTACTGAGTCACACAAGTGTCTCAGACAGATGGAGCACCTCTCTGCCGGTGTCCACCATCGCAGGAAATCTGGCGGGTACCTGTTCTGTGTGAGAGGAGCTCACTAGGCTTGCCAGGGACTCCGGGGACAGAGCTGCAGCTCCCGGGGACAGTACGGTGACTAGCTGCCTGACGGGGACACTACGCTGACTACGCAGGGCTGCCGCGGAGTCACTACACTGACTACACTATGCAGTCGTTGGGCTACGCTGACAACGTAGCTTAGCGTACGATGAAAACGTAGCATAGCCTGCCACCGTGATACTACACAAGTACCCAAAATTGGACTGCAATAGTTTAAAACCACCTGCAAATACTTTTATTCACCAAGATTGCTCGTACTGCTATCTGCCTATTCACAAGCAAAATAGACATATGTACTATGCTGGCCGTGAGTATTACTTAGTTAAGAGGTCCAAAACAGTTAAATATGAATTACTTTCAATAGCAAATGATTGAATTAGAATACTACAAATATCAGCTTGCATGTGACCCCCAACATGAATTAATTAATATGATCCAAATAGCATACAAATATTATTGTCCCATTCTCTGCAATGTAATAAAAACTAAAAATGTATATTAAATTTAATTTATTAAATTGAATATGATTTAATTGAAAATTATTTAAAATACAATAACAATAATAACAACAACAATAATAACAGTAGTAATAATAGAACCATTTAATAGTTTTGCAAACATATTCAATTACAGTGCCAATAACACTGCCTCCAGAGATATATTACATTTTTCTGGCTCCGTGCTCAAGTAATAATCATTGTCGATGTACTGTAATATAATAGTGCATTGTGCCTTCTTAATAGGTTATGAATAAGCAGATAATGGAGACGAATCTGCAAGCAGTTTGAGCAATCTCAATGGCCAGAAGCACCCTTCTGTTTTTATGTTATCCTAGCAGATTTTCAACCTGTTTGTCAAGTTACAGCTAAATAAATCCAATGATTTACATCCAAAACATTACAAATATTGGATTGGAGATTTGCAGGGAGTCATTTTTGAAATTATGTTGTTTCTGAGATTTTCAGGTCATTTTGAATTTGATAAATCATGTGATTTGTATATTAGCCAAATAAAAATAATTTGTAATAACGATTCCCAGTTAGCATTCAACACTTTTGCACTAAATTGGGACTGGAAGAACCACAATTACTGCATGCAATGTGATATGTTTTTTACAAAGTCATAACTTGTGATAAATTGTCCATCATTATGAATTATATTTGCTTTTCTATAATATACTGCATACTACTATTTCTGATTGCATAACTTCTTTATCACATTAACTACTGAATATCACTAATCAGATAGAAGATTCAGAATTCATGAAAAATATTTGTTCAAAAGTGTTCATCTCTATCAACTAGTTTGTATTTCCTTTAAATGTCTTATTTCTACATTTGGTACTTGTTTCCTATCTGGGCGCCCAGGTTTTCTACGTACGGCACCGTAATGAAATCGGATCGCATCGCATCGGATTCGGTACTCGATGATGTACGATGGTATACGATGCGATGCGATCCGATTCGATTTCCCATAGGAAACAATGTGAAATGGCTCAATTTAGCCAAATTATCATAGGAACAATAGTAAATGGGCCAAAAACACCCCTGAACATTGAAATGTCCCCCCAAAAGATGTCTTGAAAAAGGCTCTAAAGGAGCCGAAACGCGTTGACACTAGGGGATTCTGTGCACCTTGGACCTGCCTGACTAACAGAGGTAACGTTGGATACTTTAACCCTTCACCCTGTCTGGACATTTAACATCTTTTTGTGAATGTGTTGATGCCCTGGCGTTGCCTCTCAGGTCACCTGGTCCTTTTGCATTTTTGTTTTTTTAAAATCATTTTTTATCTTAATGTTTTTATCCTTTTTGTAAACATGTATTATATTTTTCTTTGTTTTCCTTGGGGTCACCAAACCCACATTGAGAAATCCTCTGTGGAAATAAAGATACCCCTCTTTGAAACTACAAAGAAACCTTGATGCGTCTGGCTCCAGTCTAAAACACCGTGAGTGTGGTACGCCATCTTCTCTTTAAAAAAAAAAAACTTCCATCTTGAAATTATATAAAAGATACCTTGATGTGCTTTTATCTACCATCTTGGATGTGAGTGGGGGTACGCCAAACATATACTCATTTATCTGGTATATAAAGATCTGGGACAACCCCCATAAAAGATACCCTGATGAGATTTAACCCACCGAATTACCAGTGAGTGGGGGTACGCTCATTCATCCCCTTTTTCTTGAAAGAGAATTGTGTGTTTTATTGAAAAAGATACCTTTATGGGATTAGAATATATTATATCTAAGTGAGTAGAGGTACGCCGCTGAAGTAAAACTTCGTGACAAAATCTAGAAATCAGGAGAAAAACTAATTCCACTGCCAACATTTTGAACTTTATTATTTATGTTACAATTTGTGTTTAAATTTATTTGTTTACACAATGTACATTTTCTTCATTACATGCCTTTTTTGAGAAAAATAAGAAAACTCACGGATCTTAACACTTTAAAAGAATTTCTTCAAAGGAACGATACCTTTACCTCCCTCCCATTGAAACATATGAAAGGGAAGTACCTTTGATCTTACACTTGTGCACATTGATTTTGTTCACTTGTTTTTTCACGATTTTTATTATTTTTTTATTTTTATTTATTTTATTTTAGTTTGTTAGCGCTGTGAATTGTTTCTGGATCTTAAACCCATTTTTTCCACTTGTAAACAATTTTAGGACCTTTTTGGTGTAGGTCCTAACAAGTTCCAGAGACTATCCATAGCTGCTTCTAGCGCAAAATTTCAGTTACGCAAATAAAATCTGTTTTGCTCCCCCCAAAAGTAGTTGACGCCACCCCTCCATCAACGTGAACCCGAAGCGTGGCGAGCGCAGCAAACCCGCGAGGGGCGGTGGTATGCATCCTCCGACCTTTTCATGCCCTACTATCCACTAGGGCGTGGAGTGAGAATAGAATAGTGTGGCGAGCGCAGCGAGCCACCGAGCCCGAAGCGTGGCGAGCGCAGCGAGCCCCGCGAGGGGACGCGGATACCTTCACAGTTATACGCGTCCCCTCGCGGGCTTCCCAGGTGTCCATGGCGACGCGGACACCTGGGAAGCCCGCGAAGGGACGCGTTTACCTGTGAAGGTATCCGCGTCCGCTCGCCACGCTTTGGGCTCGGTGGCTCGCTGCGCTCGCCACACTATTCTATTCTCACTCCACGCCCTAGTGGAAAGTAGGGCATGAAAAGGTCGGAGGACGCGTACCGCCGCCCCTCGCGGGCTCGCTGCGCTCGAGACGCTTCGGGTTCACGTTGATGGCGGGGTGGCGTCAACTACTTTTGGGGGGACATTCCACTGCTCTGTGGGTTTTTTTGGGGTTTCTGGCCCATTTACCATTCTTCCCTATGCTGATTTGGGTAAATTGATCCATTTAACATTGTTTCCTATGGGAAATCGAATCGGATCGCATCGCATCGTTCAATATCGTGTATGTGTATTTGTGGTATCCGATGCGATGCGATCCGATTTTTATACGGAGAATAGCATGGTGCGCAATTAACTTAGCGGGCGCCCAGATAGGAAACAAGTACCCTACATTTTCAAAATTTGTTCCAAAAAAAATGTGTACCACCCTCAGTACCTAGTAATCTAGCAGATTATAAATCATTTGCAACTAGGTGAATTAAATTTGTCTTTTTTTGTGGTGCACAGAATCAGTGTTTTGTCTATATTGATGTAGTGTTATGTGAGGTAAATAAAATAAAAAAAACATATGTGCTCCCAAGATACAGCAGTCCATGGAGGTGTCAAATGGTTTGATCCAAGGATCCTCTCTTCCAATCAGGGTGCCAACATCACCAGAACTTTCATGGAGAATTATAATATTCACCTTGGTTTCCACTACTTTAAGCCAAGTATTCACATAAATAAACATAATATATACATATAAATCATGCTACACAATACAATAGATAACTAGTTTCAATCAATAAATTACAATATAGTAAAATATCTGCTTTCCAGCAGCAGTACAATACAATATTTGCCCACACAAGGAACAAAAATTATGTTCGCCCACACCTGGAGGCTGCTTGTGGACAGTCAGACAGTCCAGCTCAGGGCTGCATGTTCTCACAGAGCCCAAGATGCAGTAGTGGCCAGGGTTCAGACCTGGAGGACACTTGGAGAACCCTAAGTCTCTGACACTGTCATTGTGAAGCTGGTCCTTGTGAACCGAGCCGACCCCAACTTCCAGGATCCGTGGGTGTCCGAGTCATGGCTCAAGTTTCCTATTCAAATTCAGATTCCAAATTGAGGCAAACCATAATTTTCCCAGCGTCTGTTCTCATATGTTTTGGATTCAACATAAGTTTGACACAAGACAGTTGAAGGGGGGGAAGCTTTAAAAGACTAAATCAAGTCACTGATTGGCGTACACCCACATGTCGCTAGTTAATTTAATATGCTGGCCGAGCTAGATGGATGTAGGCAGTTAGCAAAACATTGTTTGGTTTTTTTATAGAGCAGGAAGGAACATCTTTACATAGGCAAATGTAGGGGGGGGGGGGGTTCAAGTGGTTCAAATCATGAAAATAGCAATGGTATATAATACGATTACTGGAGTTGTCGCCAAATTATGCAGTGTAAGGGACAGAGTGGAACTGCTGCACATGTCCAGTGGTAGTAACTTCTTCTGCCAAGTTTTCTGTGTCCTCAGTCAGTGCACTGGACCAGAGAGCAGTTGCTAGGAAGAAGAGACAGGAGCCTTACCTTAAGGTGGGAGAATGTGAGCTTTGAAAGTGCAGTACTGGCTCTATTACAGTATGTTTGTGAATGTATTCATTATGGCATGTTTAACCTTTTCCTGACAACTTATTTATATTATTTAAATGTTTAAAAAAGTGCAGTACTGGCTCTATTACAGTATGTTTGTGAATTTATTCATTATGGTATGTTTTACCTTTTCCTGACAATTTGTTTATATTATTTAAATGTTTAAAACAGCTCCTACAGTACCTGTCATTGTTCAAACACAGCCTGTGACATGTCAGGTAGGAGGTGAATGGCTGGTAGTCTATCACTCTCTATTTTATAATTTGTCAAGCTTAGTACATCTGACCCATATTTTGGTACTGTATTCCATACAGTATCCAATGTATAAAAACTCTAGCTCCAATGTTCCAGTAGAAAATTAGTGGAATGCATTTGGAAACCCCCTTCTAGAAATCCTGCTTTATTCAGGGCAGCCATCAGGAGTGGACTGCAGGGACTCCAGTCCCAGGCTCAAACAAAAAGGGTGCCCAGGACTTTAGTTTATAAAGTAAAGTACATTTGTCATGAACAGATTTCAAGCTAGAATGTCCGATTTGGACTCGGCCAAGTAAGAGCTGTCTTGTGTGAGACTTCATAACTCGTCTCCCAGTACTTCCTGTCCTCCAACTGTTTTTAAAAAAGACACTCATAACCGATGAGTTGTATATTGGCTGGAACACTGCAGCTTAGAAAATTTTGCCCTAAAACTTTCAAAATATTATCTAGTTTTAAAAGTGGCATAGAGTCTAGAAACGGCTTGCAAAAAAAGTGAAGAACTGCGTTTTTCAATCCGAAGAGCAGTTGTTATAATATAATATAATGTCAGTAGACACCTACATATTTATCTGTCCAATCTGTCTGGTGGAAACAATGTATTGAAGCAAAGGACAATCTACTATTTGCTCCCAAATGCTGGAAAATGGACAAGACAATTGTTCTTACTTTTTTAATTTAAACATATTTAACTAATTTGTCTAAGCGACCATTGTTCTTTTTCCAGTTTTTGGGAGCAAATGGTTTAGGGCAGCTAGAGTGTCTATGTGTGTGTGTGTACATGTGACAGGGACTGATGTGAATGTTCAAATATTCTCTGTTATATGTGTGTGCTACATAAGAAATAAATCAATAAAATGGTTGATTGTCATTTGCTCCAATTACATTGCCAGATTTTTGCTTCCACCAAACAGATTGGAAAGATGAATCTTGAGGTGTGTACCCAGCATATGATCTATCGTAAGATCTGCAACTCCCAGCATACTTGTCGTTAGCTGCATCTTCAGATCTAAGGATCGGCCTCATAACTCACAGACCCGGGCATTGTACCGAAATACCTTATGATTTGCACTCCAAACACACACACAATGCACAAGCCATCAAAATCATGTATTCGGGCCGGAAATCATTCTGATGTATTGTCAGCTTTACTTACTAGCTGCTGAAATAGAATCAAAAGCTTACCTAAGCTTGAGATGAGATAAGCACCCTGTTTTTGTAGTAAGAATTAGTTAGAGCAGTTGTCATTGGTGTTTTAGTTCTAAGTGCTGGTTGGTTGCAGGTCAGGTGGGATAGCCAGTAGTGACAGAGTAGGGGGAGGAGTGTGAAAGGTTATATAAGTGTTGGCTGAGGTAAATTATCCCTCTTGCCATTTTTTGATTCCCTGGAGATTGCGGTCCCTCTGGAGTCTGGATAGGCTAAGTGTCGCTTTACTTAATATTTTCTTCTATTCTATTTGTCTTAAGCTTTCTATTTCTTATTCTTTCTAGCTTTGTCTGTATATTTCTTCTTTCAGTTTTATAGTTTTTATTTTCCCTTTTGTTTGTAACTGTCTGTGGCTATAATATTCGCTGCTGTCTCAGCTGTGTGCTTTCTGCGCAAAGTGTGGAAAGAAATTTTTTCTGTAGGTAGTGGGATGTCTCGCCCTCGCCGCAATGCGCCCCCTCCCCGGCGGCTGGTGGAAGCGGCTAGGCCGTTGCAGGCGGCCGCGTCTTTCCAGGTCTCCAGGGGAGCGCGCCTGTCAGCGGTGGCGGTGGGGGGTTCGCGCCTGACTCCGGCTCCCGCAGTTAGCATGGCGGGAGCCAGAGGGAGGGCGTGCGGATGCAGCGGGTCGGTGGGGCGGGCGGCTGCTCACTCTGCCGGAGGGTATAATCCGGTAATGGCGGCCACGGTCGTAGGCACGCCGCGCCCGGACCCATCGCCTTCCGGCCTGCAGGCATGGTTGGCGAGGGGGGCGCAGGGCAGGGGGTCACCCACAATTACCTCAGATGTACAGGGGGGGGGCCCAGGTCAGAGAGTGGGGGCACGGAGGTGGCGGCTAGCCCCGCCCCTTTGTCTCAGGCGGACATTTTGTCTGCAGATTATTTGCAGCCTGCAGGGGGCAGTCCCACGGCTTCAGGAGCTGGGGACATGCAGCAGCGGGGGCAGTCAGTTAACCTGTCCCCTGTCAGCAGGCAGCCTGATATCAGGATAAATGATTGGCAGTCACCCCAGTCAGTGAGGGGTGCATTTACACCTATTGTTAGGTTTAGATCTTCACCTTTGCCAAACTTTCCTCAGCCCCCAGCTACACCAGTATTAGTGCAGAGGCCTGTGCCGGTAGCACAGCCTGCAGGGCTGCAGGCAGTTAGTGGGACACTAAGCAATTTAGCCACGGTCCAAACAGCTAAGTTCAGGAGTTGGTCTTCCTATTTTAACACGGCAGTTCAGCAACAGGGTGTACAAGGGCAGTGGCCAGTGGGGCTGCAGTGGGGGAACATGCAGCAGCCATTTTATCAACCTCAGGGTCAGGCTTGGCTGAGCACTGTCCCTGGTAGCCAGGGTCAGCAGTTTTGGGCATATAACCAAGGAAATGTACAAGCTCCAGTTGCATTTTATGGGATTAGTGGCCAGCAAGGTGTGCACGCCTCAGCGCAGCAAGGCAATTTGCAGTTTCCACCCCCACCCCCTCCCATTCCGGAGGCAGCACCTCCCAGCGTAGCGCCAGCAGTTCAGCAGGTTGGGCTGGGCGGGGGGACTGTCAGGGATCCTGGTGGCAGTGAAGGGGTTATTACATTGGATGCTGATGAGGAAAATGTTTTGAACTCTGTTCCTGTTAGTATTCCTCTGCAGGAGGTTTCAGAAGGCGCAGGGCCTGGAAGCGTATCGGAAGTCCTGGAATCATCAAGTTAAGTCTCGGTGGGCGCACTGCGCGGTGTGGGACAGACGGTGAGAGCTGAAGAGCAGGCGGGGACATCCACATCAGGAGCAGGTGAGAGTATGCATACAGCGCAGCAGCAGGTGGAAGGGTCTCATTCAGACAGTTCTACTGACTCATCCAGCTCGGATGGTAGGCCGCGCAAGCTGATGAAGTACTTTGCGCAGAAGATTAGGGGAAAGAAGAAGGGAGCAGGGGGTTCTAGGAGTGTGGCTAGCAGTGCAGCTAGGGTAGGTCCAGATGCATCGGGTGATGCGGTGCATTGTTCTAACACGGCCATATTGAGGGGTGTAAGATCTAAAATTAGAGACAAAATAAAAAAGGGGCGTTTCGTGGACATGTTTGCTATAACACATGAAGCAAAGAACGAATTAGATGCAGCCAAGGCAAAAGGCCCAGCAGCGGAGGAGGCTAGGAGGTCTTATACTAACTGGCTGGCAGGGGCTTATGTGTTTGCAGCATGCTACACGGAAACCAGGCCAGCGGAGCACATGAATATGTTTAAGTATTTTCATCTAATACATAACATGTATTCAACAGGCAGGGTTAATGCATGGAGGCAGTACGATGAGCTTTTTAGGAAAAAGCAGGATAGGCAAAAAGTTTTTAGTTTAGGGTTTAAAGATGTTGAAGTATGGTTGGAAGTTACCCAACAAATGAGGGGGTCAAGCGAAATAGGTGGGGGGCGAAGACAGCTTTTTCTTAGCAAACCCGGGTACAGTGTGCCCGGGAAGGGAAAATGTTATGCGTTTAACAATGTGCAGTGCGCAAAAGGAGCAGGGTGTAGGTACAGACACGTGTGCTTGCTATACAGCGGGAACCACCCAGCAAAGGAGTGTGCAAGATCAAGGGGGCAAGCAGCTGGGAGGGGAGAGGCTGGGCCTAGCAATAGGCAAGGCAGAGTCGCCAATTAGGATTGAGGAGTTAAAGAGGTGGTTAAGGCTCTATCCTCTTAGGGAGGAAGCAGCCTTTTGTTGCATGGTTTTTCAGAGGGTTTTCGTTTACCGGTTATTGATAGGGTGATTGCATCGGCAAATAGAAACCTGAAGTCAGCTAGAGATTTCCCAGAGGTGGTTCAAAAGAAAGTGCAGAGCGAAGTAAGCTGGGTAGGATGGTAGGGCCTTTTAAGGAGCCCCCAATTGCGGATCTATGTATTTCTCCGCTGGGGGTGGTGCCTAAGAGAGAGCCTGGGAAATATAGGTTGATTCAGCATTTATCTTATCCAGAAGGGGGCTCGGTGAATGAGGCGTTAGATCAGGAGGTTTGTAGCGTTAGCTATGAATTGTTTGAGCATGCATTAAGTTTGGTACAGGAGTACGGTAAGGGAGCCCTGATGGCTAAGGTAGATGTGGAATCGGCTTTTAGGATTTTGCCATTGCACCCGGAATCGTTCAAGTATATGGGCTTTAAGTTAGGAGGGGAGTTTTATATAGACAGATGTTTACCGATGGGTTGTTCGGTTTCATGTTTATTTTTTGAGCGTTTTAGCAGTTTCCTGCAGTGGTGCATTAAGGCAGGTTGCAAGCAGCAAGGGGTAACCCACTACCTAGATGACTTTTTTGTTAATAGGTCCGGCAGATAGTGAGGTGTGTAGAGAGTTACTTTTTTCAACCAGTGCATTGTTTGGAGTGCTAGGAGTACCTATTGCAAAGGAGAAGACGGAGGGACCTGTTAGTAAGTTATCTTATTTAGGTATTGAGATAGACACGGCGTTAGGGATCTGCAGGCTTCCGGAAGAGAAGGTGTTGAGGTTGAAGGAGCAATTAGAAGAGTTTTTGGTGGTAAAAAGAGTTTCGTTGAAGCAGTTGCAGTCATTGCTGGGGTTATTAAATTTCGCTTGTAGGGTGATCCCAATGGGAAGGGTTTTTTGTCGAAGGTTGGAAAGGGCTACAGCGGGGGTTAGGAAGCCGCATCATCAAATGAGAATCTCTGCGGAGTTGAAAGAAGATCTGAAAGTTTGGTTGTGTTTTGTGCAGGATTTTAATGGGGTTAGGATTTGGCAGGAGGCGGTGGCAAATGACGAGCTGCAGTTGTTTACGGATGCATCTGGGGCGGTAGGTTTTGGAGCGTATTTTAAGGGGCACTGGTGCGCGGAGGCGTGGCCGGAGGATTGGAGGTTAAAAGGGCTTACTGCTAGCATGTTGCTTTTAGAACTCTTTCCAATAATTGTGGCGGTGGAGCTATGGGCTAGGCACATTGCTAACAAGAGCATTGTTTTTTGGTGCGATAATTTGGGAGTAGTTCATTCAATTAACAATCAGAGGTCAGATTGCCCAAGGGTAATGCATTTACTTAGGCATCTCATTTTGCGGTGTTTGCAGGAGAATATTTCTTTCTCAGCAAGGCATGTTCCAGGGGTAAAGAATGAAATAGCGGATGCATTATCTAGGTTCCAATGGGATAGGTTCAGGAGGCTAGCCCCGGCAGCAGATCTTGATGGTGTGTCCTGTCCTTCTCAATTATGGCAGATCATCGAGCCGGCATCAAAAGTCTAGCCCTGAAGGCGTTGGCCCCAGGTACGCTGAGAAGTTACTCAGCGGCTTGGAATGAATGGTCGGTTTTTACAGCAAGGTGGGGTGAGGGTAAGTGTGAAGAGGAAGTTATGTGAGAGTTCGTGTGGGCTTGCCACCAGGAAGGTAGATCTAGGGCAGCAATGTCCGGGGCACTGGCGGGAATCGCTTATTTTTCAAAATTAAAGGGTCATAAGGATCCGACTAAGTCATTCCTGTTGTCTAAGGCATTAAAAGGGTGGGCCAGAGAGCAGAGGGTGGAAGGAGACTTGAGAAGGCCCATAGATCAGGGTTTACTTCAGGATTTAGTGACAGCAGTTTCGGGTGTGGCAGTGGATGATTATGAATCAGCCCTGTTTGGTTTGGCATTTGTGCTAGCGTTTTTTGGGGCGTTTAGGATTGGGGAGTTAGTCGCAAGAAATAAATTGTGTGTGGTCTCTGGGGTGTTAAAGGAGAATGTGGTGATTAAAAAAGATTTAATATTGATAAAGATTCATAGGTCCAAAACGGACCAGTTGGGTAAGGGGCGCTGGATTTCCTTGAAGGCAGAGGAGAGTAAAGGGATCTGTCCGGTGGAATTAGCAAACAATTTTGCTTTGGTTAGGCCAAGTGGGGGGTTTCAGTGGTTAGTTCATAAGGATAGTATGCCGTTGACCAAATTTCAGTTTTCTAGCGTTTTTGGTAAATGTTTGGTGGCATTGGGCCTCCCGGAGGAAGAATATGGGACTCATTCCTTTAGGATCGGAGCAGCAACTTGCGCAGCGGTAGCGGCAGTTCAGAGGAGGCAATAAATCGTCTGGGTAGGTGGAAATCTTCAGCTTTTAAGGCGTACATAAGGGGGGATAAGTTATAGAGAGTGCGCTCCTGGCGAGTTTGTTCTTTAGGTAACCCAGGGCCATAAGCCACCTGCCTTTTATCAAGGGGGATTGGATGGCGTTTCACTTTTTTCCTCTTAAAATCTGAGGTTTTGTGTTGTTCACATCCATCTGGGTAGCCTAAACAACTCAGTTTACCTTACCTTGGCTAGTTGCTTTAGATATGATAAGTAATTTTACGTTTCTAATGGTTGTTATGTATAATTTTTATTATAGGTTCGTCTGATGTGGTGGGTAGGGTGTGGATTGTGGGACACTCATATGCATATTGGGCAGGAAAGCATGAGATCAGGACCAAAGGGGCTGGTAGGGTAAAGTGGATTGGGGTGAGAGGTCTTTGCTGGTACAGATTATGGGGCATATTATTGAATTCAGAGGCGAAGTGGGGTGCTCCAGATGTGCTGATCATTCACGCGGGTGGTAACGACTTAGGGTCGTGCAAAGGCGTTGAATTGATTCTGGCAATTAAGAATGATCTTCAGGGCATAAAAGAGAGATGGCCCGAAGTGAGGTTGTATTGGTCGGAGATGATTCCGAGGAGGGTATGGAGAGGGACACAAGGAGGAGCTGCATTGGATAAGGTGAGGAAAAAGCTTAATGCAGCAGTGTCCAAGTTTATCTGGAGCATTGGAGGTTTTGTGATTAAGCACCCAGGGATCAGATATGAGGAGGTGGAGCTTTATAGAGCGGATGGGGTGCATCTTAATAGGGAAGGGATGAAGCTATTTGTCACAGCCTTGTTGGAAGTGCTGGGTATGTGAGGAGTTTTAGCTTAGTGGCGGACTCCGGCCTGCGGTGGCGGCCTTCGTTTTGGCGGAGAGCATGGCTCCTCGGTTGAAAGAGATTAGCGTGACAGAAATTGGCTAGCAATTTCCCTGGGAGAGAGGCGAGTCGGTCACTACCTTAGGGGTGGACCAGGTCACCATCTTAGGGAGGGACCAGTACTCTGCCAGTTAAGGGAAAATAGAGCTACTCAGTAAGGTTACGCAGGGTGTGGTTATGGCCATGCCCATTTATGCAGCGATACATAGGCGATTGCCGAGGGCCATGCTTCTTGGGCCACTTTTTGATTAATCCTTGAATTTCCAGCCATTCGATTGAATACATTTTGGCTGTGACCTTTATACAGTTGTCTGAGTCATTATTTATTGTCTACGAGTCCATTTATTTGTGTCCAAGTCTTTATTTCAATGGCGTCGAATTCTGAATGAATAAAACATATGGGTGACTTATCTCCTTCCAGGCTGATTAGCCACCTGTAAGTGCTCCTGCATGAGTAATCTGCATAATCCGATAGCTGGTGTCTCTGCACATCGCTACTGTGGCAAGCGGCCAGTGGTGGTTTTTACCTATGGTTTTCACGCAGGAGCACTTACAGTCTGTGCTTCACTGTGACTGGCAATGATTTCCTATTGGAAGACTGACCTGCCAGTCACCCAAGGCAGTCCCATATAGGAGGTTTTCCCTCCTTCCGGGGCTGCCTCTTTGGCTTATATGGGCTGTAGCTAGAACCAGGGGCAGGCGCATGCGCAGTATCTAGTTTGGTACTGTGCATGCGCTGGTCCCAGTGCCTGTCATCTGTATTGTACAGGCGCTTGGACCGGGATTTAACTTATATTGCTGCTGCCAAAGCAGCCTATAGAAGGTAGGGGCCAGCGCATGCGCAGTACAGAGATCAGTACTGCTCATGCGGCAGTGCCTGTCATCATCCAAGCATCAGGACTGCAGTGGAGGCAAAGCCTGTCCGAGAACATCAGCGCTGGGCATCGCGTAGGAGCAGCGCAGCGGGGATTGCCGGAAGCAGGAGCGGTGGTGGCAGGGTGGTTGTTGGCCAGCGGCAGCCCCCCTCCTCCTATAAGGTAGAAGCCGCCACTGCATGCTGCTGCTCTTCTTTCCCATGCAGCATTCTGTTCAAACTGTGGAACATGCTGAGGACATGCAGATAGACTAGCAGCCTGTTGCAGGGAATGCTAACCTTTATAAGGAGTATGCTTCACTAAGACACAGTAGCCATGTGAATAGAAGTGAAAGGGAGTCGGCATGCATGTGTGTGTATGTACCTGCCTGCCTATCATTCGCATCAATGGTAGCAGGCAGCGATGTCCCACAAACATCCTATATAATAATGTAAAACAGATAAACTATGTGAATGGGAACTTTCTGTGTTGTATGCCTAGTAAATACAGAACATATGCCTGACCAATGGTGTCACTCTGGAGCTGCACAGATTCTCTACATCTCGCCTGTGGACAATAATAAACATGATTACTTTCTTCAGAAAACCGCTGGTGCCTGTTTGTTTCCTTTTTCCTAACTTCACAATAAACCCCGTAGATTATAATGGATAAAGAGCTTTGCATGTTCACACAGTTTTGAAATGAGTACAGAGAATCTAAATAAATCAGAGATCCTCCGAATCCCCAAGAGAACGGAGGGTAGATTACAGCCCTGTTGTCTATCAGAATATACATTCAAATGTTTACTTATGAAAGTGATGCTGTGAGTGACAAGCATTCTTTTGCTAGAGAGAAATTCTTATCTGCTCGAGGAAAAGCTTATCAAACTGGAGGACTTCATACACAGTCATATGCAGACACCATGGGGCTGATTCAGGGCTAGGAACAGAGCAACAAAACCTGCCCATGGTCAGCTTTGGAGCATGTGCAGCACAGACACACTAGGGATGGCCATCAACCATCGATGATTCAGAATAATCAATGTTTTATGGTAGATTAATTATGCCGTCAATGGGTAGGAAACAGATGGTTTGCCTGAATCGATAGCACAGCAGAACAGAATACTTATTTTTTTTCCTCCTAAGGTGCCAGGACATGGAACATAGCTTCACCCTGACAACTGTGAAGCCCCATCCCCAGGATCTGATTGGCTCATTGGTCAGTTAATTAAAGAAAACGTATGACAATCGATATATAAAACAATCGATCACATAGTATGCTACCATCAATGGCCAGTTACACTATCATCATCGATGGCAACCATCGATGATGACCGCAACCATGACCATCGATAAAACACACCAGATTACAGATGTAGCCACACATACAGTATCTTTGCTGAAACACAGCTGCTCACTCCAGCAATGTTAATTGGGATCAACCACAAAGGTGACTCCAATTGACTTTGCAGTCAGGCTGGTACTCCGGTTCCCACCATAGATGTCTATGTTAAAGTTTTAACATGAACTTCTATGGTGAGAACTGTCCATAGACACACATGTTAAATTCATAACATGTGTGTCTATGGAGGAGTGCACAGCCTATCAGGCTTGTAGCTCCACTGGAGCTCGCTCCTGATAGGCTGAGGGGAGTTCAATTGATTGACATTAGTGGGATTCTCCTTATTCTCCTGTTTAACCATTCAGCTCCTCATGTCTGCGAGTTCGGGTACTTAGCATTTTTTTTATTTTAACCCTTGGATTGCCTACTTTGGAACAAAGAGTATGTAATCTACACTGGAGGTGGTAAGTATATATATTTTTTTCACAGGTCCAGACTGGATTCTACTGGACAAGAAGACTAAACCTACGGGATCATGATTGGTGATTATGTATGTACACTATGGTGTGTGCATGTATGTTAATACATTTATACTGTACAGGGTGTGTGTCTAATTTTTTGAGTATTGGTTCTGTTGTGGGACTACACGTCACAGCAGGCCAATTTGCCGCATGTGAGGAAGGATTGCTGTGAATTGTTGTTCCGCAACAAAACCCAATACTTTCTTGTTCTCAATCTTTTTTTAATTTTATTTTAGCCCATGACTGGTTTCTGAAGTGCAGGGGGACCCCAATCATTTGTTGCACTACATTTCTGGAACCAGAACCGGGGCTGTTTATGCTCGTGAGACAGGACCCCACGCCATTTTATTTATTTGTTTAAATTTTTACACAGAGACATCTGACTTATCCATGCAGGCCTCAGATAATACGAATGGAAAATGTGTTGCATT
This sequence comes from Crinia signifera, assembly GCF_055691185.1. Classification (NCBI taxonomy): domain Eukaryota; kingdom Metazoa; phylum Chordata; class Amphibia; order Anura; family Myobatrachidae; genus Crinia; species Crinia signifera. Next base: position 273,522,604 of record NC_139220.1, read on the forward strand.
TTCCATTTTTATTTTTAGCTGAATAAGCGGCTGAATCACACCTTAAGAATAAAAGTAAATGTGCCAACCACCACCGAACTCTATTGATGATCTACACATTTGTTATGTCGAATTTGGTGGAGCTTGTTGTTCGTAAAAACGTCAAGTCGGTAAATGTGCACTTATTAAATATGCCGAACAGAGCTCCATGTGTGCGACTGAGTGGGGGATGTATTACAGTGGTACAGATCATGCCGCTATAGCACTTCATGCTTCACCTCTTTGCCAAGGTACACTGACGAGATGTATCAATGTCTCATCTGCTGGAGTGGGGGAGCGATCCCTGCCAGAGAGAACAGGGCTTCAGCTTAGTGTTGATGCACTGGGGGAAAATTTACTAAGATCCAGAAATGCAACCGATGCCGGATATGATGTCATACGACCGGTATGGGTCGTATTTTTTTGGGAAATACAATTCAGAAATAGGGCAGATTTACTAACCTGACATAATTACGGATTCGTATTATCCCGATGGCGTAGGCGGACGTATGCGTAGGCGGACGTATGCCGCCATATTCATATTTGGCTGCCGTGTATATGGTGGCTAAATACAAATACAAGTCGACGGCCTGCACGGATCAGTGTTGCCCTGTGAATTTTTTAAACCGGAATCGGCACTTTGAGCATGGGACTGGTTATGGCCATGGGGGGGAAGCCCTACGCCATTTTTTTATTATTTATTTATTTTTACAATTTTATTACACTGAAGCCTGCACGGATCTGGCAATTACTGGCCATATATTACATACAGCTGTTTAGTAAATTAGGCATCACCATTTGACTGATTGGTGATTCCTAATTGTATTCTTTCAATGGCGCATACATTCTTATTCCTGAATAGGAATTTGAATATGCCTGTCAAAAGAATAGAAATAGCTGTATTTCGGACATAGTATATGCCCATAATACGTATAGGCAGTCGTATTTCCATATCATCGCCTACGAATACTCCTATTTTAGGCATATTTGCATTAGTAAATTTCCTTCACTGTGTCTTATTGTCCAATTTCCTTTACTAGGCATGCGCAAGATCTCGCTATTATCACAAGCTGGGAGCGCCCCTTTCATGAGCCACATACCAGCACATTCATACACATGGGAGCGCACATGGACCCTTATTTTGGTTGACTCGCAAGGCTGCAAAATTCTCTGTCTACCAAGAGTAAATCTGTACCTGGCTACAGTGAAACTCATCAGGAACAAAGAGACTCTGGACACTTGCCAAGCACCTACTGCACCCCACTTGGATCCGGACTAGCTGCCAATGCAAAGATCCATCTCCACACCTCCATTGCCACTCCATACCGTCCTCACTCTCTCTTAACGTCACCAACATGGAGGATATCGCTGCAATGCATTCAAAATTAGAATAATTCATCAAGTGGTCGAACTATGGTACTTATACATCACCTTCTTCATAGAGAGACTTTTCATTGAAGTCACTCATGTGTAGGCATTATTGACGGCAATTATAGGAACACCAATTACCCCCAATTGTCATGGGAACTTGTGTTTAAAAAAAAAAAATTATATCCTCTTATTATTATTGTTATTATTAATAAATATATTCTTAATATCTCATTTGGGGTATAGCGCTACTCAGTGGCGTAAGTTCATCCATATAGCCCGGAGGCAAGATATAAGCTGGTGCCCCCCCCCCATCCCACCATAGATAGATAGATAGATAGCTATAGAGAGGGAGAATGAGATAGGGAGACCAATGGAGAGAAAGAGAGGAGGAGAATGTTAGGGAATCATGGAGAAAGAGATAAACAAGTGTCAGAGAGTGAGAGAGAATGTCAGGGAGGGAGACGGAGTCAGGGAAAGTGAGGAAATGAAAGGGTAAAGCAAGAGAGTGTCAGGGTAGAGCAAGAGAGTGGGTCAGAGGAGAGGGTGCCTGAGTTTGAGAGGGAAGGAGAAGAGGGTGAGATACAGCGTCATGAATAGAGAGATTGGTGGGTGAGAGCGTGGGAGGAGAGAAGTGGTTAAATAAAGATGGGTGACAGAGGGTGTCAGATGGAAAGAGTGGGGTGAGAGTGAGGGAAGATAGAAAGGAGGGGGGAGAGATGTCAGTGATAGAGGTGAGAGATTGTAAGGAATAGAGAGAGAGGGGGGTAAGAGAGAGGGGGTCATATATATATAGAGAGGGGGTGAGGCAAAGAATGAAGGGGGTCAGGCAGAGAGAGAGGTGAGAGGGGGGGTTAAGGCAGAGAGATAGGGGGGTAAGGTAGAGAGAGGGGAGACAGGCAGAGAGAGAGACAGAGAGGGGGTTAAGGCAGAGAGAGAGGTATGAGGGGTCAAGCATATAGAGAGGGGGGTGAGGCAGAGAACGAGGGGGGTGACAGAGGCGGGTCAGTTAGGTAACATGCATATATAGCTCCTGGCCACCAGCAGCCCCCCTGACCTTAGCGACACCGCTGGAGCCGCAGTGCCGGAATCCGCATGACCTCCCGTGCCTCTGCTGCCGTCCAGGCCTCATGGCCAGCACGCCGTCCCTTCATGGAGCCTGGGATGCAATTTTGAAGTTACACTGAATAACCGCTAGCTCTGCAGCGCCGGCAGCTGTCTATCACCGCTTAGGCGGTGATAGACAGCTGCCGACGCTGCAGAGCTAGCGGCCTTCAGGGGGCTGTCACGGGTGGGTGTATGGGTGGGGGAGCCCGGTGAATCCTTCGCACTGAGCTAGCCCCAGCGCTAGCATAACAATCTCAGTCTTGATGTCTCCCCTTCCAGGGGGTGGGGGCGGCTGGGAGTGTGTGAGAGCCGAGTGCTGCTGAGGGGAGCGGGATGGACAGATGGACTGCTGCAGCTGAATCTCAGTCAGCGCTGCAGGGGACCCGCTCATTAGGTACCGGCGAAGTGCATATTGAATGCATACATATTGAGTGGGGACCAGCGCAGCGTACAAGTACAGCAAGGTACTTTGCGCTGGGGCACTTTTCCTCACAGGGGCTGGACTCCCAGGTGGCAATGGACCCAGTGCCCCCTTTAAGGCTGGCGCCCGGCGCCAGATGACTCCATTGCCTCCGGAAGTTCCGCCACTGGCGCTACTACCTTTCTTTTCTTGTGTTTTTGTCTTAGAGGGATCACTTAGGGGATGCCCTCCAAAGTAGCTGCTATTGCAACACACTCCACACCAGTGCCTGGTTAGTTGCCCAGGCAACAACCCCCCTTCTACAATCCTGTGGTCCCAGCACTGTCTACCTCACTCTGACCACTGCAATGTATAATACTGTAGTACCGGTTTGTCCAGTCTGACAGGCGCCCTACTATTAATACACATTACAGTTGTGTGTTGCTCTGCCCGGGTGTGGTATAGCTCACAATGTCTAGTCAGACAGTCAATAGGTAGACACCAAAAGTTAGACATGCATTAGTCAGACCTATTGACCCTGTCGACCTTTGGACCCTGTTGACCTTTGGACCCTGTGGACCTTTGGACCCTGTGGACCTTTTGATTGTCAACCTTTTGACCCTGTCAACCTATTGACTGACGACCATTAGGGGTCAACCATATGACTGTAGACCTAGACATTGTAGATGTAATACTATATAATACTACTGTATAACCACACTTACAGTATATGGTGTCCATGTATACATATTGAATTTTCATGTCAACATTTTACTTGTGTTGTTAGATTTGTCAATATCTAACTAATGCATGTCTAACTTTTGTCCATGTCTGACTAATGCATGTCTAACTTTTGTCAATGTCTGACTAATGCATGTCTAACTTTTGGTGTCTATCTATTGACTGTCTGACTAGTTATTGTCTTTCAGCTGTCTGTCACCCGCTCTGCCCCCTCCCCTGTCTCCTGCAGTGAAGTCCTGCCTCAGCAGCATAGTATTACTGTGTGGTTTAACATGTAAAGGGCACTACTACTACTGTATTGTGTAATTTGTAAGGGGTACTATTATTATTGTGGTGCTATTATTACTGGGTACTTATGAGAATTGCAGTACTGCTAAGTGACCACTCCCCTTCCCCACCAGGCATTAACCATCTTTATTTAAAAAAAAAAATATTGGGGGGAGGGGGACCATTGCTCTTTTAAGAGCAGTGCTTATGGCACTGTAAATCAGTGCAGTCTCATGAAGTGGTTGAATTTGCTGATTCACAATTCACTTGCAAACAGGGCAGTTTTTCTTTCTGACCGGGAGGCGGCTATCTACTCACAAGTCAGCTATCAGTCCTTAATCAGGCCCTATGTGTCCATCTGCCAATAGGGGGGTGCTGTGGGTAGCCTCTGTAGGCAGCCTCTGGAAGGGCCCAGGCAGCTCGGTTTGCCCACCGCAACCCCCCCCGACTGCTCCCGCTGCACTGTGCTGAGCTACAGTATTATTCAACCCAGGACACCGGTGGCATAGGCTTATTCAACCCAGGACACCAGTAGCCAATTAATATGCTGCACTTGCTTTTGAGCCAATCAGAGCTCGTGTACCGGCAGCCAATCAGAGCGGCTGCATTTTAAATGGCCGTCGGCATCCTGAGTTGAAGAAGCCTGTGCTCCGGGACCTCCGGGCTGTAGCTCAGCGGAAGAGGAGATGGGAGAGCAGGACCTGGGTTATGGTAAGTCAAGTGAGGATGGGGGGCCGATTGGAAATGAGTCCCAGGTCCCAAAAGTCGTGATGGCAGCTCTGTCCATCTGTACAAAATGATGAGAAAACAAATGTTCCTTTAATGTTTAAAGAGCTTTATTCGAAGTGCAGCAGCCCAAGTTTGGAATTACCTACCATGGCCAATCATGAGTATCTCACAGTATTAAAATCTTTCAAAGCTCTCTGAAAAACTCTTTATTAGAGAGAACCCTACTGTCACCAGTGCTGCCTTCAATAGTCCACACTCACAACCATCAATCCTTACTCAGAGACATATTCACCACTTTATTATTATTATTATAATTTTATTTATAAGGCGCCACAAGTGTTTCGCAGCGCCGTACAAAGGAACAATACAGGGAGACAAAACTTGGCATAACATTGAATAAATAACAAAAATACAGTGCAAATAAAGAGCACCACAGTTCAATACACATTACAGCTTAAATATAAGTAGTGAGGACCCAATCAACATACAACTAGAGGCCCTAGGCCAATGATGGAGATGAGTATGAAGATGGTCACTGAGTGTTGGAGTAAAGGAGAGCTGTGAGTGAAATGTGAAGAGAAGTGGGCTTTGACAACAGGAGGGAAGAGGGCCCTACTCGGAGGAGCTTACAATCTAGTAGGAAGGGGAGACAGACAGATTACAAGAGGTGCAAGCGAGGGGGTGGTGGTTAGATAGCAGGATGTAAACAGGCAAGGGGTCGGAGAACCAGCTGGTTTATGCAGTGGAAGGGTACGCTTTGATGAATAGGTGAGTTTTCAGTGCCCGTTTGAAGCTTTGCAAGGTCGGGGAGAGTCTAATGGAGCGAGGGAGTGCGTTCCACTGAAGGGGTGCAGCACGGGCAAAGTCCTGTACTCTAGCATGGGAAGCAGTGATCAGGGTGGAGGAGAGACGACAGTCGTCAGCTGACCGTAGAGGGCGGGAGGGTGTATGAATGGAGATGAGGTTAGAGATATATGGAGCAATGGAATTAGAGATGGCCCTGTATGTGAGTGTGAGGTGTTTGAAGAGGATTCTGTAGGGGAATGGAAGCCAGTGCAGATTTTGTTGAAGGGGAGTAGCAGAGTTAGAGCGGCGGGAGAGGAAGATAAGCCTGGCTGCAGCATTGAGGACAGATTGGAGAGGAGCTAGTTGGGATTGAGCGAGGCCAGTGAGAAGAGCATTACAGTAGTCAAGCCGTGAGATGACTAATGAGTGGATGATCAGCTTAGTTGCACTCTGTGAGAGAAAGGGCCTGATGCGAGCAATGTTGCGTAACTGGAACCGGCAAGAATGGGCCAGGGCTTGGATGTGGGGTGCAAAGGAGAGGGAGGAGTCAAGAGTGACACCCAGGCAGCGGAGTTGGGGAACAGGGGAGATGATGGTGTTGTTAACAGTGATAGAGATATTAGTAGGGGGCATAGCTCTGGGTGGGGGAAAGATAATAAGTTCGGTTTTGTCCATATTCAGCTTCAGAAATCGCTCAGACATCCAGGTAGAGATGGCAGCGAGGCAGTTGGAAACTTGAGAGAAAACAGTGGGGGACAGATCAGGAGAGGAGAGGTAGATTTGGGTGTCATCTGCATAGAGGTGATATTGGAAGCCAAAGGAGTTAATGAGTGCACCCAGAGAGGAGGTGTACAGAGAGAACAGAATGGGGCCAAGGACGGAACCCTGAGGGACCCTGAAAGGAAGGATAGAAGGTGGTGAGGTAGAGCCAGAGGCAGAGACTGAGAAGGAACGGTTGAAGAGGTAAGAGGAAAACCAGTTGAAGACTGTGCCAGAGAGGCCAATGTTTTGGAGTGTGTGGAGGAGGAGAGGGTGATCCACAGTGTCAAAGGCAGCAGATAGGTCCAAAAGGATAAGCAGGATAACCACTTAACATTAGTCTGTGTCCTCTTTCTAACTTAGTATAAACTTTTGTTGGTAAGCTGCTCAATCAGAGGTGTGTCATTCAGGTGCCAAAAGGGAGGGGTAAATCTGGTTAGGAAAAAAAAAACAGTTTGTATCCCAATTGCACACTGAATGAGAAAATAACTACATATTAATCAGATAATACTGAGATCTTGGTTGCATATATCTGCAGATATAGGGCTAAGCCCCCATATTATCTGATTAATATGTAGTTATTTTCTCATTCAGTGTGCAATTGGGATACAAACTGTTTTTTTTTTTCCTAACTTAGTATAAACACTTCCATGAATAACACTACCCACCTGATCTTACCATCGTTTTAATATCTGTATTCACTATTCGTGTGGCTCCCTTCTATGTCCCTGTATTGCATATGCCCTATTTTCACCACTGTGCAAAGCTAAAATACACCATGTTGCAGTTTAAACGCACCAAGGGTACTGTGGCTGAGATTGTTTCAGGTTTACAGTGGCAAATTTGTCATACTTTTTGTCCAGGGCGTTCTCTCAGTCCCATGGACTTTTCTTTATCATATAAATACACGGGTCAGAACTCTGACTGGCAGAAACACGCAGCCAGAAAGAAATGAGCTTGAAATTACTTTGTTGTTTGGCTGCAGGCTTCCTAAGGTCCATGGAAGGAGGTTATGCTGAAGTCATTTCCACTATTTGTCCTAGCACAGCTTCACTGTAGCTGCCATGTTAACTAAATACTGACCATGTAGGGTGCAGTGTTGTCTTCCGTCCTATATACCAGCAACAAAAAAGAACTAAGAATTGATTGCGTTGACAGTACCTAAAAATGTAAATAAAATTAGAGATGTGCAGGTTCTGATTTACTCTGATTTCAAAGCAGCATCTTATTGGCTATCAACTGTCAACAACTGTCATGTGATTTGGGATAGCCAATAAGTTCCTGCTTTGAAATCAGAGTAAATCAGAACCTGCACATCTCTAAATAAAATGGGCAGACGAGATGGGCCAGGGTATGGGTCATAGGGTCATAGGGTCAACAATATAAAGGTCGATAGTATGAAGCTTGACAGGGTCTGAAGCATAGGCGTGCGCAGCCCATTTTATTAGTGGGTGCACAATTGGAGGGGCGTGTCTATCACCACCAGGGTACAATTTGCTGGGGGGGATGCCGGTGTAAAAGGGGACACATGGTATAAGTTACAGTGACTGCTGCAGCATTTATTTTACTTTAACATTTAATTATTTTTTTTTCTCACCAAGCAATCCTTCTTGCTTTCTGCAGGGCTGGCTGCAGCTCAGGCTGGCTCCTGCTTGGTGTGGCATAGTGGTTGGCAGCCTGTCACTATGTGACCGAGTTCAGGATGTCCCAGCGTGGTGACCAGCGTGATCATCTATGACCGGAGCTCCGGGAGATCTCTGAAGCGTAAGGCCGGAAATGACCACCCCCAGGAGGACAAGTGTGGGCTGACGGAGCTGGAGCTCGGCATGCTGGAACCTGAACAGCCCAGTGTGGCCGACGGCAGTTACCCCTCCTCTCCTCCCTTCCTCTGCTTCTCCAGAAGGCCAGGGATGGGAGCTCCTGGGTGGGACCCGTGAGCTCCACGTGCGTGTGACCATCAACATCCCCAGGCCCCACCGTAAGTGAATATATATATATATATATATATATATAGTTCAATTACCCCCGGCACTCCGTTGCCCCAGATGAGGGGTGTCTTTGCCCAGGTGCCTTCCGTGTGGTGGCCCAGCCACCAGAAATATGCTGCGGGGATGCGGCGGCACTCAGAGACGGTCACACACGTTTGTAAAGTGAAGAAAACTTTATCTACGTTTCGGGGTTCAAGACCCCTTCGTCAGGATACCTCGAAGGGGTCTTGAACCCCGAAACGTAGATAAAGTTTTCTTCACTTTACAAACGTGTGTGACCGTCTCTGAGTGCCGCCGCATCCCCGCAGCATATATATATATATATATATATATATATATATATATATATATATATATTATTGCCCATCCCTAGTCATGTACTGTACTGCAGCACACAATGCTTAGTAACTATCTGCTGTTATATTCTATGTAACAACAACAACAACAACAAATAATAAGTAATAAACTTCAAACAAGTTTTTAATTTGTTATAGTAAAAAAGGCGCATTGCAGTACTATTACTGTCCACCAAATATCAACTTGTTCAGAAATCAGTGAAGGGGGAAGTCAAGCAGATCATTGCATACTTATCGAATATTTTTAAGCTCCTCATCGGGAGAGAGGTTCCGGTATTTGTCTCATCAGTGAAGGGGGATGCAGGGGGTGCAGGGAGCATGCAGGAGACATTCCCAATTCCAGGGGGCTGGGTGAGTATGAAAGCATGGTCAATTTTCTGAACTTTTGGCTTACTTACAATCATCAAAGGCCAAGATTATTGAATTTCGAAGGTACAATTTTTTATTCATTTCAAATTCAAAGATAAATTATGCATGCGCAACCAATGGATGCAGACCATTTATGGTGTAACTTTGGGACAAATTCAGAGGTGGACACAAATCCCCGTGTGACATCATACACAGTGGTACTGTGAAAAATATGCTAATGTTTCAGCTGCGAGGATTTATCTAACTGGCGGCATCTCTAATTCATAGCTTGCATCAAAGATGTACCATTGGATGCACACCATTTGCAGCGTTGTCCTTCTGTGTTACCCTGCGGTTGCTCAGAATGTCCACCGGAAGTAAGCTGCAGAAGCCATTGTATTTGCGTAAACAGACTGAGACACGCCCCTAATACGGCCCACAATATCTGCTCTTGTCTCATCACCCCCTTCCCATTTTACTACTTGGGGAGTAGCTTTTTTTGTTTTATGCTGCAATAAAAAACGACATGGTCATACCCTGTATGTACAAATTGAGAGACAGCGGTCTTCAAGCAACATTATCTAATCATTGCTAGAACCTTAAATTCACGCTAAAATAACTATATGTTGAACATTGGGAGTGAAAAAAAAACATGCCACTTATTATTGTACAGCTGCTCTCTCCCAAGAGCACAAAACAAGGCAGATTTAGTGATTACTCTGCGCTCGCTTCTCTCTCAGTAATAGAAATTATTGGAAGATGATTCATTAGTTCAAACAAAGTCAATTCTGTTCTACAAAAGAGGAATCATCCTTCCCACGGAGGGACTATTTGCCATCTTTTTCTTTCTTTTTTCAAACCATATGGTAATTTCAACCTACGATCGTGATAATTCTATTTAACTCTTCCTATTAAGGAAGGCTGCATAGCATACGGAATCCGTCAGAGCAGAGACACAGTAATCATGTATTGCAATAGAATTTGCTTCATGTCGTTATCTGATTCTAATTCACAGCAATACACTACATGGTTTTTACAATGGGCTGATTCAGAGATGTACGCACAAGGCAACACTAATGTATCTTTGTAAACAAATCAGATGAGATGTGTCATGTGTGGAAATTAATTGTCAATAATGTAAGTATAGTAAATATCTAATCAACAAAGACACTGAGTCGTAGATCTGGTGGATAAACTGTTAGCTAATTTATTAAATGGCATATTATTATTCATTTTAAAGTATATGGTGGCAAATAAAGGATGACCAGAAACCGCGAATTCTGCAATGTACCATGAGGCATTTCAGGCGGATACCACCCTCAGTGCAAATACAACCATAAAACTGTTATCCGCAACAAAGTATCCACTCACCTTCTACCTTGACTACCCACCATTTTGGTGATAATACTGCTCCCTGTTAAGGTGGTACAGCCAATAACCAGTCAATAGAGGGAGGGCACCTTAACTATCAATTGCACTCAGACTGATGACCTGCTGTTTTTTTTCCCACAACAAAACAGCCTACGCTCAATTACCAACAACAAAACCAGAGGGGAGGGAAAGTGGGAAGACTGTAAACAGAGAGTTTGCTCACAGCAGCAAGTCCTTAAATTAAGTCCAGCACAGAATTATTCCTCCCACACCATGGGCAGGGAGAATTCCCATTACCAACATAGAGTTTTCCCATTTTATTAAAGGGGCAACTCAATTACATGGTAAAATGAACCTGGTATTTCAGTGTAAATGATTGCCACTGGGACGTCTCTCCCCAAATCTCTCTTTCTGATTCTCACACCCTATTACATTTGCCCCTAGATCTGTACATGCTCTGTGTGACTCCTGTGCCTGCACAGATAATACAGTCAGAAATCAGTGTAAAATTATTGATATAATGAACAACTGTGAATCAGGCCCAGTGTACGGATCTTGAAAACATAATAATTTCATACCAGTCTAACTAATGCTGTCTAGGTGATTAGCATTTGGGATGCTGGCAGATAAAATACCAATGTTGGAATCTAGACTCTTGGGCTACCAACATCACTTAAGCTGCTGATGCTGGCATCATGACTCACACTCACATACAGGGCCATCTCTAATTCCACTGCTCCGTATATCTCCAGCCTCATCTCCATTCATACTCCCTCCTAACCCCTACTGTCGGCCAACGACTGTCGTCTCTCCTCCACCCTGATCACTGCTTCCCATGCTAGAGTTCAGGATTTTGCCCGTGCTGCACCCTTTCAGTGGAACTCACTCCCTTGCTCAATTCGGCTCTCCCTCGCACTTCCTTGCTCCAATAGACTCTCCTGTTTGCAAGACTCTGAATAGATGCAGCCTAGCAGGCTGGTCTGAATTACCCCCTATGTATTCCTGGTTATCAAGTGAATTTGACATAATTCAGGGCTATTGACCTTAGGGTTAAAATATGTCAATGAATGTTAGATATTAAGTGGTATATTTACTAGAGGTCGATTTTTATAGATTTTTATGATGACAGATTAAAATTGATCTTCGTTGAAATTGGGCTTCTAAAACACACATTCATTAACATATCATTTTTTACATTCAGCTCGGGTTTGGTTGTACAATTAGCATTACTTGAACTTTTTCCTTTTCTTGTGTTAAGCTTGACAGCTCTTCCAACAGAGGAGGTCGCTGCCTAGTGTCATTGTTGTTGATAGGGTATCACTTGTAGCCATAATCCCAGATTTTGGACCAGATGCACTAAAGCTTCAAAAGTGATAAAGTGGAGAGTGATAAACAGCCAGCCAATCAGCTCCCACCTGCCATGTCACAGACTGTGTTTGAAAAATGTCAGGCAGGAGCTGATTGGCTGGTTTTTTATCACTCTCCATTGTATCACTTTTGAAGCTTAGTGCATCTGGCCCTTTCTCTGAGCAGCTATCTTTTCTTTCAATGTTTTTGTTGTTGTTGTTGTGTGTGTGTGTGTGTGTGTGTGGGGGGGGGTTAATGCCTTGGCCTTGTTTCTGTATCTGTATAATTTAGAAAAATATTTCTAGTCTTTTTGGAACTTTGTACTGTTTATTTTCGGAGTTTTGTATTTTTTTTAACTCTGCCAAGAGATTGATTTTGTTAAGGATGCATTGTAGCTCACCTGAACTCCCAACCCTCCCAAATTTGCTTCCCAAATCAATTGCCACCCCTCTGTGAAGTTTTCACCTAAAACTGCCTAATGAAGGCCCAGAACAGGCTTCCCTGGTCAATTTTCTGCATGGCTCCCACCAACAGGAAGTCCCACCAGGAACCCAAGCACTTCCCAGACCATTTGTCATCTAGCGGAAGGCACATAACACGCTCCCCAGGTCAAAGTTCTGCTTGGCATACACCAACTTGACATCAGACAGAGGTCCTACCCACTCCAGTAGGCATCCCAGACCATTCTCCATCCCTCTCTCAAGATCTCATCCAAATCTGTACAGCAGAACAACCTAAACATGCTCCCCATGCCCATGGTGTGCCCGACATACACTTCTCTGTGGTCAACTCCCGGATCTGACCACCTTTTTTTCTTACACCCCATGTCCTCATATTTTGCTTAGCTCACCCACTTTATGTAATGGCCGAACCTCTGTTTGGGCCCCCAGGACTCTCACAGAGCCGAAATCAGGGGTCTGAGTGACTGTGGACCTATAGAGCAGTGCCACCGGTTTCTCTCATCCCTCCGGCACCTTTGCTGCTGTCTCTGCGAGTATGAGAGCGGGGAACAGTCCCGCAGGCTTCCCTCTCCCCTTGCAGCAGATCTTGACCATTTCAAATGTGTCGCGACTGCTGAGGCATTCAGAGCTCACATACCGACAGCCACAGTGATCATATGCAAAGGACTGCATACTATGTATCCTATGGGATCCTCCCACCCGAGAAGCAGCCAAGTGGTTCAAAGGGGATCATATGAAACTTCCTCAGAAAGTTGCTTATTGTATGGAGGGAATTCCACACTTTAATTTGAGGGTATGGAAAGTGGAAGTGTGGAGTTGGGGGTAGATGTTTTGACTAGGGTGTTGAGAGGCCTTACACTGGCCCTGGGTTGACCCCTAACTAGCCTGATGCCTTCTATGCAGCAGAGACTATAATAAATGAGGGTGAATCCCAGTGCTCCAGACAGGAATTAGGTTACCTGTGGTTCTCAACAGTGCTGTGTGTGGCTAGGGAGGGCAGTCGCAACGCCACCTCATGGACAAACAACTGTTTCACGTACATGGAGGCTTCTTCATTGGTTGCTCAGGAGGTTTTTTTACCCTCATGGGAGTGGCTACATGGAATAATATACCCATTGTAAAAAGATTGTTCTACAACCGGGGTGACTTACCTTCACCAAAATCTTGATTTAATATAACTGTGTCAGTGCTTGGGATTTTTAGAATTTCTCTTCCATTGGTTTCACATGTCAAAATGAACATGGGTAGAAATACTGTAAGCTATTTAGCCAGCACTCAAATTTTCATTTAATTCATTATTGAAAGCATACTAGAGCAGGTTATCCTTGCAATCGGCCGTACCAATTCCTCAACTTCGTTTTTCGCAATATAAATTATTTTATACTGTGTGGATATTTATTACAGTACATTATAAAATATGAAATTAGTTAGAGAAATAAATGTATATAATATATTTATTTAGCACCAAAATGCATCATCTGTTGATATTATTATTATTATTTTTATAAACTTTCCAAGTCTATCTGTACTTATTTTTGTTTGCACACAACAGAGAGAGAGAAAACAGCATCTTCTGTTCGAAATCACTTAGCACAGTGTTCCCAGGCATACAATATTCAATTGGTACTCTTAGCAGGAGTCTGTATCTCCATAATATTACATCTGCATGGGTCCTCGCAGCAGTGACATGCTGCTTAACCAGGCCTGTGATGTACACAAACCAGAATCTGTGGGGGCTGATAAGCTACTCTGATACCTGAGTATAATGCATTTTAATAAATATATATATCGTTCTAAATACATATTTTATTGAAGATTTTAGAAATGTGCAGTTGTTGGTGAATGCATTAAATATATCTCTCTCTCAAATCAGGTCTTGCAAAAATAAGTGTACTTAGAAGAAATCTGACATTTTAGTCCACATAGGCACCTTTATCAAGAAAAGAGACCTATTTATTAAGGTCTGCATATTTTTACAAATTAATTAATTAATTAATCTGTTATTTCTACTATATGCAATGACACACATTAATTGACATGCCAATATATCATTACCATACTTACCTCAATTTTTAGTGTCCTCTCCAGGGGAAGCCCAGAGAGGAGACATTGCAGGCATTTCAGGGGCTGGCTCCTCCCCAACACAGACAAACTCCTCCTTTGAGGGGTCAGAGCTAAATAACGTAATTCCAGTAATTCAGACACATCCACTTTTTGCAGCTGTGATTATCACCCCATCCTGTCGGCTGCACTAGGAAGTGAGCAGGATGCAGGAGAGCCGTTTATTCTCCCAGGCCTGCTGGGTCCACCCCCACAAACCCAGGTCTCCCACAGCTTTCAGGAAGGTAGAGAAGTATGATATACAGTTCTGCCAGGGAAGAAAATGCAATATAACTCTGAATCCATTGCAGGCCAGCTTATCTGGTACATAAGTGTTTCTTCTCTGCACTGATTCTCTCACTCTCCAGCTGGTCATCCCCCACAACATCCCCAGTTGGCAGTAATGCAAAATGAAACTAGTAACTTTGCAACCTGAAAATGAAACCATGTTGGAATGAAATGGGTGCAAATAGTTTATTTTTCTTTATTTTTCATGGAGGGTAAATACTGGCTGCTTTTGCATGCTTGCACTTTAGGTTGGAGTTAGGACATGCCACTGTCAAATTTAAACCTCTCTGCATATTTTAAATCATCACTCCTCCAGTGCAACGTTTTACCAAAGCACAAAGTGCACAATTCAGACCTGCGTATATTAGCTGCCTAAAGAGCAGGTAAACGCTGCCCCACCAAAAACACCTACCCCCCCCATCATCCAAATCGTCACGACACAATGCGAGCAGATGTGTATGTTTGGAGAACAAATCTCTCTTGCGATTAAGTCTGAATTAGGCCCTTATTGTGAAAGCGACCCTTACATATTGCAGTATTATCTTATGTGATCATTCTTATTTAATAACTGTCAGCGGTTTGAATGAATTTTAAATTGTGTAAATAAAACAATATTTTTTAGAAATTACAATTGCTAATGGGGCCACCCCAAAAAAATATTTATGATGTGGGCACCAATAATTATTTTAGTCAAAAAGTGATTTAGGGACAGATTCTCTAAGCTTCAAAAGTGATAAAATGGAGAGTGATAAACAGCCAGCCAATCAGCTCCTGTCTGACATTTTTCAAACACAGTCTGTGACATGGCAGGTAGGAGCTGATTAGCTGGTTGTTTATCACTCTCCATTTTATCACTTTTGAAGCTTAGAGAATCTAGCCCAATGTGTTGAGTTGTTAATAACCAGCCAATCAGCTCCTACCTGTCAGTATTCAAACTTAGCCTGTAACATGATAGCTAGGAGCTGATTGGCTGGCAGTTTATCACTTTCCATTTTATCACTTTTTGAAGCGTGATACATCTGGCCCAATATATGGTGCACAAATCAAAAAAATAATTGTTGCCCCTGTCATAAATAAATATGTTGGGAACTGTTAGCAGTCAATTACCATTTTAGCTCAATTAATATTTCCGACTTAATATAAGTAAGAAATAAATGATATTGCTCTACTGAGATCATTAAACATTAATTTGGTCCTATAATATATTGATTAAATATTAATGCCCTCATAATTATTAATGTTTTTATGTCCTCTTATTCAAAACATAATAATCACACTCATATTAGATGTTGTAGTTTGGGCCAAATCAATGGCAGCTTGGCCATGTTAAAATAGTGCACAATGAAGGCAGTTTTATTAACACCCTATGAACTGCTAAATACTAAAAAAAGAGAAGAAAAAAAAATCTGTGCTGCCACTTCGATGCTGCTGGGTACCTTGTAGTACCACCTACTACAAAATAAGACAAGCAAGAATAAAGAAAGTAGGAACCCGCACTTCCTATTGGGGTGAATATAACAAAACAGGTGAAGTCTTATTTGTGGTGAATACTCCTTCTCCTCCTTTGTAGTCTTTTGCTCTGGATTTATAGCTCAAATATAAGACACAAAAAACTCATGGTGCAGATTTTTCTTACGTTTAAAACATACAGGTCACAAAGATACTGTATAATGTGGTGCCCGTACCGTATTAGGGCCTTTCCTGTGTGGGGAAGGAGTGCGGCCACAGCTGGGTGTCACCCTCAAAAGTGGTGACACTAATGGGGTCTAGGTGATGCCAGTCCCCCTTGAATAACACCACTCCCTCTTTTGGGCAGATGCTCCCCTAGCATGGCTGTGGGTTGGGCTATTAATGATAGTGTGCACTGGGTGACGCCCCTGGTATTACTGAATCTACAATATGAAAACCTCCAATCGAGAGGTCCCCCAATGGTGGTTTTCCGCCTAGTAAAATAGATTTGTCACTTCTTGGAATTTTGATTTTTATGTAGAATAAATGTAATAACTACAGTACTGATACAGAAGAGTTATTGCGGAAAGTAAAATATGCCATATAAACATATCTTGCTTCCCTTGTTTGAGGTAATTATCTGTTTGGTGAAAGTTTTATTTCTTAATGTTATGCAAAAAATGTGTTTAGAAAATGAAGGATTTGAGACAGATATTTGATTTTTGACACCTCCAGCTTCAGTGCCCCTTCTGTGCCAAGCAGCTGAACTCAGATCCTCACAAACCCAGAATGGTGCCCCTATACTTTATTGTTGAGAGTTTGGCAGAACCATTTGAAAACAGGAGCAGATCCAGCATGTTGAGTTGTGTGCCATATAATTAGGCCCTGAGGATTTGTCAGGCACAGCTGTTCTCCGAGCTATTTCTCCTCACATGATCCAACAAGACCACTCTAGAGGAATCTCAGCCACCACACAGTCACTGTAAAGTAAAGTGCTGCTTTACCTGCACAAAAATGTCTTTATGCATTGTCAATGGTGATGACACATCATACAATGACATAGTATAGAAACAGAGATGGTTTATACATTTAAGATACCAACTGATCAAATTAAAATGATAACTCAAACGAACATGAAAAATTACTATATTTAACATGAGTGTTCTGCTTTTGCTTAATGCTGATTGTAGATCTATAAGTGCCAGCATGCACATGGCCAACAGGAAATACTATCACTTATATGGGTATATTTGCCAAAGCTTCTATAAATGAAAAGAGGTGATGTTGCCCATAGCAACCAATCAAATTGTGTCTGGCCATTCTCTATTGCATCCTAGAAAATTATAGACAGAATCTGATTGGTTGATATGAACAACATCACCACTTTGCATTTCTAGCAGCTTTAGTAAATGTACCTCTCAGTGGGCCTTATTTTGGTTCACTCTTTTTGACAAAATCCTTCTTAGCTGGACAAAACCATGTGCACTGCGGGTGGGGCAGATGTTACTTGTGCAAAGAGAATTAGATTTGGGTGGGGTTTTTCTTCAAAGTGAGATCTATATTGCAGTGTAAAATAAAGCAGCCAGTATTTTCCCTGCACAGAAACAAAATAACTCACCCAAATCTAATTCTATCTGCACATGTTACATCTGCCCCCCCCTGCAGTGCACATGGTTTTGTCCATCTAAGAAGGATTTTGTCAGAAAGAATGAACTAGAATAAACCCCAGTATCTCAAGTGTGCGCTAAATGTAATGTGACCCTATTAATAGTGATTGTCCCTAACATCAATTAACACTGCTTGCCAGAAAGCATTCTTAATATCAGGATCATTCAAAATGATTAAGATCTGAAGCATTAAATAGTTACTTAGATCAAGAACAGGATTTTATAATATTTGGGAAATTATTTAATAGAGGCAAGATTTTTTTTTTATTAAATGAATATTGTTAAATTAATTTCTGATGGGTCAGACACTTTTAAATAAAGGAGACAGCAATTGCCCACAATCAGCCATGAACACGCTAGCCCTTGTAGTTCATCATGTGCCAGCATGTAAGAACACTGAAGGCCTGTGATTGCATACTGGCTTTTGTAGTGCAACAAGTATTTGCACTATGATACATAGGGTGACATTCTATGGGTTGAGATTTTTAGACTTTTGCGAATTTTTTCGCAAAAACGGCCGAAATAGCATTTTTTCCCATTTTCGCATATTTAATGAGCTCCGAAAATGTGAAAAAAATGCGATTTTTGCCAACAAGTTGGACACACTGGAAATGCGATGGCTGCTTTTCGCAGCACATCGCATCCAGATGTTTTCACATGGAAAAGTATACAAATCGCATATTTAATGGTATGCGATTTGTATAAAGTGTGACTATAATTCGCCCAAAAATCAGACCAGGTTCTGATGGGCGAATTAGCCAGAAACCTGCACAGATCGCAATGTTCTGTGCAGGTTTCTGGTGAAAAAAAAACAAAAAAACTGTTAAAATAAAAAAAAAACGAACGCAGGGTCCCCCGCCCGAGCATAACCAGCCCCGGGCTCATTGAGCCGGTGCTGGTGACATAAAATCAGGGTCCCCGACAAATAGGGGTCCCCTTGATTTATTGAAACCAGCACCAGGCTCAAGGTCCGACGCTGGTTCCCAAAATACGGGGGACAAAATGACTAGGGGTCCCCCGTATTTTAAGAACCAGCACCGGACCCAACCAGCCAGCGGGGTAATGCCACAGGCGGGGGACACTTATTATATAAGGTCCCGCGGCCAAAGCATTATCCCCGTGGCTGGTCAGCATGGCCAGGGGTCCTTGGGAAGTGGGGACCCCCCCAATGAAGGGGTCCCCCCCCCCTCCAGGACTTACCAGCCCATGCTGAAAGTCCGGGGCTGTCCCCGATGCTTCTGGGCGGTGGGCATCGGGCTGATGGATTGTGTAAAAAAAAGCAGAAAAACTATTGTTTTCTACTGGTGAACTATGAGTCCAAGCAAGCCTCCCCCGCATGCTGGGACTTGGAGAACCACAAGTCCCAGCATGCGGGGCATTAAAGGGCCCGCTGGCACTTGTAGTTCTACAGTACAAAAAATAGTGAAATAAAACACACTGACACCCTGAAAAATAAAAGTTTAATACACACATAACACACACACACTGATACTTACCTACCTTGAGCCCGTCGGTCGGTCCCTGGGTCCGGGCTCCAGGGCAGAAGAGTCCGGTTCCGGGGCCTTGGTCCTTGTTCCGGGGCTGGTCCTGGGGTTCCGGGGCTCCAGGGCTGAAGGGTCCGGTTCCGGGGCCTTGGTCCTGGTTCCGGGGCTGGTCCTGGGGTTCCGGGGCTGGTCCGGGGTCCAGGATCCGATGAAGTCCACAGGGGTACCTGAGGAAGGAATTCCTACTCACCTGGTCCCCGGCGACGACATCGGCATCCTCTCCGGCAGACGCGCTGCTCCCGGCTGCTGTGGTACCTGCTCTCGGACTGAAGAGGCGAAGAGATTTTCATCTTCCGCGCCTCTTCTCCGGATGATTCTATTGGCTGCCTAGCGGCCAATCAGGAGCCGACTTTCTCGGCTCCTGATTGGCCGCTAGGCGGCCAATGGAATCATTCTGAGAAGAGGCGCGGTAGATGAAAATCTCTTCGCCTCTTCAGTCCGAGAGCGGGTACCACAGCAGCCGGGAGCAGCGCGTCTGCCGGAGAGGATGCCGATGTCGTCGCCGGGGACCAGGTGAGTAGGATTTCCTTCCTCAGGTACCCCTGTGGACTTCATCGGATCCTGGACCCCGGACCAGCCCCGGAACCCCAGGACCAGCCCCGGAACCAGGACCAAGGCCCCGGAACCGGACTCTTCAGCCCTGGAGCCCCGGAACCCCAGGACCAGCCCCAGAACCAGGACCAAGGCCCCGGAACCGGACTCTTCTGCCCTGGAGCCCCGGAGCCCGGACCCAGGATCCAGGGACCTACCGACGGGCTCAAGGTAGGTAAGTATCAGTGTGTGTGTGTTATGTGTGTATTAAACTTTTATTTTTCAGGGTGTCAGTGTGTTTTATTTCACTATTTTTTGTACTGTAGAACTACAAGTGCCAGCGAGCCCTTTAATGCCCCGCATGCTGGGACTTGTGGTTCTCCAAGTCCCAGCATGCGGGGGAGGCTTGCTGGGACTCATAGTTCGCCAGTAGAAAACAATAGTTTTTCTGCTTTTTTTTACACAATCCATCAGCCCGATGCCCACCGCCCAGGGGCATCGGGGACAGCCCGGACTTTCAGCATGGGCTGGTAAGTCCTGGAGGGGGGGGAACCCTTCATTGGGGGGGTCCCCACTTCCCCAGGACCCCTGCCCATGCTGACCAGCCACGGGGATAATGCTTTGGCCGCGGGACCTTATATAATAAGTGTCCCCCGGCTGTGGCATTACCCCGCTGGCTGGTTGGGTCCGGTGCTGGTTCTTAAAATACGTACAGTAGGACCCCTAGTCATTTTGTCCCCCGTATTTTGGGAACCAGCGCCGGACCTTGAGCCTGGTGCTGGTTTCATTAAATCAAGGGGACCCCTATTTGTCGGGGACCCTGATTTTATGTCACCAGCACTGGCTCAATGAGCCCGGGGCTGGTTATGCTCGGGCGGGGGACCCCGCGCTCGTTTTTTTTATTTTTATTTGCGCTTTCCTGCAAACGTGCAATTTTCAGACATGAAAATCGTACATTTTCAGGACTAAAGACATCGCACCACCTCGCACCTATTCGCACTATTTGGCCCGTTTTTCGCATCTCATTAAATATGCGAAAAACGGGGCAATCTTGCGATTTGAAAAAGTGCGAAGTGGTGCGATAAAAAAAACGCGCATTTATCTCATCCCATAGAATGTCACCCATAATGTAAGTTGTGAAACCATCTGCAATTTGGTGTAATCCACGTGCACTTAGAAATTAGAAACCTGCTAAACCTTCACCAACAAGATAGTCATGTACAGTAAGGTGTTTGATCCGTCAGGAACAGCAGAATCTCATAAGTTCTATAGAATTAGATCAGGCCCAGAAATGAGGTATCAATGGGGCAGATGTATTTTGTGTTATGGGGAGAAGGGATATCAGCTCACCTTATGTGCACTGATGGCGCTTCTGTCCCATGTAAGAAGGAGACGCTGTTTATTAAATGACAAAGGTGTCCATATTGGCACTGCTATCTAAAAGACAGCAGGCTAATAGGCTATCTTTTAGATAGCTGTTCCACCACCTATAGCTATCGAATTCAACAGCTGCAGGGTGGCAATGACTTATCACCACAGCAGGGATGCTGTCCCTGCTGCTGGCTCCGGGCTAAGCAGGAGATCTTGTATGAGTAGCGAGATCGCGTGCAAATACAGTACAGCCGGCCAGGGGGGAGTAGACAGAGCGCCAGCTGCTCCAGATGACATCACCGGAGGGGGGAGTTTTCGCTCCCCTGCTTAGGCAGATTTTAATACATCTTGTTGATGTTCCTCAGTGTTAATTTCATCAGGGATTTTCAATTCAGTTTTAGTCTTATTCCCTTTCCCAAAATTGATGAAATGAAATGTCACAATTTAGACATATTTTTTAAAATTTTTGTCTTAGTCAAGTTTTAGTCAGTGGCTATTGACAAACATTTTCGTCTAATTTTAGTCATTGATTTAGTCATATCTATGCAGTTTATTGATACTGTCATGGATTTTGCTGAAGATCATTTATCTATCATTCCCTTGAATACTTTGTATACCTTTCTTTGTGTGTTTAGTAATCTAGGTATCAAACAAGTGCATCACAAATGTTATTTCCTTCACACCAGGTCTTTAATTTTCTGCAAATATCATATCAAGAATACAATTGTTTTTTGTTTGTTTTTTAATTAAAAATTTTAATTCAAATAATTAAAGAAAAATACATTCTGCCTGATACAAGTAAGTAGTACAGTACTAGTCTACTGAAAAATAAAAAAAAGCTGTAAGGTGCATATTAAAATATATAGCTATTAGCACCCTCCCCCCTTCCCCTTTTCATTTTCTGTATCCCTTCCCCCAAACCTGTTGAAAAAATTCAATAAATATATTATTTAAAAAAAAAAAATATATAGCTATTTAGCTAAATTTTGCGAGCTACATACTGTAAACTAACTGAGTGATTCTAATGACAAAGAGTTATTGCGCAGCCACAGTGCAATAAATCAAATCTAGGGCCAGAGAGGATAGATAAAACTTTATAAAATATAGTTTTATTAATTAAAGAATACAAAAAAACAATCACTCGAAAAATTTGGTGTCCTGACAAAATGATACAGCATTTTCAGCTAGTCAATTTTAGTCATGACAACATGGACAAATATTAAGTCAACATTTTCATTATTAAAAAATTCCTATATTCGGTATCGTTACATTTTTAGTCACAGAAAAACATTAGTTGACGAATAGTTTTAGTCTAAATTTTCGTCAAGAAAATTAACACTGATGTCCCTTCCTGCTTCACTTCATTATTGAGGCAAAGCAGGAAGTGTTAAAGGGGTGCGATAAGTGCCGCTTTAATACATCTACCCCATAGTTCTGTTACTTACTACAGTACTTTAACTACAGTACACCACAATATACTAATATTCATTAAGCACCTCTATAACAATTTATATGGATCAATCGGCCCTTATTTTAACAGTATATGTGATCACAATACCAAGCAAATCTAACTTCATATGTTTGTATAACATTTTTAACAAACAAACAAAAACAAATGGTCTCATTATTTATTCGGTACTTGTTTCCTAGCACGGCCACAATCTTCAGTAATCGTGTCCCTTAATTAAGGGGCACGATTACCCCCGATGGACCCGATTTCTTTTGAAATCAGGTCCATTTTGCCGGCTAGGAGACAATATCGGGGGCATCGCGTCGGTCGGGACCATTAACATTGGCCCCGACGCGACCGACGCGATGCCCCCAATATTTCCATAGGCTTCAATGTTAAAAAATATTTTAACATTGAATATCGGGGGCATCGCGTCGGTCGGGACCATTAACATTGGTCCCGACGCGATGCGACGCGATGCACCCGATTTTTGCATAGGCTTCAATGTTAAAAAAAAATTTAACATTGAAATGCTGTAAAAATGTGAAAAAATGTGAAATGGGCCAATATGACCCATTTCACATTATAGATGTCCCCGTCGTCACCCCACGATAGACGCCAACCCGAAGCTTGGCGAGCGCAGCGAGCCCGCGAGGGGCGGCGGTACGCGTCCTCCGACCTTTTCATGTCCTACTATCCACGTCGGCATGGAGTGAGAATAGAATAGTGTGGCGAGCGCAGCGAGCCCGAAGCGTGGCGAGCGCAGCGAGCCCCGCGAGGGGACGCGGATACCTTCACAGTTATACGCGTCCCCTTGCGGGCTTCACAGGTGTCCGTGGCGACGCGGACACCTGTGAAGCCCGCGAAGGGACGCGTTTACCTGTGAAGGTATCCGCGTCCCCTCGCGGGGCTCGCTGCGCTCGCCACGCTTCGGGCTCGGTGGCTCGCTGCGCTCGCCACACTATTCTATTCTCACTCCACGCCGACGTGGATAGTAGGGCATGAAAAGGTCGGAGGACTCGTACCGCCGCCCCTCGCGGGTTCGCTGCGCTCGCCACGCTTCGGGTTGGCGTCTATCGTGGCCTGGGGTTAACGCGCTTAAATTTGGGGGGGTTGGGAATTTTTTTCATTGAATCCAATGTAAAATTGGGTCCCAGGGACCCAATTTACATTGGATTCAATGAAAAAATCGGGTCAAAAATCGGTCGGTCGCGTCGATCGCATCGCATGCGACCAAATCGCATGCGATGCGATCGACCCGATTTTTCCGACACGACCACCCCGATCTGAATCGGTGTGGCCGTGCTAGGAAACAAGTACCATTTATTCATTAACTATAATATTTTCGCTAAATGTTGTTTTGGAGAAGACAATATGCCAAATTTCGGGCAAATAACTGTAGACATTTTTCAGGCATGCAGTTACATGAAGCAATTGCCTTAAATTTAAGCTCATACTTGCCTGCTTTGAAAACGAAATTCAGGGAGATTACACATGTCGTCGGGAGGGCGTGTCACACTCTGCACAAAGGGCGTGTCTAGCTCCACAAATAGTGTGTCTACTGTATGCTTAAATGCTTGTTGTTGCAAGATATTTCGGAAAATATTAGTAACAATATATTTTGGGACGTTTTGCAAGTATTGAGATTACCATTGCTGTCTGCAATGTGGAGTTTCTTGTTTGCAGCTATATATTCACTGCAAATTCTTCTTACTCAGCGCAATATATATGATTCATGCGATGATATGCAATAAATTCTAAATGCAATTTGATCAAATTCATCCCTAAGCATTAAAGTGTAATTCAGTGTATTACATTTTATTTTATTGTGAACACTGGACTCTCTGCATCTTGCAGATACTGGACAATATAAAGACAAATTCTATCAGCAGTAACATGTAACTGTTTCTCATTGGCTATTTGTAAACTGCAAAATGATGCAGAGGAATTATAACTGTATTCTTAGATGGACTTCACAGGGATAGATTGTTCCCATTTAATTATAAAGGTATAAGCAACATATATGGATTTCTTTTTTTTTATGTTTTTCCATATGGTAAAATGCAATTTTTAATTTGTATTCCCTCATGTTCACCTGTGTGCTTTGCCTTATTTGTACAGAACATATCAATATACTTCAATATCACTTCTGCAACACACATATATCTAATGATTTTCGTTACAAGTGTCGCAGGAAAGTAGGAGGAGAGCTCCCAGGAAGACACGGCTCGTCCAGTATCTCTACCTCATCCTGATGAGTATATGGAAAATGTGTCCATTTAACTGTAAGAACCTATGTTGTGTGCTGTTTGCAGTTATGAACACACCATCCACTTGTTTTGTGTTAGGAAGGTCATTTGTATATTATGTAACAAATATTTTTTACTGTATAATGCATCATGAAAAATGCTTTTACACTTTTAAAGTATAATACCTTTGCCACATGACTAAATAATGGGTAGCGGAAAGAGATAGACACACAAGAGGCTGGTAAGTGTGGTTTCAAAAGACACAAACAATACACACGTATCAAGGCCTGAAACCATAAAATGTATCAGTTTGTGCCCAACTAGAGAAGTGACTTTTTAGCTGCAGCCTACTTACCTGATATACAGATGGAGCCCCTCTCATTATTGTCCGGCTCTTGCCAGACCATCCCCGCTGGTGAGAGCCGGAGGAGAGGAACTCCATCAAACAGGGATGCGCGTGCATCCCACGCACAAGATTGTATGTGTGGTATGTGTTATCCATTACAAGTGTGTATTCTTTTTTTATTTATCTTTTTTATCCTTTTCAGGGCCTTCTCATGTACTGTCACAGTGGTCTCTGCTGTAACTCCAGTCATCTGATCTCTGGCTTCCTGCTCTATGACTTCAGCCTTCTAATGTAATTTATTGTAATTTGTTAGTTTACAGTAGACATGATATGACTGGGTCACAGAGCTTGAAGCCGGTGACAGGAAGATGACTGGAGTCATGGATTAGCTCACCAGGTCACCAGGTAGGAGCGGGTGCAGGTTTTCACAGTAGCGATAGCCAGTGGTGGCAAGAAGGTGCGCCAACAGGTTGGCCAGGCCCTATTAAAATGGAAAGGGTCACAGGGTAGAGTCGAGGAATTAAATTAAATGTGAAGAAGAGATATGACAGGCTTCTGCTGCATCTGTCTTACTCCCCTGCTCAGCACACGACACTGAGTTGAGTATTCCGAGCTGAAGAGAGAGGCTGTGCTGCGGCAGCAACCCGTCAGCTTTCCCCGATGCCTATCTCCTTGCAATGGGGGAGAGGGGAGTGGGACCTGGGCAGCAGACCTCTCCTGCAGACCTGGGCCAGGGTAAAAAAAGTACCTGCCCCCCTCCCCCTCTTTACACCACTGGTGGCAAGTCATGTGCAGCATTTTATCACTGTAGTGTGCAGAGAGGATTCACAGGGACAGCACTTTCTCACAAGTTTGAGCAACTTTATCCCATCCCATCCTCATGAGATGGTAATTTTAATAAATGAGCTCGTTAACATCGTATAGAAGTTAATACTGACTGCATCTAAAAACCGAATATGTTCAGAATTGTAATCTTTTATAGCACATGCCCTGGAGATGCACTAATGTTACATTACCCTTTTCAGCACCGCGGACAGGGACACAGCAGAAATCCCTGAGTAGGCTGTGAAGTGCACTGTTATTTGGATTTGCCCTCACATCCAATGTATTAAGAGCGGAGGCAACAGCATAAAACACTCTGAAGTGTTTACAAAACAGAGAATTTACCTTAATTCCCCTGTTACTATTTGAGTAGTTCAT
Organism: Crinia signifera; assembly: GCF_055691185.1. Lineage (NCBI taxonomy): Eukaryota > Metazoa > Chordata > Amphibia > Anura > Myobatrachidae > Crinia > Crinia signifera. The sequence goes on from NC_139220.1 coordinate 273,548,845, forward strand.
AACGAAATGAAATGTACATGTAACTAACATACTCGTTTAAGTTTACTGCATTTATGGACAGGAGAGATCACTAATTCTCTCTTTCAAAAATAACATTACTGAACGAACCCAACACTTAATCATCAATAATTCAGTTAAACTTCTCATTAAAAGCAGAAATGAAATTGCTAATTGCTCCCACATATTTCCTTTAGAATTACATTAACAATTAGTGTTAGTACAATGTCAGCATTCATACAGATTGTACATTTCTCTATTATTTTATACAAAGCATACAAATTATTTAGTCATTACAATACCAAGTTCCAATTATAATTTGTTTTCATTGAGCATAATCTTTATGTTACTAGTAGATGGAACATTTATTGAATTATGGTATGTAATGTACAGTATAACAGTGAACTCAGTCATCTAGATTAAACAATAATATTGAATAGGTGTATTGCACATCAATTAAATAACATGAAGCAAACAAATGATAACCCACAGCAACCCCATTTTTTTCTAGGAAGAAATACCTTGGTAGTTTATATGGGTTACCACATGATATGCCCTGCCACCACTCCCCACATGGTACTTGGAGGGCTGGAGGGGGGTGGGGAATGGGGGAGTATTATGAGTATTATTGAAATTAAATAAAAAGTTATGGTGTGTACACACGGTACTTTTTGCCTTCCGATGTTGACGATATAGTCAACATCGAATCGGAATCGGATGCAGATTGCAAGGGTTTTTACCCTTGCGATCCCGATCCGATTCCGATGAGCGTTCACGTATCGCAAGGCAGAAAGTCTTGTCTGCCATGACTATATAGTGCAGATCTGCACTATATAGTCAGACTTGTATGCAAATCAGATGTGCCTTAAGATACTATCCACGATCCGATCTGATCGGATCGTGGATAGTATCTTAAGGCACAGCTGACCGTGTGTACACACCATTACAGTTTATGTTGATTATGTGCATTTTAGTACAACACAGATTATATATTTGTTTATATGTATGTACTGTATATAATGCCAGAATATTCTGTAACATATATGTTTGAAAATAAATAATAATAATAAAATAAATAACACTGTGCAACAAAAGACAAAGAAAGGATATATACAAGTATATACATAGTACAAGACTGCAACTGTTGCATGATGCTTACCAATGAACACGCAGGGATTGTTGCTGACACCCAGATGGATGCCGACACACTGTCGCTGAAAGATGCTGACACACTGACAGACAGATGTCAGATGCCAGATGCTGGCTCTTATCAGGGTCACAGCTACAGATGGAGCCATGCTTAACTGGCGAGTCAGCACGCCGAGAAGACCCGATTCTGTGCGCCGATCACCGGGACAGGAAAATATGAGTGCTTACGTGATCGCACCGTGGTGCGATGACTGGCGCATCGGGAGCCACTCAGATGAGAGTGGCTCCATCTGTACTTGGTAGGTGAGCAGGTATGAAAGGACACACAGGGCCAGATGAATTAAGCCTGGAGATGGGATAAATTGGAAGGATATAAGGTACCAGCCAATCAGCTCAATTGTCAAGTTACAGGCTCTGTTTAAAAAATGGCAGTTATGAGCTGATGCATTAACACCTTCCACTTTATCACTTCTCCAGGCTTAATACATCTGCCCCACAAAGCACCACCCCACTGAAGGGTGACACTCGGGTGCAGGAAAAAAAACAGTGCTTTTCTTTCAAAGATAAGCTAATTTCTAAGTTCCAAACTTTTGAACTGTAGTGTACACACTGGGGCAGGAGTTCATACGGGTGCCGGACGGCTCCCCGACAGTCGGGATTCCAACAGTCATTACTCCGACATCAGAATCCCGACTGCTCCCTCGTGGGGGTCCACGACCCCATAGAGGGAGAATAAAATAGGTGGAAAGCGCAGCTCGCCACCATGCCCGCAGCATGGCGAGCTCAGTGACCCCGCAAGGGGCTCCATTGCGCTCCCCACTCTGGGCAGTCGGGATTCCGACGTCTGACTAATGACTGTCGGAATCCCAACCGTTGGGTATTTATACCACACCCGTTCATACTGATAAAATCAGGAGGCAGCAGCAGCAGTCTCCAATGTGATATACAGGGTTCCAAGGTGCTGGTCAGTAACTCACAGACCAGATTGGGCAGTAATTATATACACCATAGCTCAGGCCCATGTTACCTGGGGCACAGTAGTATGTGTGACATGGACCATCCTCCTGCATACATTAATCTCTGGGGTAAATGTCTCATGCCTGAACTGTGGGCATAATGCTTCCTGTTTTGACCCGTTACAGAGGCGAAGCAAGAAGAGGCAACAATGAGGTTTATAAACATCTCAGATGCCGGACCTCCGAGTCCGCATCTACCAGGTGCCAATGCGCTGTGTCTCACCCCTGGCTCACTTGGATTATGATGTCGTCATTATATCAAGATCTCCTGTGCAGCCTGCAGCCTCCCCAGACAGGAATAGAGCTGTATGGGCAATGACATCTGCAGCTGGTGCAATCAGTAGTGCTACTGGCCTATCATATATGCCCAGCATATCGTTGTGCCTTTTTACAGATAGCACTGATCATGACAAAAGAGGACATAAACATAAAAATAAATTCTTGCCTGTCTGGACACAACTTTATATATTCCCGCTTTCAGGGTGGTAGCACCTAATGACCATTCTGCAAACAGGCCTATGCATAGTACACACAGTCAGTAAATCACAGAGTCTCATAACAGGCCTGCTGCCTATCTCCCATGATGGTGAGCCAAGCCCTGGCAACGCTGGTGAATCACATGACTCACATGTGAATCAGAACTTCTGCAAGATTTCTCTGCACCGGACGTCACAGAAGTATGGAGTCCCAAAGACCACCAGCACTGAAGGAGCCGATCCCCAGATGGTGAGTATGGATCAGCAGTGGTGGGGGTCACGCTACATTGGAGGTGCCAGGCTTCCATGTCGATGGTGGATGCACCAAAAAGTTTTGATGAGGCCCATCGCAGGGACAAAGCTTTATCACAAGCTCTGTCCCTGCATACGATGGACGTGCAGTGATAGATTATCGCATTGCGAGTTGAATCGATGTTATATCAACACATCTGCATCCTGAGATGTGGATGTGACAAATTGGCCCCAATGCAATTTTGTTACAATAATAGATCTAGCACTTTGTAATGTCAATATAATAGGTGCACTAAAACGATGCAGCATTGTGTACTTATATATCAATATAAGAATGAAAAAATACATATACAAAAGTATACCATTAGATCACTGCATAATTAAAAAGGAACACTTCAATAGCACAAGACAGAACATCATAAAATCTAAAATTAAGATTTCAGTGTTAATTATAAACACTTCTAAAACAAACAAAAAAATAAATTAAAGAAGCATATAACAAGGTATCGGTAAATGAAGATAACGCAAAATGCACTGGGGAATGAAACATATTACCACAGGTGGCAGCTTAATGAAAGCATATGGTTAGTGGAGGTAGGAAAAAAAATTGGATGGCAAAGGCAGTAAGGAACAATAGACAATAAGCGACTATGACAAACTGACAATAAAAGTAATTTATGAAGACATAAAATGTGGGCCTGCAATGTTTTATTTATTTGCGTAAAAGCATCTTCTTGTCTGCCATTTCTAGCTGCATTTCAGGGGCTTTTAAACATTAAAACCATTGCAATTCTAAATTTCAGGGTTTGTTGTCTCTCGGTATAAGGTGCATGGTTTAAGTCTATTTATCTTTGGCTTTAGAACCACACCGCTACTTAATTTAAACTGTTTAATACTTAGATTAAATGTTTTTAAATTAATTTAGGTGTTAAAGAATCAAAGTATGAGATTCAAAAGGGTAAATTGGAGATGGGAGGTCTATTGAAGATGGGATGTTGTACATAGCAATCAATCAGATTCTACTTCATATTTATTCAACACCTTCTAGACCAGTGGTTCTCAACCTCCTTCCTCAGGATCCACCAACGTTGCATGTTGTCCAGTTCTCCACACAGAATCACAAGTGAAATAATTAGCTTAATCTGTGGATCTTTTAAAATGTGTCAGTGAATAATGAGTGCACCTGTGCCCCTGCTGAGTGATCTGGAAAACGTGAACTGTTGGGGGTCCTGTGGACCGAGGTTGAGAATTACTGTTCTAGAAGATAATAGATAGAATCTGATTGGTTGCTATAGGTGGAGCAGCTCTCATCAGATCATCCGCCAATCGCTGAATGGGGCATGTGCACGTGGAGACGCTCGCACATCCAATTTTCAGCAATGGGCGTGCGGGCGTACGAGCGTGTGAGACGCTCATGCGTCCACATCTGCCGGATTGCCATCCGCCAGATGCCGGGGCATGGCATGCCGGCTGACACACAGAGAACGTACCCATCTGTGTGGGCAACATCCCACCTAAAGATGTATCTATGTAATCTATCTGGTGGGAACAAAAATTCTGGTAATACTGTATATGGGAACATATGAATGTCAACCAATTGCTCTCAAATGCTGGAAAATAGAAAAAAAAAAACTAATATTTGGATGGGATACAGTATTAGGTCTACACCAAGTAGGTCGACAAACATTGGGTCAATACCACTAGGTCGACATGTGTCTAGGTCGACATGGGTTTAGGTCGACATGGGTCTAGGTCGACATGTCACTGTTTTTTGAGCCGACATGTGCCGACAGGGCATGGTGGGAGAATAAAATAGTGTGCCGAGCATAGCGTGCCGGAAGCATTGCGAGTGAAGCGAGCTATGCAAGAGGAGGTAGTGCACTTCAAACTGTGTCAACATATCGACCTTTTGACTGTCGACCTAGCCCATGTTGACCTAATGCTTGTGTAAACCTAATGTCCTGTCGACCCTGACCCATGTTGACCTTGACCTATGTCGACCTAGACCCACGTCGACCTTGCTGCCTGTCGACCTAGTGGTGTCGACCCAATGCTTGTCGACCTAGTTGGTGTAGACCTAACAACCCACACTCGTTTGGATAAATATGTTAAATCAAATGGAATGACCATTGTCTGTTTTCCAGTGTTTGGCAGCAAATGCTCAGTTCCTTATGCTACCATATAGTAACAGAATTCTGTTCCCACCAGATAGATTGGACAGATAAATCTTTAGGTGTGTATCCAGCTATAATGTCACAATATAATTAGTTTTATCCAAATTAATTAAAACAAATCTGAGAATTGCAGGTAGACAAAACAATGATAGTATAGAACAGGGGACATATGATGCATCCGTCCATTAGATCAGAAGGATTTAAAAATTAAAAGGTCCATACACTGGTCGATTATGCCCAGTGTGTATGGTGTATGATGCTCAGTACATACACAGTGAGCGTTTTTCCCCTGCCCAGCCATTTTTCCAGGGGGTGGACGGCTTTCCATAGCAGGACGCTATGGAAAACCATCTACTCCGTCGCTCATCTGCTGGTAATACCAGCAGATTAGCGGTAGCTGACAGTGATGATGCGGGAGCATGCAGCATCGCTAACCGTTCATCACTGCCCTGTACACACTGGGCGGCTTTCACATGAAAGTTGCCCTGTGTGTATGGGGCTTTACTTTTTAACTTTTAAAATAGTCTAAGATAACACTTAAATGACCACTGCTTTTAAAAAAGATTTCCTTATGCGAAAGTGATATTTTTAATAGCTCTACGTATGTGTCCTAATTTAAAATACTCTTTCTCACTGTAACAATTAACTCCAGAGAGGACCACCCACAACAATATGGATTTGTGTGTTTTGAGTGGGGTGCAGTTATTATTAACTCACATTTTGTGTGGATTATTTTGTTTTGTTCTTTTTTGTTCTTTTCACTTATATTAAATAAATGAAAGTAGAAATGTGCAAATGGCTTTGTATAGTTAATAAACCCAATGATTAATTATTCCAAATAATAGGATACTTACATTCATACAAGAACATATAAATAAAAATAAAAAAATGTATTTCCATCTATTTATATAACTCATATATATACAGAGCTGGATTAAGGCTCCAGGGGGCCAGGGGTACTTCAGACAAGGGCCCCAGAGGGGGATGGTGGAACTGTACACTTTTGTTACTGTCAATCTACACACTGTTGACTATTGTTAGGCATCTAGACAGGTTTAGACAGGTTGCAAAAGGTCGACATGGTCAAAAGGTTGACATACCCTAGGTCGCCATTGACAAAATGTCGACACAAGCAATATGTCGACGTGTCATAGTCAACACGTGAAATGGTCAGCATGAGTTTTTCATGATTTTCTTTTACTCAGATTGGCTCGCTTCCCTGGCCATGCTTCGGGCATGGTGCCTTGCTTTGCTTCACTTGGCTCGGCATACTTTGCCGTTCCCAATTGTAGTTGTTCATACTTTATGGTCGACAAGGTCTACATGGTCAGTGTAGCAAGCCAATCGAGGGTACGCCATTTGGGGCACCATGTCGACAGATGTTGACATATACACCAAAACATGAAAAATGATGGCATCATTTTCATGTGTCGACAGTTTCCTGGCTGACATCTTTTCCCTGTGTTGGTCTTTTCACTGTTGATCAATAGTGGCTGACCTAATGATGTCTACGTAATTCCAGTCCATCTAATAATCCACACTTGCAAATTCACATACTACAGTTTACACAGGTTATATTGTAGCACAAACTTTATAAATAATTGTTTACTCTTCCTAACAAATTGGTCCAAACATAGTGATAAGAAATCTGGGTACTTGTGTATTATAGCGGCGCCCCCGATTTCCATCGCGCAATGTTTTAATCGCATTGCATCGCATGCCATGCACCCGATGGCATGCGATGCGATGCGACGCGATTTCTACCCCTATACGATGAAAGATTGTATAAGCACCCTAAACGCGTCCTCCGACCTTTTCATACCCCCATTATCCACGTCAGCGTGGAGCTGAGAATAGAAAGTGTGGCGAGCACAGCGAGCCACCGAGCCCGAAGCGTGGCGAGCGCAGCGAGCCCCGCGAGGGGACACGGATACCTTCACAGGTATCGGAGTCCCCTCGCGGGCTTCACAGGTATCCGCGTCCCCTCGCAGGGCGCGCTGCGCTCGCCACGCTTCGGGCTCGGTGGCTCGCTGCGCTCGCCACACTTTCTATTCTCAACTCCATGCCGACGTGGATAGTGGGAGTATGAAAAGGTCGGAGGACGCGTACCGCCGCCCCTCGTGGGCTTGCTGCGCTCGCCATGCTTCGGGTTCACGTTTATAGTGGGGGGGTGGCGGGGGGTGCATTTAACATTGTAAGCACCCATTAGGGTGCTTATACAATGTTTAATCGCATCGCATTGTATGGCATTGTATGCCATATACAATGTCATACAATTTTAAAATTGTATGGCATTGTACAATATCGCGCGATATCGCGTCGCATCGCATACCATAGTATGCCTTATGGTATGCGATGCAATGGGCGCCGCCAAAATACAGTACCGAAATCTGAAATCAGTGTCATTGATGCTTAATTGAATATAGTGTCCAAGGGCCTTATTTTGGTTCACTCTTTCTGACAAAATCCTTCTTAGATGGACAAAACCATGTGCACTGCAGGGGGGCAGATGTGAAATGTGCAGAGAGAATTAGATTTGGGTGAGTTATTTTGTTTCTGTGCTGGGTAAATACTGACTGCTTTATTTTTACACTGCAATATAGATCTCACTTTGAAGTAAAACCCCACCCAAATCTAATTCTCTCTGCACAAGTAACATCTGCCCCACCTGCAGTGCACATGGTTTTGTCCATCTAAGAAGGATTTTGTCAGAAAGAGTGAACCAAAATAAGGCCCCAAGTGACAAGGAATTTACTATGCAAAATGAATGTGATGTGTTATCCACCTCAGGGAGTGTTCCTCCTTAGTGAATATGTAACGGGAGGATGAGTAGGGTTATGAAGGGGTTCTAGGCTAACAACAAGGTTTTTTTTTCTTTTATGTGCACTGTCCTTTAAATATAGGTGTCTTTACATGTTGCCGTAATCAGTAAATACAGTACGTTTAGGAAATACTGTATGCAGATGTAAAGAGCCCCCTAAACGAGTGCGATTTGTCCTGTTTTCATCAGATTCTGGTGGATCGGCCCAAGAAATCAGATGAAAAGTAGCCCAATGGCAGATTTTGACATCTGATTGGATCTGAAGCGCACGGAGGGAGTCGGAGGGAGTGGGAGTCGGAGGTCATATGTGCAGAACATAGGATAAATCGGAATCAACCAGTGATGCCCCCCTGGCGCTGGCTACACATAGGGGTATTATTTTTCCCAGGGGCCCACTCTAATGTTAAAAAGGTCCTGGGCGGGAGGAAAGCGCATGGGGGAGGGAGGGGGGATTCTGCATAGAACTGCATGTAACTGCCTTTTATTTTTCAGATCGAAGCAGAAATAGACTCTATTTCTGCTTTCTATCCCAGTGCTGTGGGGCCGCGCATCGGGATCAAAACTGGATTGAAGGCAGTTAACGCTGTTCAAGTTCGATTCGATTTTGCTTCTAGAAGTAAAATCTAATTAAATTGAAGCATGTGTACGTACCATAAGCTCTGTTATTGTATGGGAAATAACATTGACTTCACAAAGTTTTAAAGTTTTTTTCTATGAACTACAAAATGTATTGTACTGTAAATGTCATTGTCGAAATTCAATTTTCAGCTGCATCTTATTAATAGTAATAATAATAATAATAATAATAATAATAATAATAATAATAATAATGTAATGGGGGAAATACAGCACATACAGAACAATGATGCCATAAAGCATATACAGTAGTACTGTGTTTCTGTACAGGAAACCAGCTTTCTATGCTGGATACAGTAATATACATGTAGAAGAAAAGCTTAAACATATCGCTACCTGGCAGACCGGCAATTACAGAGGTTAATGGATAAGTGCCTCGCTGCAGGTTAAAAAAAAAATGGCAAGCTGTTTCGAACATTACTGCAATTCCCTGCAGAAGTGTCACCTTCTTATAGTTAGTCTTACAATTATTTTTAATTTATATGTGTGGTCTGGGAATTTTGCTAATGGAGTACTATTTTTTTTTTTTTAGCTTTCTTTCTTTTTAGACAGAAAGAGAAATTATTAACATTTCCTTCTGCACCATTTAACGTTTTGTTTTCTTCTTTCCCTCTCTGCAAACAGTATGAACAAGAAAATGAACAGCCTGTGGTTCCCACTGCATCTTAATGCTGCTTAAGGTCAGGATGCGGCAGACACTTACACTGTAGGGAACAACTGTATTCACCCAAAAACAATGTTTGTGCATTGCGTAAATCGGAAGCCTTTGGGCTATGGGAGCAGAGTATGATAAGTTCCACAAGTACACAGATCCCTTTACACAGGGACGAACAATTGTGAGTAATTGCTATAGCATGTAAACAGATTCAGGATTTTGTATGGAGGTTGGAAAGCCAAACTGGCTCCCTGCAACAAACATTGCAATTCTGGAGCTAGTAGTGCTCATTCTTGTCCTTTCACACCAGGGGGTGTCCTGTTCAGGTTGGATACATGTGACAGCTGTCACCAGGTAGGGAGAGATTCCAGCCCCCCTGTATGGTCTAGGAATGGGGTAATAACTGAAACAGCCCAGGCCATACAATGAGGTTGCAATCCATATCTCCCAACTGTCCCATTTTTTTCATAGGAAGGTCTTGTTTTTTTGGGACTATCTCACATCCCACCTGGAGCTGACATGGGGGGCAGAAGTTGGTGGTCCCACCTGCTCGTCGCTGATCATGCTCACAGTGCCTTTTCAGGTGCACATCAGTGACAATGGGGGCGTGGCCTCACAGCAGTGATATGATTTGTATGCCCTGCCCCATGGCTGCGAAGGCCTATGGCAAGTACCGAAGACCTGATTTCCATGTCAACGTGTGTGTGTGGGAGGGGGGGGGGTTGGGAGTCCCCCAGCCTGTCATTGCTCACAGAGGGCTGGCCGTACCCTCTTAAGCAAAACAAAGCATGGCTTTGTGGTCGCGACCATTCCTGTGAAGCCACACCCCTTTTCCTGGAGTGGTCGCACGCAGGAGTCCAGTGCCCCGCCACCCAAACATTGAGAGGTATGGTAAAACTATAAAAACTAACAAGAACAGGGTTTGATACATGATCACCAACAGGTAGTGCCATTACTACACAGCGCTCCCCATCTACAGTATATCGCTCCTAACAGCCACTTAATTCCTATGCATTGCTAGTGTACATTGAACAAATACTGTAATGATAAGTAATACATGTTCTATGATCATGCATCAGTGGTTTCTGCAGAATCTTTGACATCTCTGCGTGTTTGTTACAAATGAATGTATGTATGACCTAGGGACATGTACACACATTGATGTTGAAGACAAATCACAGATCAGCAGAATGTCCCATGGGCACTTGTTCTGATCAGCTGAAATCTTTTTTTTTTTTTTTAACACTTGTATAGTCAGCTCTGTAAATGTGCTGGGAAGGGTAATCTAACATGGACCTGCAAAGTCTTTTATATTTAACAAAGTACAAAGGTCATTCACCGATTACATCCAGCAAATTGCTTTGGTTCCCCCCCCCCCCAGTGCTCCTTGAAGGTTTTCCCCAGCAAACAAGCCACTTCACTCTCAAGAAACACCTCTGACACTTAGGACGGTGTGCACATAAGTATTGAGTGAGGAGAATCTCCCAAGATGCACTGTGCAAAGTGTAAATATGACATCACAGATGGATTCCCACCAACTTTACTACCAGGTTATGAGATCACACAGAGGAGGAGGAATATAACTCACCTAATAGCTGCTGGCTCGCGTTGTTGCTGCAGATGATGAACACTGCAGCTTCCAGACTCCAGTCCAAAGTTCCTCCGTCAGTCCGTCTCTCCTCTGCGGTTACTTCCTACTGCTGCTGCTGGCTGGCTGCAGCTCACTACTGCCCTCCAGTGGCCGGCGCCCTAGGCAAATGCCTAAACTTGCCTAGTGGTGGTGCCGGCCCTGAGTGCAGCAGTTCTCAAACTGTGGGTCCTGACCTACTCAGTATAGGGTCATGACACCATGTTGCTGACCATCAGGCTGATGACTTTTCTAATCTCAGTCAGTGATTCAAGGAGTCTGACAAATCTGTTGAGTTGTCTGTTATTTTAGACTCCTCCCATAATTTTGTGCTTCCACACTGCTGCCATGTATGTGCTGTCTGCTGACTACACATGTGATGTGATGACCTTCTGCAGTAACTTGCTGGGGTCCCGTAATTATTTTTATTGTCTGATGGGGTCCTGGAGCAAAATAGTTTGAGGACCCCTGGTCTAGTGTGTACTCAATACATCTTTAATTATGTGCTCTCCTGTTGGTCATTAGCGACCCCCTCTAGTGTCTGTACATGCAGCTCTATCCTGCCTATATCATCAGTGGCAGCTATACTGGATGCGGCCACTGAACATTGTCATTTGTAAATATTGTTTAGTGTCCATGTACTATATTGTTTTTCCGGGGAGTTCAGGGGAAATCGTTAAAGATATCATATTGTTTACAATTTTTCCAGTGTGTACCCAGCTTAAAAGTACATATTGAGATGTTAAGATCAGCAGCTCAGAGCACTGATGCATCTATGATTGTGGCAAGGTATGCTGTGCATACAGTATGAACTTGGACACTGTAATGTGGCACAATAGGAACTTAGGACACTAGTTCATAGTGTAAATTTGGAGTACTATGTTGCATAAGGTGTACTAGCAACCCTACAATATGACATAATGTGAACAAAGGCACTACTGTGGTTCAGAAAATGAAGAAGGGCACTATTATTGGGTACAAAAGTACCCAACAATAGTGCCATGTGTGTCTAGTAGCGTTGGGACAGGGGCCCCTAAAAAATGTTGTTATGGATCCCAAATAGTTTGTACTAAGCCCTGTTCATATGGTTAGTTTGATACTCGTCATCAACATCATCATCGCTAACTTGCAACAGACTTGGGGAAAATGATACAGCTGGAATCAGCATACAGTATTTACATTACGCTTCAAACCAAATCTGCATGTGGTGCTGGCATACCCTAATTAAATGCTGCCTACGTGGGAACACTTAGGCCCTTATTCTGATCGGTGCAGACTTTCCCGAATTCTTACGGTGCGGTCCGCACGCCACGCTGTGCGGCGGTGTGCGGGCTTCGTCCGTAGAAACGCCCACGTGTCCTCCGCATTCGGACGGACTCACTCTTTAAGAACAGGGCGTGTGTACGGACGACATACAAACCGTGCGTATGCGGTGGAAACGTACAGATTCTTGCACGGTCTTCCCGCACAAGCACGGTCTTACCGCGTCAGAACGTACGGGAAGCTGTCCGTACGCCCCGATGCGGAGTATTTACGCTCAATCCCACACTTTTTTACTGAGTACACACAGCGATCACATGACCCACTTAGGCAATTAGCCAACCTCCTGAAAAAGGGATTGTTATCAATTTCAATCAATTAAATGCTCATCTATACTGACCCACATTCCTATTACATTCATGACACACATTAACCCTTACAGCATGTGACCCTAACATACATCTAGAAACACTATGTACATTTTGCTTATTTTAAAGATTTTAAACAAGTTACACATATACTTTAGCATGTTAGAAAAAAACACTGACAACTTTGAACTTTAAATAACGATTTATTACAAAAGAACTGTCCACAACCAAAAAATTAAATTTCCCCATCAATGATGCGGCCCATTTGCCTCATCAGGCCTCTCAGTCTAAGGAGGGCCCCACGGCGACCCTCCTCTGCTTGGCCAGGCTCATCTGTGGAGGAAATTCAAATTCAAAAATGACTAATGATATTCATGCATACATTTAACATAGTCAAACCTACTTTTTAAACATGCATTGTGACAGGTGTGTGTGTATATATATATATATATATATATATATATATATATATATATATATATATACACACACATATATAACTATATATATGAGACAAACACCTATACATACATGCATACATACTACATGGAAAGCCTGATTTTGGCCCTCTACCCTTTACTCTGTCGAACACCTCACAGTCATACTGCTCCTTCTCAATCCAAACCCACCCATGACTAAGCTCTGAGAAGCATGTCACGCGCTGCACCAATCACAATTCGGCAAACAAAGTTCAGTGTCTCTTATATGATGGAGCCTGGCAGGGGAGTTACACAACTCTCAGGAATGCTCAGTACATTTGTGCAATCAAGCATGGCTTGCCTGCTGATGGTCTGCTCCAGAAATCATTGTCAGAATGCCAGTTAGGGTAAGCTGCAGCACTAACCCACTCACATGCTCAAAAGCATTACTAAGACCAAATACACACACAATTATGGTGCAAAACATACATGCAGACCGCAGGGGGTGGTTAGCTAGAGGAGGGCCCAGGGGCACTGACCACTTGTTACTCCAGTCTAAGCCAGGCCTGTCCATACTCCATTTATGCCATACTGAATCTAGTTTACAAAGATCATTCACCAGTAAACTCTACTCACCTATATGAGGCTACAGATTGTATGCAAGCAGCAGGGACATGAAACACTTACATTAGCAAGTCATCCCTTTCTTCCAGGATACAGATTAACTACACAGGTTCAGTGGCACTTAAAATCGATATGAAAGACATCCTCACAACCTGTGTCATTAATATGTGTCCTGGCTGAAAGGGATGGTTTGGCCACCCTATCTAACCCCAAAGTGTGTCTGTTGCTATCCCGTTTGTTTTGTCATTTTATAGTATTGTAAAAATCAATTGAATCACCAGTGCTACATAGCAAATAGTAAATGCCAAACGGATAAATTAATCCTTATGTATACATACCAATTCCGGCCGCCTGGACGACCTCACCGGCCTCCACCTCCTCCTCAGGGGCCTCCAATGCTCCATCCTCGGCCTCGATGACGTCCTCCTCGGGTGGCAGTGCCTCCACAGCCCACCCCTCCTCATCCTCAATTTCTTGGGCCCCCTCCTCCGGCCTCCCTTCCTGCGGCTGGTCCTCCAGGGCCACCGCTGCCTCCTCCTCATCCATTTCCTGGGCCCCCTCCTCCGGGCTCCCTTCCTGCGGCAGGTCCTCGAGGGCCACCTCTGCCTCCTCCCGGGCCTGTCTTGCGCGAGCACGTGCTGTGTATGTGAATAATCAAAAAAGTGGCAATTAGTGGTAATTACTATTAAGCCTTATCAAGCTATAAATGCAAAGGTTATAAGTACTGATAATTGTACAGGCAAACAGCTCCTTAGTAGCCTTTACAAAACACAGCCTGTAACATGGCAGGTATGCTGTGACATTTGGGCCATTGTAAGCATCACAAGCATTAATCCTCCCCAATAACATATTTTATGACCATTACAGGGTGTCAAACAGGAAGTAGCACTCATATATTGTATGCCATGTTTAACTCATGATCAGGCTGGTGACCTTAGTGGATTAAATAATGTCAGGTAAGCAATCATGTCCAAATCCCCATTTACTGTTGAAATACTCACATCTAGCAATGCTGGCCCTTATTTCTTGCAGCCTCTCTGGCTCCCTGCGCCTGAGGTCGGACCACCGCCGCTCCAGCTGAGCGATGGTCCGCCGCACCTGGGTGCGTGCGTATATACGGCGGCGGGCCACCGCATAGGCATTGCGTTTCTGCCGGTTGGTTATAAAGGGGCCCGCCCGCCCCAGCCTGGTCTCCATAACGGAGACCAGAGTTCTCAGCTCCGCGGGTGAGAATGGGGCTGCTCTCCCATAGGCCGCCATCTTAGCAATGGCACAAATCAAATAATCATGTGCTGTCATTGGTTGATCAGAGTGATATTTGGTATTAACTTTATTGTTCATTTTTACACTAACAGCGTGTATGCGCCAGAACAGACGGCTAACCCATTGCATCGCACACCCATCCTAAACAGACAGTGTAAAATAAGATGGAAACACATTATATATAATCTATACCATCCACCAAACATGGTTAAAAGCAGCAGGTGAAATAGTCTGCATGACTAGACACTTACACCTAACTCCACAAGGTTCTAAACAGCTATTTTATAATGAAAGCTATGCAGCAGAAACATAGCAAATAGTGGCAGACCTTTTACAAAAATTAGGCCATGCTGCCATGTGTACACTTACCTTCTACTGGCCCCTACTACAGAGGTGGAATGAAAAGTAGCTAGCATCCAGCCTGAATTTGGAGTGCTTTCACATGTGATTTGGATGCTAGCACTGATTACTTGTGGCTAAGTGGTGGACTGGATTGACATATGGAATGGGTAGTGTCAGTTGTACTACATACCAAACAAGTGCACAGTACAGATGTACATTCAAATATACATTTCATGTGTGACCTCAGTTTTATTTTGTAATTGGTGTTGGAATCTGCATTTAGCTACTAAATCTGACTTACTCAGTTTGCCTGGTTTTTGAGAAATATTTTTCCACACCAAAGGGCGTCCCGTATGCGCCGCACGGTTGACGCTGGCATACAGAACGCGGCCGTACGGAACGCAGGTTGCAGCTGATTAACGCCAATTACAGAAATAGTATTTAAAGTTGTCCTAGAAAGGCAAACAGTTGTTGCAAACATGGCTGGCTCAGAGTCAGAGGAAGAACAGGTGGTGCAGAATCTCTTGTCCCGCATGGAAGCCAACACCACCTATGTCCCCCTCAACCCAGAGCAGCCAGATGGGCCATCAACATCAGGCCAATCAGCAGCTGGCCCATCCTCAGCATCAGCAGAATCATTGGGAACACAGCAGGTGGCTTCCCAACAGAGTAGCCAGCCCAGCACTTCAAGTACAGCAACCGGTGGCCGTGCCCGTGGCCGTGCCAGTGGCCGTGCCCGTGGCCGCAGTCGGGCAACAGAGGAACCAACCACAAGAAACATGGCATATGAACCGCAGGAGCTTGACATCCTGGTGACCCGGGCACGTGATTTAATAGAGTGCCCAGCGGTAAAGTTGACACACACAAGGAGATGGAAGATCTGGGAGGAGATAACGGCGGAGATTAATGCAGTGGCTCCACAAGTTCATGAGGGGGAGCACGTTAAGAAGAGGCAAGTACATGTGTGTTACATTTGAGCAGTACAAGTCCAGTAATATTTACATTCAATATTAGATGGAGTTGGTCAATGGGTGTTCACGTTGCTTGGAGGCACAGACATGTTGGCCATGACATTGAATTGATAGTTATTGGAGGGTGACTGGTGTTGTATCTTCTAAGGGTTGGTTTTAAAAATGAATATAATGTAAGTTTGGTGTCAGTAGGCACATGTTGTATTATGTTTCATATTGCAATGGGTGCTACAGCAAACATGAGGAGTTACATGTATTAATATGTACACTTTGATTGCAGGTGGCACGACTTCAAAGGCAACCTCAAGAAGAAATTGACCGAGCGGTGGCAACACAGCCACACCTCTGGGGCTGGCCCCATGCCTGGCAAGCTGAAGCTCACCCCCCTGGAAGAGATGGCCCAGTGCTGCATTGCAGTGGAGGAGGTCCAGGGGGTGAGCACCATAGACAGCGAGTCCCCAGCGGAAGTGATGGCTTCTACGCTTGAAGGTAATTATTTGCCAGGCCATAAGTAGATGTTTTGAATTTGGCATGGAATGTGTGGTAATTGGTAATTTCTCATTCAACAGCATCCCCACCGCTTGGTCCAGATTCTCTTGAGGAGGTTGTGGAGTCTGTGCCACCTGGCCCCAGTAGCAGGCCCGTGCAGCAGCAGCCGGAAATGTCCGCGGCTGAATTGTCCACGTGGGGCCGTGTGCTAGACAGTATTGTGCAGCAGGGAGACTTGGCATTCGAGCGGGTGCGTAGGGCCGAGGAGGTGCTGCAGGGTTTGACCACCAGCCAGCAGAGTATTTCTGCGAGCCTGCAGGCTATAACTGCCAGCCAGCAAGCTATGAGTGACAGCCAGCAAGCTATTGCTGCTAGCCTGCAGGTGCTGGCTGATCAAGCCCTGCGGCAAAATGACCTCCTCCTCCGCCATAATGAACTTATGGTGGAGCTAGTTACCACCAATAGGGTCCTAATGTCACCCGCTTCTGGTGCTTTACCAACATCATCACTCCCTGCTGCCAGAGGGGGAAGAACATCCACCCCCTCCCCAGCATGTGCTCCACGTGACCCACCATCTGACTGTGGCCGTGGGCGAGGCCGAAGAGCTGCTGCACGTGGCAAGGAGCCTGCAAGGGGCAAACGTGCCCGCAAATGAACTTGTGTCCCCATTAATCTCCACCGTTATGTCTTCCCAAATCTTCCATTGAGCTGTGTGTGTCAGCATCCTGTGTCAAAATCTGTGCCGAGGGTCACCACATTTGCCCGCGGTTCAAATGTCATGTTTGGTTCCCCTGTTGCCCTGTTTCGGCTAGCATTACTGTGTGCTGTACTTGAAGTGTTGGTGCTGTACTTTTGTTGTGAAGCCACCTGATGTGTTCCTAATGATTCTGCTGTGGCTATTTATTATATATTATTTACTTTTAGTCCTGTTATGGTACCATTTGTTTTGTGATGTTTTTGTCATTTTTGGCAAAGTTTCTTTAATAAATGTTATTTTGGCCCCACAAATGTCTGTATTAATTGATACACGCAGAAGTGACATGTGTATTAGTATTATTAATATTAAGTTGTGTTGATTATTTGCTGTGTAAAAGTGTGTGACAAGTGCAGCATGTAATGTTCCCTTTAAGCTGCAATGCTTCCAATTGTAGCAGTGAGAAGCGTGTCATTAACAAGTAATGAGTAAAGTAGGTGATTGTATTGGGTTCAGCTGACATTGGTTGTGTTGCGTCCGTCCTGATTAGGCGTTCCGATTGCCTAGCTCATGACCGAGTGGTGTCCGCAAAGCAATACTAGCCTTTTGGACACCGCACATTTCTACCCTTTTTGTTCGCGTGCATTCGGCGTGCTGTCCGAATGCACGCCTACCCAAAAATGTGTACTCCCCCGTGTCCGCCCATGTTTCCGCCCAGTTTAGCCCACTTTGAAACTACGCCCCTGTGTCATTCCGCATGACGCCCAGAACACACCCATATTGGCCGAATGATTGCGGTGCACATTTCTGTTCGGTATTAGTGAGAACAAGTACGGAGACCATACGTGGCACATGCGCATTGCGTTCCCCACGCATGCGCAGACGGCTAAAAAACGCGATCCGAAAGAATTCGGGAAAGTACGCACCGATCAGAATAAGGGCCTTAATTACAGCAGTTATGGGTGAGTCATTAGTGGAGATGAAACTAGTATGACTGGTCCTGGCCTATGCGCTTGTAAGCCTAGGCAGCCCATTTCCAGATAATGCACAGCATGAGGCCACACAAGATTTACTATGCATATATGTTCAACACAGGCCTATTGTCCAGTTTCTCATTGGCTTCGCAACTGATCCACTTTAATGCTTAGGCCAGTGGTAGCCAACTCCAGTCCTCGAGAGCGACCAACAGTTCACATTTTCTATATCACCTGGCTGGGGCACAGGTACACTCATTACTCACTGACACATTATAGATGATCCACAGGAGGAGATAATTACTTCACTTGTGATTCTGTGAGGAGACTTTGAAATGTTAACTGTTGGTAGCTCTTGAGGACGGGAGTTGGCTACCCCTGGCTTACTGTATGCTATGTTGTTCTTGTGTATTGCTTTGTTTCTTGCTGGTTAAAATATGGCGGTCATTGCTTTGTGTGAATTCTAGATATTGCCATCAATGGAGCTAACTGCATTGGATACATCTCTGGGCACAAATGACAACTTTTTGTAATTAGTGCATGTACTGATACAAATGTATGCATTATTGCACATATCTGTCTTATTCTGGGTTAACAAAAATGGGAATACATGGAACAGCCCTGACTCGAGGACCTGGCATGGGAGTATCATGGGTGTGGGTTGTACATACAGGGAAAGGAAGCTTCTTTCTGATGGATCACCTGCACCTAGCATAAAGTAGAAAAACGTAATGCCTACAATAGGCATGGAGTGGGTTAAACATCCAAGGCTGCTGTGTGACCTTGGGAAGCATGTGACTCGGTGTTCCAATAAGGACTCAGGAATGGGCAGTGTTAGCTGGGATATCAGGTCAGGAAAGGGGAGGAGTATTTCTCTCTTTCCTGAAGGTTTTCCCGCCCTCCCTCCCTTATGTTAATGTGGTGGGGTGGGTGTTAATCGCGTTGGCTGATAGGCGGGAAAGAACGGCAGGTTAATAGAATTACTTCTTATTCAAATGATGATGATGCTACGTATATGTTTGCTTTTCGGTGCGCTCGCCTCTCATTGGCTTAGGCCTTCGCTCGTTCACCCGCTCGGGGGGCAGCGACCCCACCCGGATGGGTGGGTAGTCAATGCAGTAGGTCGAGCGGATACCGCTTGTTAGGGTAGGCTTGATTACGTATGCAGATTGAGTGGGTGGAGCTTAGTTAATTAGCCGTTCTTTCTGGGCCACCATTAATTAATTATTAATAAATTAATCTAGCTTAAAAGTGCAAAATAAATCAGCTAACAATTTCTGCCAAACCTAAGTCTCTGAGTCTTTATTTAAATTTTAGTTTGTAAGACTTGAAATGTGAAGTATATACTGTACATGCTAGAGGACACACACACATCAGATGCTAGGATGTTTATTGAAACTAATAATAAAGTTGCAGCAACTGATATATAATAAATGATCAGTGCAGGTTTCTCATTGCAGATACACAAACCCCAAATGTATCCTACAGATCTTCATGTACATAAGGTATTTAAACCAGCTTCTGCAGCTGTGACCCAATACAGTACAGTATGTTGAACATTCCTTTAGAATTTTGCATAGTAAGAATTCTGATGAGACACATTCAGTAGTAAGAATTCTGCTGAGAGGCATAGTCATGGCAATAATTCTGCTGAGACATATAGTAGGAATTCTGCTAAGAGGCATAGTCATGTTAAGAATCTTCTGAGACACAGCAAGAATTCTACTGAGACACATAGTAAGAAATCTGCTGAGATGCATAGTACAAATTCTGCTGAGATGCATAGTAAGAATTCTGATGAGACGCATACAGTAGTAAGAATTCTGATGAGAGGCATAGTCATGGTAAGAAGTCTGCTGAGATGCATAGTCATGGTAAGAATTCTTCTGGGACACAGTAAGAATTCTACTGAGACACATAGTGGAAATTCTGCTGAGATGCATAGTAAGAATTCTGCTGAGATGCATAAAGTAGTAAGAATTATGCTGAGAGGCATAGTCATGGTAAGAATTCTACTGAGACGCATGGTCATTATAAGAATTCTTCTGGGACATAGTAAGAATTCTACTGAGACACATAGTAGAAATTCTGCTGAGATGCATAGTAAGAATTCTGATGAGAGGCATAGTCATTGTAATAATTCTGCTGACACATAGAAAGATTTCTACTGAGATGCATATTAAGAATTCTAATGAGATACAGTAAGAATTCTGAGACACGTAGTAGGAATTCTGCTGAGAGGCATAGCCATGTTAAGAATCTTCTGAGACAGTAAGAATTCTACTGAGACACAAAGGGCCTTATTCTAGTTCACTCTTAGAGGCAAATTCCTTCTTAGCTGGACAAAACCATGTGCACTGCAGGTGGGGCAGATGTTACATGTGCAGAGATAATTAGATTTGGGTGGGGGTTTTCTTCAAAGTGAGATCTATATTGCAGTGTAAAAATAAAGCAGTCAGTTTTTTCCATGCACAGAAACAAAATAACTCACCCAAATCTAATTCTATCTGCACATTTTACATCTGCCCCCCTGCAGTGCACATGGTTTTGTCCAGCTAAGAAGGAATTTGCCTCTAAGAGTGAACTAGAATAAGGCCCAAAGTAAGAATTCTTCTGTGAGGCATTATGGTAAGAATTCTGTAGAGATGCAAAGTACGAATTCTACTGAGGCATATAGTACGAATTCTGCTGAGATGCATAGTAAGAATTCTGCTGAGATGCATAGTAAGAATTTTTCTGAAAAGCCTAGCAAGAATTCTACTGAGGTGCATAGTAGGAATTCTGCTGAGGCATATGATTAAATACTACTCTAGGTACAAAATTGCAAATTTCCAAGAAATGTGGCACTAAGATGTTGGCCTTCCAAGACACTAATATATGCTTTCAGATCTGTATATCTTAATGTATACATTTAAGAAACCCTGTATGTTCAAACATGTAGATTAAATGTACAATTGTGCATTACCAGTACTGTAAGTGCATTCTGGGAAAGCTATTTTATTTCTAGCTTTTTGCAAAGTGTCAGTCAGACGTCTCCTCTGTCATATCAATAAAATCAGTTAAGACATTTCAAATAAGACGGGACTGTCCTTCTTCAAAGTGCTGAGTTGGCTTTGCCTGAGGTCGAACAGTATGGTGAACATTCCTGGAGAATTCTGCTGAGACACATAGTAAGAATTCGGCTGAGAGGCATAGTCATGTTAAGAATTCTGCTGAGATGCATAATCATTGTAAGAATTGTTCTGGGACACACTATGAATCCTACTGAGACACATACAATGTAGTAGGAATTCTGCTGAGACACATAGTAAGAATTCTGATGAGGCACATACAGTAATAAGAATTCTGATGAGAGGCAGCATAGGCATGGTAATAATTCTGCTGAGATACAGTACATATTAAGAATTCTAATTAGACAAAGTAAGAATTCTGAGACACAAATGAAGTATTCTGCCAAGATGTATGATTAAATACCACTGTAGGTACAAAATTGCAAATTTCCAAGAAATGTGGCACTAGATGTTGGACACAAATATATGCTTTTAGATCTGTATATCTTAATGTATACATTTAAGAAACCCATTTATGTTCAAACATGTAGAGTCAGTGTGCAATTGTGCATTACCAGTACTGTAAGTGCATTCTGGGAAATCTATTTTTTTCTAGCTTGTGTCAGTCAGACGTCTCCTCAATAAAATGAGTTAAGATATTTCAAATAAGACAGGACGGGTCCTATTGAAAGTGCTGAGTTGGCTGTGCCTGGGGTCATAAGAACAGAACTTTAATAAGTGCACTATCTACGCGCACCAAACCAAAGAGAGAAAGCTGACAACTTTAGGTGAAGAGAAATAAATTAATCGTAGACTGTGCTTAAGAATATTTTGTAAATAAAATAAGAGCGTCTTGGGCAGATGCGGAATGAGTACTGATGCAGAATGAGTATGCTGTCTGGTTTTATTCAGTGAAGAAAATAAATGCACACATAAGAGGGTATTCAATCCTGGTTCTTATTGATGCTGTGGCTTGCAGCCAATCAGAGACAGGCAAGAGGGATATAAGACAGGGTTCATGCCCAACCTCCTTGCCTTGAACAATTGTTCAATCTGTCCCTTGAGGTCCGAGCCGTTGACTACTCCTAACGGTTCCCAGGCCGCCTACTGTCATCCCCGGCTCTCAGGCCGACAGGTCATCTCAAGACATCCCTCAGTTTCCTGTCCAGCATCCTCGGCTCCAGCCAGCTGCTGCCAGAGGACCAGGGCAGGGAGCAGCGACCAAGTCCAAAGCTCCTTGCGGGACTCGCTAATGAATACCACTGACGAGTTAGAGTCTGCTCCCCTGTTTCCGGTCTCCATCAACTCTCTGGTCCAGCTGCTCCCTGGTGTCCCTGTGCATGAGCTCTCTATAGCCCCTTTCACATTGCAGTTTTAACACGGCATATTGACGATTTTTTTAACTGCTTTAAAATGGTACCACCAATATGAAAGCTCCACAATCAATTTACTGGTTACAGAATACCGGTATTTTGATATGTGGTAAAAGCAGGATCCTACACGTTTCTGAGCCGTTTTCCCTGCAGTCTGAACAGCTCAGAAACGATATTTGCTACAAATGATAACCACACAAGGTTATCTCTCTGCATGATCCCAGCCCACAAGCAGGAAAAAAACATATAAAATGACATTGTATGGCTTTCTATGGGTGAAACGGGTTGAATCTGAAGGTACAAAAACAGTACTTAAACTGCAATATACCTTTACAACCTGCAATATGAAAGGGGTTTAACTAACAAGTTGAAAGCAGGTTTTTGCAATGTGAAACCAGCTTAAATCTCAAACCACCCTCCTTCAAATTCCCAACACCCTCCACTGGTCCAAAACAGTCACAGCCGGGAACACAGAAGACCCCTGTGCTGACATATACAGTATGAGTGCTTTAGTCACAATTGTGTCCATTGTAGACTATTTTCCATGGATGGAGATCTGACTTTAAACAATATCAAACCTGCATTGGTGGAAAAAAACAAATGAAAATAGCATACAACTTAGAATCAGGCCCAATGTGTGGTCTGTTAGATTTGTATGAGTCCGCACATAATCATGGGCGTAGATATTTAGAACATCAAAGAAAATAACATAAGAAGCATCATGAAGTGTGTCAAAATAATCTCAGGGTTGGTGGTGCTCCCGGAACAAGTTCAGGAAAACTAAGTTGTAGGGTGCAATAAATGACTGATTGTGTCTTTTACCTCCAGTTTGCGAATATTTTACTGTGAAGTATTCATGCCCTATATAAGTTTCTAGGGTAATTACTGACTTTCCTCCTAACAGTTATGATTTCAATTCCCTTTTCTTCAGACTTCATAAATGAAAGACCGACGTTTCTATATTGACATCAAATTTGTAAGCTGAACCTTTTTCTCTTTATATAGACAATTTCTGATACTGTTGCCTCTTGTGTTTCAGAAACAAAGTAACCATAACATGGATGTGTTATGGAGTATACAAGTAGATACTGTTGCATTTGAGATCAAATAAATGTATCAGATTTTTCAATACAACAAACTTATTAAAGATTTTTGTCCTATGTTGTTGTCTCAGTGGGTACCATAGATAAGGAAGCATAGATTGTGCAATTCTCTCACTCAGGATCCATTCTGCTTTTCAGGTGTAGACACAGAGCCTGCACTGTATTGCTGCTCCTACTGAACAGCAGTTGCTAATGACTGTTGTTGATCTTCGCACACAAAGTTTGTTTTGCATTTCCCTCTAATGCCCTCGTTAATGAACTGTGAAAGCTGACATTTCCAATAAAGAACAATTAGGCCTGAAAACGCCTTTAATGAACGAATTAACTTAGAAAATAATAGTTAACCAGCTAACGGATTGCAAAAATAATTTCTGAAATTGCAAACCTCTGGGAAAATAACGATGCCTTAAATTAGGTTTGATGGTCAGAATATGTTCCAGTGATTTCAAGAGCTTAACTCCTTTTCTGCTGGGTAGCCAAATAATAAATCATTATTGTTCTATCTATCTGTGATCAATGGCTCGTCATTGTGGTCACAGGCCTCTCCAACCATGCAGTATTACCATACCTCAGGGTATTACCTATACAGTACAAAGATAGGTTTGTTAACAAACTGACGCCACCTCTGCCGCAGGTCACCATTCTTCCAGACCCCAGACTACAGGAAATGGGGCAAAGGCAATATGGAGATAACAAAAGGGAAGATGGTATCTTGCCCTGAGTGTTCCACAGTTTTTATTCTATTAGAGGATCCTCATATACTGGTCCTCTCAGTCGTGATGTTAATCTCCACCAAAACATTCATAGGAAAAAACAAATAAAAGATGTGGTCATTGGGGTTTTTTAATTGACCTTATATGACTCTTACATATTTGGGGAGAGGGATGCTCACATTTATCTTACATAGATAAATGCCACGGCTTCGACCATTGTGAAGATCGCTGCGGGTCACTCTTGGGTGACATCACCACGGGACTGAGTGGCTTCAGCATGGCGGTCGGCGGAAGCGGCTGCAGCGTGGCATCGAAGCCGGGTAAATTGCGGTACTCCTCCCCCAAGCCAGGTCAGTAGCATTACCACCCCCGGGCTGCTTTAAGATTTTTCCTGGGCCAGCTAAGGTACCAATCCAACCCTGTCTGCGATCATAAGATGTGCACATAAATTAGCCTTGAAATCTTTTGTCTGTCCTGAAGAAAAGATTTCAGGCACGCGCACATCTTAACCAAAGATTTATCTTAAGATCCCGTGTGCGTTCCTATGGATCTTTTGCTAAATCTTCTGATCTTTCATGCAGCATGTAAGATCAGAAGATTTAGCAAAAGATCCGCGGGAGCGCAACAGACCAATATCGGCCTATTTGTGGCCGATTATCAGTAAAAATCGGCCGATCGGTCGGAAATTGGACAATCAGCAAAACAATCATTCTAGTGTGTGTGGGCAACCACAAGGGGATCAGTAAATAGGTAATTTCCTCCCAACAGAGCAAGACATCTCATTCCTGATTTGGGTTTTGCTGCTGTACACATTATGTTAACCTGATTGGCTAGAAATTTTTTGCTTTTCATAATAATTTCACACCTGCTTACACTTATACAAACAGGTCTTCAAAAAGCTGCACTCAGCAGCAAAACGCATTGGAACAGGCATCCAGCCCCTTCCACCCCTCACGCTGCTGTTCCAGACATCACCTACTAACCACCTTTGAGAATCTCAGACCAGAGAAAAAACGGGGAACCAGACTACATTTGGCCACTCTTTATTCACCTGGATATGGTGCTACCTATTGAAGGAAAGCCACCTCTCTATAGCACCTACCTGGGTTATCAAGTGGATTACCTACAGCTTCAGATATTCCAATTGGGAAGAACGCCACCGCCACCACATACCTGGAGGAAGCATTGTAAGGGACACCACATTGCATATTGTCTGGAGGATACTTCCATCATTCATGCCCCCACCACACTGAACTGTGGACTCTGACCAAGGTGATGTTTCAATAACTGGATGCAGCCTTTCCAATATACTTGCTATATTTTTAATTCAATTTCTTGCATTTTAGCGTGTTACATGTATTAATTAAAGTGTTTACCATTAAATACCAACCTTGTTCTGCCATCAATTTAGTGCAATCTATACCCCATTTTTTGAATTGGAGGTATTTTGGGATTGTTGTCTTAATGAAATATCCTAGTTTATTTCCTTTTTTTAAATATTCACAATAGCCATCAAGTTAAGATTTTGTTTTACTGGTCTATTGCACAATATTTGACAACAATTCTAAGTTACAGTATCTAACAGTTATTTTGCCTACAGTACTTCAGATAAATGACTGCTGAAAAAAACAGTTTTCATTCAATATCAACTTCCAGGTGTTGGGTCGGATATACAATTAGGCAGCTGCTTAGGGCACCAGGATCTGGGGGGGGGGTCATACAATGAGGCTGCCTATCTCAAAATTAAAGATGTTAATGATGAAGGCATCCTGGTTGTACTTAATTCAGGTGGCGGCTGTAAAACTAAAAGATGTCACCCCCACAATTTCAGTTCTGGAAAGTTGGTATTGGTGGAAGTGTGGGGTTGAGGCAGGGGGCAGTAGGTTGAAGTTTTGCCTAGGGTTTTGAGGAGCCTGTCCAGTTGACTGTTGCGTTAGAGCAGTGGCAGGACTGGTGAGTGGTGAGCACAGGTGCAAAAATATAATATGGGCCCCCCTCCTCCACCCCAACCCAAGTTCACAATAGTCTTAGGGGGGGGGGGAGCAGAGTCTGACAGTGAAAAATAGTGGATGACAGGAAGAGGGTGACAGGGGCAGCAGTGGCCCCTTAGTCCTCAGGAGCCTGCACCTGCTGCACCAAAAGAAGTTTCACCTCTAAGTTGGTGCCTTGAAAGTGTCAGAAAGTTCTTTTATTGGAGACAGGAAGCGAAGTTTTTTATGGAAAGCTGATTGACAGGAAGTGACTGTTTGGAGGTGTTAATGGGGAGTTAACAGGGAGTGTTTGAATAAACTTCAGGTACAGTTGGTGCTCCTGTCAGCCAGCCTGCAGGATCGCCAGATGTCTTGAGCTGGTGCAGGCCGGTGGAGAGGAGCTCCATCTGACGGGGGCAAGCGGGGAGCGGCTTCCCTGCCTGTTCCACTTCAGGGAGACATGCAGGGAGTGGGGGCAGACTGGGGGAGCTGCGAGGAGCTGCGGGGGACCTGCGGGAAGTTGCTGAAGAGCAGCGAAGGGCCCTAACAGAACAGGGCACATAAGCATCTCATGCACGTGCACCCTCTTCTGTCGGCTGGCGCGGGGCGGCGGTTGGCGATTCTATCGCCAGAAGCAGCTCCATTGAAAGCTTCTCCATCTGCATATCATTGCCATTTTTGAGGCATATATATGCCGTCATCTGAGAGCTCATGGGCCAGATGTACTAAACATTGAAAGAGTGTGAAAAACCACTAACCAATCAGCTCAGACCTGTCATTTTTCAAACTGCCTATGACATGGCAGTTAGGAGCTGATTGGCTGGTGGTTTATCACTCTCCATGTTATCACTTTTCAAGCTTAGTACATCTGGCTCCCTATGTGCAAAAACATAACACTTGCACCGCTACTGTTACGCCCAGTCTGTGTAGTCAAAGACAGCTTAATTCCCGATGTTCCTCATTATGTGTACAGCCGTAGATATGTAGATGCAAACAAGTTTGAGTTAGTTCTAATTGGCATTACTTTTTCATTTCTGTGTGGCAGCATCATTTGCTAACATTAGCTGCTCTGCAGAATTTGCATTGCAATTGCATTTGTGTGCAAACATGAATAAGGCCCTTTGAGTCCAGCATATACGATCCATTTGCCACTACGTATTGCCACCCTGAAGGTCCCACTTGCCTTGCTGCTAATTTAGGGATTATAAGCCTGTTGCTTTGGGAGGCTGCATACAGCCGCAGGTGTCCCTGAAGCAAGATCCAACCGTTATCAGTGCACTTTGCATACTATGATTGTGACTTTTATCCTTTGCTCCAGGATATTGCTTTCTTTCGCAGAGGCTTGAGATGTAAGCTGAGATCAGAGAACACTGAGGATATGTTACACTGGCACCTAATGGATGTTATTTTTTGACAGCTTTCTCTTAATTTTATACAAAGTGCCAACAATTAACTCACAACTTAGTGCCTCACAGTGCTTAAATGAGGGGGGGGGGGGGGGCTGTTGAAGGGGCCCGAATCCTGCTCCCCAGTTATTGAGAGGGAGAGAGAACTGCCGCTGCAGCAGCATCTCTCCCCAGCTCAGCGAACACTGCACAGTGCTGTGTGCTAAGTGAGGGAGAGAGGCAACTGCAATGGCAGCCTGTCCTCTTGCTCCAATGGCCATGGCACCACGCCCCTCACTTTGCCAACTGACCCATCAGTGCCCCTGAGAACAGTCACAGTAGCAAGCAAAGGATGTGTACAGGGACTTTCAGTAGGTAGATAGACAGATAGATAGATAGATAGATAGATAGATAGATAGATAGATAGATAGATAGATAGATAGATACTGTAGATAGATGCCGTAGAGGAGAGCAGCAGCCATAGAAAGCCGGTTCATAACTATGTGTGGCATAATGTTTTTTTTTCCTACCTGGGTCAGTGTTTTTTATTTTTCCTCAGGTGATCTCAGGGGTGCAGGGGTGCGGGTGCAAAATTGACGTGAAATTGAATCTTTTCCTGCAAGGCCATGCCCCTTTCAATGAGGGTACGATCATTTTTTGCTTAACATTATTGATATAACTATTAAATGTATTGAGTGCAAAATAACTATGGTAAATTTGCTAAAGGTCACTTTGAACTTCTAAACTAGGCATTTCCATCCTCAGTCCCCACTAAAGGTCCATACACACTGGGCAACTTTGTCCAGCGTGTATAGACAGTATGATAGGGAAAATACTGGGCTGAAAATTGCTCAGTGTATACACACTGAGCAAATTCTGCCCATTTAAGTGATTTTCCCAGGTGGTTGGACAGCCTTCAATAGTAGGATGCTATGCAAAGCTGTCCACCCTATCGCCAGGTGGCTGGCGATGATAATGACGGTGGCCGGCAATGATCGCTGGCCCATACACACTGGGTGGCTTTTGAGCTGAAAGCAGCTCAAATGACAAAACTGAGCTGCTACCCACTCAAATTCGCCGTGTGGCTGTGTATGGGCCTAAACAGTCCAAGTTTTGGAAAATATCCATTCCTTTACACAGGTGACTTAATTAGTACCTCAGTTAGTAAATATGTTACCATCTGTGGTAAAGCCTGGATATCAGTAAATCCTGGACCCATTCATACTACTAATTAGATGCGTATACCTCCAGCAATGAACGAAGTGGGCTGTGAGATAACTCTGCCCCCCTGCAATGCCATCCTGCTGCATTTTTGGGGTATTTTCCATATAATACCCTCATCATGTTCTGCCCATATGCCGCCCCCTTCCCCCATCAGGATAGCCTCCCCTACACCACTGATTATGCTCACTTACCCTGTGGGATTGCTGATCGGAGCTAGTGCAGGGCTGCAGGAATAACTACTGTATATTTGGTTGATACGAGCAGTTACAGCATCACAGTTCATAATTCAAATAGGGGAGCCACACCAACTGCCAGTCCAAACTGACTCACTGTCAGTGGGTCTGGTTCCTCTATTTGAATTTTGAACTGTGCTGTAGCCCCACCTCTGGATCCGCCACTGCATTTGATGCATACTTGTCTACTCTCCTGAAATGGCCAGGAGGCCCCCAATAATCATGTGTCATTCCCAAACCCCTGGAATAATGTCAAAGACTACTGGCTGGACACCACCCCAGCACCCTCCAACAGCTGCCAGTACCTCCAAAGTTCTTCACAAGTGGGAGGCCTGATGACACAATTCGTGCTGAAGAGCGCCATTGTGGCCACACCTCTTGACCCAGTAATCCTGTTTCTCCCAGAGGGGCAGCCAGATCATTGGCAACTATGATAGGATGCATGTGGCAAGTTTGTATCTCACAATATGGGCAACAAGTAAATGATGACATGCATGTGGCCATATATTCATATATCACAACCAGCAAACTCTGAGCAATGCAAGATCTTGCTCTGTCATTTTCTTCATGTTTTATATATATATATATATATATATATATATATATATATATATATATATATATATATAATTTAAGTCCTGAGGCCAGGCTGCACACTGCAAACAAGTCGAGCACCAGAGTGCCAGGTTTCAAATGGTATAATACATATAGTATTAAAAAACCAGCAACATCCGGATTTTAGTGAAAAAAGTATCAAAAACTCATTTTAATGGCATAACAAGTGCAAAAGACAGACATAAAAACAACAGGAGCAGGGGATACTTAGCAGCTCGATGTAGAAGAGAGCATGATGTATACTGTCACCCTGGAGCTCCTTATAGCAATCATACTGACAGCCGTTTCGGTGCAAGGAGATGCACCTTCATCATGGGCATAGATCACACTGCCTCTGCCAGCCCTATATATACCTGCAACAGCTAAGGTAATCAAACTCACCTGTCCGCGCTGACGATCACTGCCACTGACGTCATCACTGCGGGACCCGCTGCCGGCGTCTTTCTACCATAGCAACGTGGCCACGCTGCTACAGACGCCGCACAGAGCGGCTGAAGTGCGCGGACGGGAGGATCACCATGGCAGCAGCGGTAAACAACTAGTTGCTGCCGTGGCTGGACTCAATAATATAACCCGATAAAGAAAGAAAGCCACAATTAAAGCTAAAAAAAGGGGGATATGAGTCCGCCATAAAGAGAAAAGTCTCAAAAAGCGCTGTTACTGAAATACACAGAGCTGGCAGATAGCACAACGACAATACATAAAAATATACAAACATACAAGGGGCTGATGCTAATGTATAGGAAAAAACTGAGTACGTAGAGAATACGAGAAATAAGAAAAAAGAAAAAAGAAAAAACAAAAAACAAACCGGAAAAAATCTAATAATGAAAAGATTACAAGGGGAGAAAGGTAGAGGTAAATAATCAAGAGTGAATGCTAGTAGGCTGGACACCACCCTAATGTAGTTTTAAAGAAAACAATGAAGCGATTGGTATTCGTTAATGCCCCTAGGAGTAATGCATTTCAGACGGCTGATCCACTGACATTCCCGTTGCAGTAACAATTTGTTACGATCTCCTCCTCGTCTTAGGGGGGGGATTTGATCGATAGGCATAAAATGGAAGTCTTTTAGAGTGTGCTTGGCCATAGCAAAATGTTTGGCTACTGGTGGAGTATTGCAGTCGATGGTTTTGTAAGCTTTCTTAATTGAGGACCAATGTGCCGCGATCCGTTCTTTGAGGAGACGAATAGTCTTACCGACGTACAATAAATTGCACGTACAGAAAATGACATACACAACGTAACGACTGTCACAATTGAGGTGGTGACGTATGTCGTAAGAGATACCATCCATGTGGTTGGTAAACCTGGTGCCAGTGCACAAAAATTGGCAGTTCACACAATTGTGACACTTAGTCACCCCATTTTTGGCTTTAAGCCAGTGGCTGTTAGTAATTGGTCCGATATCCGAACTTGCCAGGATGTCTCTTAGGTTGTTACTCCTCTTATAACAAAAGAGGGGGGCTTTTTGGCAAAAAGGTCCCAACACTTCGTCTGTCTGCACTATATGCCAATGTTTAAGAATTATATTGCGAATATGTGCTGAAGAAATGGAGTACGTAGATGAAAAAACAAGACGATCCAAGGTAGCATCTTTACTGTTGCTCGTCAATGTTTGCTCTCGAGGTAGTTGTTAGCAATGATCAATGTGTCCTCAATTTCTTTGAGTGCATAGCCTCTCTCAATGAAACGTGTGCCCATTGCGTCTAGGGCTTCTGACAGTGTCTCTCGATCAGAGGTGATTCTTACCACCCTTAGTAGCTGCGACAGTGGTAACCCTCTTTTTAGGGCCAACGGGTGGAATGAGTCTGCTGACAGGAGTGAATTTTTGTCAGTGGATTTTCTGAAAACACAAGTACTCAGGGTGCCTGCAGTGTTAGAAATGCTAACATCTAAATAACTGATATTGACTGTACTGAATGCCAACGTAAACCTGATGGTGGTGTCCAGATCATTGAGGATGTCGATGAACTCGGTCAGGAGCTGGGGGCCCCCAGTCCACACAAAAAAAATATCATCAATATAACGAACATAAAAATGTATAAATTTAGAAAAAATGGGATGTGACATGATATGTTGTTTTTCATATATACTCATAAATAAATTTGCATAAGCAGGTGCCATGTTGGAACCCATGGCAGTTCCTCTTAACTGCAAATAAAAAGAATTTTGAAACAAAAAATAATTATTTTTTAACACAATATCCATAAGTAGCAACAAAAACTCAACTGGTGGACCTGAATAGTGTGGACTGGAGGACACCAGCGCCCTGACCGAGTCCAAGCCATCCTCATGAGCAATATTGGTGTAGAGACTGGTAATGTCGAGGGTTACCAATAGACTTGAGGTGGGTAAAGTGCCAAGTGCTTTCAGCTTCAAAATGAAATCAGTGGTATCTTTGAGAAAATAATCCATCTTTTGAACCACAGGCTGTAACCAAAAATCAATGTATTGTGAAATGGGCTGGAACAGAGAGCCGCATGAGGAGATGATAGGTCTCCCAGGCGGCCGTACCAACGTTTTATGTATTTTAGGTAATACATAAATCATCGGAGTCCTGGGATGAGACTGTGTCAGGAACTCCAATGTTGGTTTGTCTATCCAGCGATTTTGGAGACCCAAAGAGATAACGGCATCAACCTCTTTTTTATAGGCATACGTGGGGTCATAGGTGAGCAACTTGTAACAGGTAAGGTCAGAGAGTTGTCTCATGATCTCTGAGACATAATCAACTTTATTAAGGAGTACTATCCCTCCACCTTTATCAGATGGACGGACAATGATGGAATCGTTGTTTTTAGGACTCTTTACAGCCAGATTTTCCTCATTACTGAGGTTGGAATAAGAGACCTTCTGACCTTCAATGAAGGGTAAGGTATCTCTTTTCACTAAGCGAATGAAGGTTTCCACAGCAGCATTATTGCAGGGGGGTTCGAATGTGCTTTTGGGTCTAAATTTGCTTAACGGAGACATTTCAGTGTTTTTTTGTCTAGAAAAGAAATCTTTAAGCTTCAAGGTGCGATGGAATTTGTATAGTTCAGTCTCAAAACCGAAGGCACTTTGTCTGAAAGTCCTGACAAACGACAGACCACGAGACAGCACACTCATTTCAGCTTCAGTGGGTGTATAGTCTGACAAATTAAAAACAATCACTTCCTTTTCTCTCTGATCGGATTTCTTCTTACGTTTTGCCCCTCCCCTCCTGCAGGGTCTATGTCTTTTGGGGTTTTTCTCCCTCTGGAGTTTTTCCCCCCTAAAAAAGAGGTTGGCCTTGAATTATCTGAATCGCTGGCAGATGTCTGTGTGTCCAATTCAGAAAAATCCCTATTGGCACGTCCACGTCTTGGTCTATTGGTACCTCTCCAGGGTGGTCTATGCTCACTGCCCTGTAACCAGTGATACACTCTAGCCTCCTTGTAATCTTCTTTAACGGTTTTGTATTTTCCCTTTTTAAAGGCAAGTAAGTCTGAATGAAAAGTAGTGAGATTGGATTCAATTTTGGACAACCAATCCACACTACTATCAGATCTAAGGACACCCAGTCCTGCTTCCTCGCATGCAGTGATCTCTCAATCCAAGGTTTCCAGGTCAGAATTGACCTGCTCAATCACAAGAATGATGAGCTGAAAGGAACACTCATTTAATATCTGGCACCACTGCTTGCAAAAACCAGGACTGGTTCTACCTATGGTAGGCTGGTTTCGAATCCTAAACCCTCTAGGTACTAATTTTTCTTTAAAATATTGCGACAGGGTAAGTCCATGTAGTTGTAATTCAACACGGCGTCGTTTAAGTTTAATTAGATCAGAAAAGATCTCCGAGGGACCGTCCACATCAAATGCTAGAGCAGATGTATCATTGTGGAGGATCCGAGAAATGTCCTTCTTATCAAATCTCTTGGTCTCAGAAATTTCCTTAAGCACACTAGTTAAGTCCTCCATGTAAACAATGGTGGTATACTGTAGTAGTACAGAAAAAACAGGATATAGCAGATATGGTAGGTCTTGGGCCAAAAAAACACTACCAAAAACAGTAGGTGCTCGCCAGCAAAATGATTTGTATTTAAGTCCTGAGGCCAGGCTGCACACTGCAAACAAGTCGAGCACCAGAGTGCCAGGTTTCAAATGGTATAATACATATAGTATTAAAAAACCAGCAACATCCGGATTTTAGTGAAAAAAGTATCAAAAACTCATTTTAATGGCATAACAAGTGCAAAAGACAGACATAAAAACAACAGGAGCAGGGGATACTTAGCAGCTCGATGTAGAAGAGAGCATGATGTATACTGTCACCCTGGAGCTCCTTATAGCAATCATACCGACAGCCGTTTCGGTGCAAGGAGATGCACCTTCATCATGGGCATAGATCACACTGCCTCTGCCAGCCCTATATATACCTGCAACAGCTAAGGTAATCGAACTCACCTGTCCGCGCTGACGATCACTGCCACTGACGTCATCACTGCGGGACCCGCTGCCGGCGTCTTGCTACCATAGCAACGTGGCCACGCTGCTACAGACGCCGCACAGAGCGGCGGAAGTGCGCGGACGGGAGGATCACCATGGCAGCAGCGGTAAACAACTAGTTGCTGCCGTGGCTGGACTCAATAATATAACCCGATAAAGAAAGAAAGCCACAATTAAAGCTAAAAAAAGGGGGATATGAGTCCGCCATAAAGAGAAAAGTCTCAAAAAGCGCTGTTACTGAAATACACAGAGCTGGCAGATAGCACAACGACAATACATAAAAATATACAAACATACAAGGGGCTGATGCTAATGTATAGGAAAAAACTGAGTACGTAGAGAATACGAGAAATTAGAAAAAAGAAAAAACAAAAAACAAAAAACAAACCGGAAAAAATCTAATAATGAAAAGATTACAAGGGGAGAAAGGTAGAGGTAAATAATCAAGAGTGAATGCTAGTAGGCTGGACACCACCCTAATGTAGTTTTAAAGAAAACAATGAAGCGATTGGTATTCGTTAAGGCCCCTAGGAGTAATGCATTTCAGACGGCTGATCCACTGACATTCCCGTTGCAGTAACAATTTGTTACGATCTCCTCCTCCTCTCCTGGTTTTCATATACAGGAAGTATATTTTTTTACAAAATATGTAGGCATAGTTTCCCTGTAAAAATAATATTTGCATCCAGGGATACAGGGAGATAAAACAATTTATTTAAGGTATTAAAAACTTGGTCCCACAGCAGGTATT
This sequence comes from Crinia signifera, assembly GCF_055691185.1. NCBI lineage: Eukaryota > Metazoa > Chordata > Amphibia > Anura > Myobatrachidae > Crinia > Crinia signifera. The sequence continues at coordinate 273,583,941 of NC_139220.1, forward strand.
GCAGTGTCATTGTTATACAGTCAGTGCCCTTAACCACTAAGCCACAGTATATTTTGCATTTTAAGACTTTGCTGTCCAAATAACAAGCAGCTTAATCAAATATTTTTGCCTTCATAATGGAAAAAAACAACATTAATATCATAAAAACCAGTCAGAGAGGAAAACTCCCTGACCTGCCTAACAACGGCCCTGGCTCATTCCACCTCATCCTACGATGTTTGTGTTCCTTAACAAGGTTCTAATCTCCCCTGACATATTTATTTTAGATATTTCTTTTGCGCTCAGACAAAATGCCTTAAGTGTAATTGAGGGGCTGGATGTTTGCGTGAAGCATGCCTCTAATTTCACTCTTCAAATATTCAATAGTCCTTGTAAAATAACTGTAATAATGTTCCAGAAGATTACTCCTGATAGCTGGAACGACGCTGCAGCTTTCTGCATGGGAAATTCACACGTTTAACCTGTGGGTGCAGGAATGAGTTAACCAGTTTTATTGGAAAAGGTGTTTTTTGTGGAATAATAATTTGATTGCAGTCATATTGTCCATTGAAGTGAAGGAGGTTTTTTTTCAGAAGATTGCTGTACCTTTTTATTTTTTAGCTGCACACACTAGCTTTCTTCAGAAAAGAAAGGGGAGATGTAGATTTATCAAAGTGCAATTACATAATGCATGTACAGTACCACAATGTTATTCTCTGTAGCAAATGATGGCAGTTACACAGGGTTTATCATTAATAGGCTACATTAGGACAGTATGTGAGAGGACAGAACCAATTCAAAACACTTCTACTGATATTTAATTCTGGGGTGGATAGGACTTATGCCTCACCTGGAAGATCCCCAGTGATGAGATTCATCATTAATCACATCATCAGCCCCCCCCCCCACCCCTCAATCTGCGGGAGGGCTGTTGGATGTTGGCAGCTTGCCAGGAGGCTTGCCTACTCTTTCCAGTGGGGCGGGAGTATTAACCAATTTCTGGGATACTCCGAGCAATTCAAGTAGAGTAGGCAAGTATGGTCCACCTTCCCTACCACTGTTGTGGGGAAGCTGTAGCTGGTAGCGGGTGCCGGATGACTGACAGACAGTCGGGATTCCAAAAGTCATTACACCGACGTCGGAATCCTGTTAATACCCAGACACTCTGGATCCTGGCGGCTATTCTCCCTCGTGGGGATGCCCGACCCCAATAGAGGGAGAATAGAATAGGTGGCGAGCGTAGCAAGCCACTGAGCCCGCAAGGGGCTTCGTTGCACTCCCCCCACTGTCTGAGTCTGGGAAGTCTGTCTAACTACTCGGATGTTGGGCTAATGACTGTCAGAATCGTGACTGTCGTGTGCTATACCACATCAGCAATCCTTTTACAGTAGGTACCTGCTGACCGCTGGTGCACTAGGCAACACCTAGGTTTGCCTAATGGTAGTAAAATATTAGACTTCAGATAGAGATATATCCAAAAAACTTTTTGCTGAAATCATGCCAAATAGCATTGTTTTGTGCTCCACGGACTTTGCGACATAGCCATGCCAAGCATCCAACCAGAGACTTTTCCTTACAACTTGCATTACTAGTGTGATAAAACTTTAATGCACACATACATTGATACCGTACTTCTGTGTGTATCTACATTGTCTTTCCGTGCAGACAGTATAACCAGCCCTGAACTCAACTTAAGGAAGATAGGGTCCAATCATGTAACTGCTAGAGAGTAATTCCAAATCAAAGACATGTGTGAAGCTGCTCTGTAGGCAGATAATAAATTAGTGAACACCTGATGTGAACACATTGGGAGGAACAAAAGACTATGCAGTAGGCAAACAGACAGTGTTCGAAGCCATATCCCATGGTAGCCAACAACCGGACCTGCCAGGCATCTGATCCATTTTGTAAGGATAACATTAGTAGAGGTAGAGATGTTAACCTTCTAGGCACCTTCTCCCTGTTAAGTCATTTGCGGCAATTTTATGAAGTTTTACAAAGTTATAATAATTTTTTTATTTAGCATCCTTATCATCAACCTCTATGTTACTGATCATAGAGTAACATTTTTGGAAAAAATAATAATTTTCAAAACAATTCTTCCTTGATTCCTTCTGATCTAGTTCTAGATTAATGAAAACATCCTTGGTTACTTTCTAAGGGGTGGTATAGTTTATGTAAGTGCCACTTGGTTTCCCAAATGTTCAATATTTAAAGTTTCCAGCCATGAGTATATTGCCTACTGCTGCTACTTAGGTTAGTCATCCTGCTAGCTCGGTGCAACAATTTGGCCTAAACTGGATGAAAACAATATTGTTAGGTGGTCAATATTGACTGGAAAAGACTGGAAATTAATACTTATTGATGTTGATAATACTTTAAGAACAAATAAAGTAGTTCTACTGAAGATGTGATGTTGTCCATGGTAACCAATCAGATTCTTTCTGTTACTGTATCTTCTAGAACAGTGGCGTAAATATAGCCCCGCAGACCCCACGACTATTGTAATGCTGTTGCCATTGAAGGGAGCTCAGCTGTGGTCGGAGCCCGGGACCCGCACAAGATTTGTCTGCGCCACGGTCCCAGCTCCCCTGTCCCCTCCTGAATTTTAATCTAAATGGACCATAACAAAATGTCCGCCCCCATACAGCAGAAAATTGTCTGTTATATGGGGGCAGACATTTTGTGATGTTCCGTTTTCATTAGACGCTGGACTCAGAGCAAGGAGCGGACAGGGGAAACGGGACCACAGACAAATCTTCTGCGGGTCCCGAGCTCCGACCACAGGTGAGCTCCTGGCAGGCGGCAAGACAGGAAGGGGGGGGGTTAACTGTGTTTTTGGGGGGTTTAACTGCATAATTTTTAGTTAGGCCACTGTTCTAGAAGGTGCTAAATAAATAAGAATTAAGCTCTGATTGGTTGCTATGCCATCTTCATTAGAACTCCCATCTTGGTAAATGTACCCCTTAGTTTTAGCCAAATTGTGGAACTCTCTTCCTGGAGAGGTGATGTCAGCAGACACAATAAATACATTTAAAATAAGTTTGGACAAACATCTATTGGGTAAAAACATCCAGGCGTACAAACAACAATCATAATCTGTCTTTAAATAAATCAGAATTCACAACGCATAATAAGGAATGTAGCAAATGGATCATACACACTAACCAAGGTTGATATCGATGGGCGCACGTCTTTATTCAGCTTTAGCTACTATGTAACCCTCATACATTCTGCAGCAGACTCCCTGAAATAGTAGCAATCTAGTTACTAAGAGTCAGAGATATATACAATCAAATAGAATTATCAGTGCCATTTCCCTGCATTGGTTATACAGCAGAATAATACCCATGACTACATGCTTTTTTTAACAAGGTTTCTTGTGGCCACTTATATGGAACCACTTTTAAAGTACAATACATGAATAAGCCCTGACACCTCCATTGTATCAGTGTAATGTACTGTAGATATTACTAACTGCTTTGGGGGCTCATCAACATTTGGACGTAAGTCCTTTTATGACACCTCTCAGCTGTAGTCATGCATGTCCGCACTTATAGGTGTCACATTCACAATCTCCCTGACATGCTTCTTTAAAAGTAGGCAAGTATAGTATAGTCAACAAGCATTTACAGGGTTGTCTCTATTCAGATGCATTCATTAGAGAGCTGCTCCATCTGTACATATGGAACCCTGCCCCGTCCCACTGTAGCTTCCCCGATGCCCCCAGCTCCCCCCTAACCCTGCCCATCTCCCTGAAGCGGACAGCAGGGAAAGTGCCTGTGTGTCCCCGTCAGATTGAGCACCTCTCTGTCGGTGATTGCCACCTAAGGGAATCTGGCGATTCCCAAAGCTGGCAGAGAGGCATCTGTACATGAAGATGTTTTGTTGATATTTTGCAATGTATTTTACTTTATATGGGGAACTGACAAGATGCCGGCATTTGGTGGGTTCAACTGGCTGTTTTCTGAGAGTTACCAAAAAGCACTACATTTCTCTAGAGGGGCGGGCGCTAATATATAGAGATGTATGAATATATTCAAAATACATTTTTTCAGAAAAGATTTTTTAAAAGAAGCTGCAGATTTCAATGATGTGTTAGTGTATAGACATCTAATTGGTCTAGGTCTGATTCAGAAACTGTGACTCAAACACATAGATTAACCCAAAATGAAAACAATTTTATAGAATGGAAGATCTGCGCTAATTAACTCAATTCACCTTAGGTTGAATTCACACTAGTAATCTCATATGCCTTTTTTATATGTGTATCATATATTTTATTCAATTAGCTATCACATAACAATAAAAAATAGGTGGCCACCTTAATTCAAATATAATGCATTCAATAGCAAATTATTATTTAAAAATTAGACAATAGACAATGTAAAGTAAAATATTGAACATACATACAAAATATTAAACTGCCTTTAGGTAAATCATGCAAACTGCAGTGAAATTGGATCGTAAATTTTTCAGTGTAGTTCAGTGTAGTATAATCCCAATAGTGGAGAGTAAGTTTGTAGGGACACTTGCTGTATACTTAGCCCGTGTGATGTATACTGGGCGTCCACAGTAGATGATCCCGTCTGGATGCCGTCTGCTGGGAGATTGAAGCTCTGTACACACGGGGGCGATAGGGGCTGAAATCACTGGAAATATGGTCGCAGGCAACCATATTGCCAGTGATGGGAGTGCGCACCAGCGATAAATCACTGGGTGAGCGCTTCCGTTTTCTGCCCCATTCTAATCGCTGGTCACAGGAGCTTGCTCCTGCGACCAGCTGATTACCTCTGCGGCACCGCCGGCAGAGGTTCCCTTTCATCAGCGACCATCTCTGGTCGCTGATGAAAAGGAGAAACTGAGCAATATATTGCTTAGCCATATATTGCTAGCAATATATGGCTGAGCAATATATCTCCCCCGTGTGTACGGGGCTTTAATATGCAGTTGGTGGGTGCAGGGGAAGCCTCGTCTCTCAGCCGTGGTGTGCCCCCCCGTCTCCAGCTGGCGTGCGGCAGATCCCCAGGTGACTTTGGAATAAACACAGTCCGGGGATGATGGAACAGAGGACTGTTGCAACTCTCACCTGCAATGCCGCCCCTATCTCCTATTTTACTTTACATTGTCTATTGTCTAATTTTTTAATAATAATTTGCTATTGAATGTATTATATTTTAATTAAGGGGACCACCCATTTTTTATTGTTATTTGATAGCTATTGAATAAAATATATTATACATATATAAAAAAGGCATATGAGATTATTATTGTTAATTCAGCCTAAGGTGAATGGAGTTAATTAGCACAGATCTTCCATTCTATAAAATCGTTTTCTGAGAGTGTCAGGAAAAAAGCAGGCGTTCCCAGGCAATTTCAGGGAGGGAGTGTGACATCAGCACCAACCCCAAGCAGCCTTTCTGTTGCAGAGTTGAGGAAGGGTCAGACTTATACCCCTTCACATTGCAAATGCCAGGTTGCACCCGGGATATAGACACGGGTCTGTCCCGGGAGTGACCCATCATTAGCAATGATTAGAACCCCACAGTGACCCAGGAATTAGCTGGGTTGCTGATGACCCAAAGGGGGGCGGTCGGAGCAGTGGCACATCATTGAAGGGCGGCAGTGGAGGCACCACTTAGAGCTGACGCTGCCTCCTCCTTATAGTGTAAACAGGACCCAGATCGCTTGACCTGGGTTACCCACACTGCCCAGCAAAACCCATTTTTTAAACTCTGGTCAGAATGCTTGCTTGTTTTAAAAGGCCCTTTCACAATGCACATTGACCCAGAGCGACCCGGCAACAACCTGGGTTGGACCTGGCTTATTTGTGTGTGGGGGGAAAGGGTATTATTCACATTTTGTACAGTGGAAAAATAATTTGATGGTGATAATTTGAATTGTGTATGGATGTGCGACAGGATATCGAATAGCGATATTTTCTATCTGTCTGAGCGGTTGCTAACTGCTCGCAGTCATCTTTAAATTTGCAGTTCAACTATTAGATCTGAATGAGGCCCCTTGTACAGCCGAAAATAAATGTATCAAATTACGGGAGTTGATGTTTAACCAAACATTACTGTAGAACAAAAATGATATCTGGCGTAATGTTTCATCTATTCAGAAGGAGCACTTAACAACTCAGTTTGCAGCAAAAATGAAATACAATTATATCAATTTAGTGATTCCTTGTTTTAACAGAGAACAAAGTGTTTAATTGCCTGCACAAGTGCACTGTTGAGAAAACTGAACGTAAATAGCTAAACTAAACGAAAAGTTTGAGTAATTTGTAATGTAAACAATGTTTTAGTAATGTGCTGTAATCAGAATCAGCTTTATTGGCCAGGTATACTTGTGTATACTAGGAATTAGATTTCGATTGCTGTGCAACAGCCGGTTAGGTAACAGTTCAACAGCGACAGTACAGATATACATAACACATTCAGGTATACGCTAGATGTACCTGGGGATTATAGTGGCAGGGAACATATATTTGCTGGGCAGCACAGCGCCTAGGCAGCCATCAGCGGCGCCACTGGTCATTACAAGCAGAGACGGTACAGTTATCACACAGGGAACATGTACCCACCGAGCTGCACAGCGCCTAGGCAGCCATCAGCGGCGCCACTGGTCATTACAAGCAGAGACGGTACAGTTATCACACAGGGAACATGTACCCACCGAGCTGCACAGCGACTAGGCAGCCATCAATGTCGCCACAATAAATGGTTATAGAAATTTGTGTGTCATTTATTCTCAAGTCACCTTATTGCATTACACGATATAATTTCCTTACATGTTGCAGTTCACCAATTAAGTTATTTATACCCCTTTCTCATCACACAAATAACCCGGGTCGACCTGGGTCAATGTGCAGTGTGAAAGTGCCAACCCAGGAGTTGAATCCAGGTTAAAAGAAGGGTTAAACCTGGGTTAAGCCAAGGCAGTTGTGTAGTTAAAAGCTACAGACCTGGGATATTCGACCAGGATCTGTGAAAAAGGATGTTGATTGGCTGCTTTTTTTTTTTTCATGTCACCAGCCTGAGCACATGTGCATTTCCTGTACAAATATAGCAGGAATTTAGACAAGAAATCTATAGAGTAGAAAAGAGTAAAAGGCCTCTGCTGTACCTTATAAAGACATTGAAAAGTACCAACATATTGCTTGTGTTGACTTTTTTCATCATCGACCTAGTGCATGTCTACCATTTTACATGTCAACATTTTCACTGTCAACCATATACGGTCGACCTAATGACTGTCGACCAAGAGACTGTCAACCAAATAATACATACCCTCACGGACTGCATCTGTTTTCAATTACACCAAAAGGGGTGGTGGATTTTACTGTGTATATTTATGTGTGTGTGTGTGGGGGGGGGGGGGGAGGGGGTAATTACGGCACTGTATGCTATATAAAATATCTTTCATCTGTAGATTATGGGTAGATTTTTTGTGTTAATGGTGATTATTGTAAATAAAAATAAGAAATTTGTGACTTTTCTTTATATTTCTTTATAGACCACATTTGTCGTTTTTCCTTCAGGTGTGAGTACAAAAATACTCTTTTTTAAAATTGTATTTATTTATTTATTTACAGTGTCTAATATAGCGCAGCATATTCCGTTGCGCTTTACAAATGGAAGCAACAGTGATTTAACAAACTGGGTAAAAACAAAATAAAACAGAAACAGGAGGGCCCTGCTCGCAAGCTTACAATCTATAGCAGTGGTTCCCAACCCTGGTCCTCAAGTACCCCCAACAGTGCACGTTTTCCAGGTCACCCGACAGGTGCACTCATTATTCAGACACATTTTAAAAGATCCACAGGTGGAGCTAATTATGTCACCTGTGATTCTGTGTGGAGACCTGGAAAACGTGAACTGTTGGGGGTACTTGAGGAACAGGGTTGGGAACCACTGATCTATAGGAATAATAGGAGGGATACATAAGGATAGAATTCCATAGCATAGCAGTCCCATTAGATTACAAGACAGTCCTGATGTGATGCAATTAGATATGAATGCTACAGGAGGTTGTGTGGGGTCCTGAGTATGATAGGCTTGATTGAAGAGGTGAGTTTTCAGGGAACACTTGAAATTTTGGAGGCTAGAGGAGAGTCTTAGTGTGTGTGGAAGGGCATTCCATAAGGTGGTGCTGCCCTACAAAAATCCTGCAAGTGTAAGTGGGAGCAAGTAATGAGTGCGGATGTGAGACGCAGATCTTGTGCAGAGCGGAGAGGTCGGGTGGGGACATATTTTGAGATAAGCGAAGAGATATAAGTCGGTGTAGTCAGAGTAATGGCTTTGTATGTAAGTAGAAGTATTTTATATTGAATGCGGTAATATACAGGCAACCAATGGAGAGACTGACAGAGCGGATCAGCAGACGGTGAACGTCTAGCCAGGAAGATCAGCCTCGCAGCTTCTTTCAAAATAGATTGTAGTGTTGAGAGTCTTTTCTTAGGAAGACTGGTAAGGAGGCCATTGCAATTATCAATGTGTGATATAATGAGTGCATGGATTAGAGTTTTTGCAGTGTCTTTGTGTAAGGTATGGACAAATTTTGGATATGTTTTTTTAGATGCATGTAACATGCTTTAGGTACAGATTGAATGTGAGTAATGAAGGACAGTTCAGAGTCGAGGATGACCTCTAGGCAGCGAGCTTTTGGAGTAGGATAAATTTTGTGTTCTCAGCAGTGTTAGAGATATCTGATTGGTAACTACTCTTGGCTGTTGGGAATATAATTAATTCTGTTTTGGAAATGTTGAGTTTGAGGTAGCGAGATGACATCCAAGATGATATGGCAGAAAGACATTCAGAGACACAGAACAATACTGATGGTGACAATTCCAGGGAGGTTAGATAAATTTTAGTATCATCAGCGTACAGATGATACTGAAATCCAAAAGAGTTGATTATTTTCCAAAGTGAGGAGGTATAGATTGAGAAAAGCAGAGGACAAGACTAAGCCTTGTGGTACTCCAACTGACCGAGGTAGTGAGGAGGAGGTAGAATCAAAGAAGCAAACACCAAAAGAGCGATTAGATAGGTAGGAAGAGAACCAAGAAAGGTCTGTGTTCTGAAGACCTAGGGATTGTAGTGTTTGTATGAGAAGAGAGTGGTTGACAGTGTCAGAGGCAACTGAGAGATCTAGAAGAATAAGAAGTGAGAAATGGCTTTTAGACTTTGCAGTGTCCAGATCATTGACTACTTTAGTCAGTGCTGTCTCTGTGGAGTGTCAAGAGCAAAAGCCTGACAAAAGTGGGCCCAATAAGTTGTAGGAGTTAAGAAATTATGTGAGGCGAGTGTAGGAAAGTCTCTCAAGTAGCTTGGAGAGGCAAGGAAGCTGAGAAATTGAACAGTAGTTAGAGCGACAGCTTGGATCAGAATTGTGTTTTTTTAGAATGGGAGTAATAAGTGCATGCTTGAACAGAGAAGGAAATATACCAGTAGAGAGAGAGAGAGAGAGGTTACAGATTGTAGTTAAGCTTGGGATAAGCACATGAGACAGAGCTTTACTGACTTGTAAGGGTATAGGATCAAGAGGAGAGTTAGGGGAGTAGGAAGATGAGAAGGGTGTTGATACTTCATCCTCACTTGTGGGGTCAAATGAGGAGAAAGTGGCAAAGGGTTCAGTACGTGGAATGTGAGGAGTAGCTGGAGCAACTTCATCAAGGGCAGTTTGTAGAGTCTGGTTCAGGTGGGTTACAGCTGTCTCACGACAGGCAAGTGTAGAAATGGGTGAGAGCAGTTGTTGCAGAGAGGTAGAAAGTTGTTGAAAATCAATAGCATTAGTATTTCTGCGGCTTAGAGCAGGCTTGCATGATTTACGTATCATAGAGTTTGGAGAAATGGAGGAGGTTGAGAAGGTGATAAGGTTGTGATCCGAGAGAGGGAATGTGGTGTTAATGAATTCAGAAACAGAGCATAGCCTAGTGAATACAAGATCAATGCAGTGGCCCTCTTTGTGAGTAGAGGATTCAGACCATTGGAAGAGGCAGAGAGAGGAGGTTAGAGAGGAGAGCTTAGAGGCATGAGGAGAAAGTGGGCTGTCAATAGTGATATTGAATTCACCCATGATGATGGTGGAGATGTCAGAAGATAATAAGTGTGTGAGCCAGGCAGAGAAATCTTACAGAAATTGTTTTTAATGTAATATGTAAAAGGGCCGCATAAAGTTGTCTATGGAAAAAACATTCCTCACAGATCAAATCCAGCTACATTAAGTGTTTGACCTTGTGCTTTATTTATGGACATGACAAAGTGAACTGTTATCAGTAACAGGACTTGTTTAAAAATAAATAGTAAATATGAGGGAATCATTGGGATTCTAGGTATTAAAACAGTTTCTCCAGTTCCACAGCCAATAAGAATATGATAAAGTTTTGACATTTTAATTTGCAATCGTGTCCCATTGCATGCCCTGTCATACACCCTGCCTCAGCCACCCCACTCTACACCCCCTGCTCCCCATCACACTAAAATTGAGTGTGGTCAAATTTGGGAGGCGTGGCCAAACCCCTCAGCTAGATTCAATGGGGTGGTGTTATATGATGTCTTGATGTCATATGCGCTGCCCCACAAGAAACAAAACAAACTTATAGCAGCGACCACCAGGTCCCTGAGTGTCATGCCTCATTAGCGACTTGGATTGTCACTGAAGTAGTGCAGACAAAGGTTAGATCTATTTATTTGGCCATCTGGGATACTCTAGAACCTCAGGTTCCGCTGTGCTCCTAGTCCATCCCTGTCTCTGGGGTTCGGTGTTAAGCTAAGGCTGTAGGTAGGTTAAGCACTTAGAATGGTGGATAGGGTTAGGCACCAGTGGGAAGGATTATGGTTAGGCTGCGGGGGGGGGGAGGGAGGGTTAGAGGGGCAGGAGAAACTAAGCATACTTACTGGACCTCTGTTTCTGATTGCCTCTATCATTATTGCATTCTATGGGGCTTAAGTAAAAGACTCATATGCCATGCTCTGAATAGCTTGATCCCATAAATTAGCACCATCTTTCATGGCTTTACTCCTTTGTAGCCTAAAGGTTACATGTTTTTTTTTTTTTTTTCACTTTTCTTTATTAAATTTTTTTGCAAATAAAAACAACAATACAATACAACACTTACATTGACATAGGCATAGGCAATACATCACATCCATATATACACTAGTACAGACATTAAGATCCCGCCCCCCTCTCCTCCATACTCCTATGCCTACCAAGAAAACAAAAACACCACAACAAACCAAAGACAGAAAAAAAAAAAAAAGCGATTACACATATAAATTACATTAGGGTCGTCGGTTCGCGGCATTGTTATTTATGCACCTGTATTCCATTCTCCTTTTCCATTCGCTATCCCCTGTTCTCATCTCTTTCTCTACGTATACAATGTTGACCTTCTTTATTAATTTTCTTCCCTCTCTCTTTTTTTTTCTTCTTTTCCTTTTCCCCCCTTTCCTCCCCCCCCCCTCCCTCCCCTCTTCCTTTAAGTGACCAATTGGTTAAGTGTTATGCGTAGCCATACTATAGTGGGCTAATAGCCGTGACTATATTTTTCTTATTTAGTATACCTGTGTATAGTGTGCAATAGGTGTTACTTCTAACTATCATTCATACTCATTCTCAAAGAATGTGATTCTCATTGTGAATTTTATATTATTTTGTGAGAGGAAAAAAAAAAAACATCTACATTATACTTTTCCCTCCCCAACCCTCCCACTACCCCCCTTCCCCTCCCCCCCATCCTCTCTCATTTTGTATCTACTTATTGTGTCCTGTGTTTTTTACAGTGGTCTATGCTCTGCCAGTTTTGCCTTGTGCTGGTCAATTTGTTTCTTGCATACTTAACAGGGGTTTACTTGGGTGGTTATCTCCTCCTCCTCTTGCCAGGTTACATAATAATCCCGCCATCTATTCCATTTATCATGGAATTTTTTCTTTGAATTTCTTGTATAGAACATATGTTTTTCATGTTTCATCATATCTGTAACCAATGCTCTCCACCCTGCCAGCGATGGAGTTTTAGTTGAAAACCATAATCGAGCTATGGCAACTTTCGCCACTGTAATCAAGCTAGTGACATAAGAGTAGAGCATTGGTATGCGGTCCCCCCCTGTCTCTAGTCCCAGGAGGCAGATTCTGGGGTCCAGATGGATTATTAAGGGTGATGACCTCCTGACGTCATTCCAAACTTTTTCACAGAAGGAATATATTTTAGGGCAAGCCCATATCATATGGAGGAAGTCAGCTTCTGTGGACATACATCTCTGGCATCTATCATCCTCCCTTAATCCGGCCTTATACATCCCCAATGGAGTACGATATATTCTATGGAGCAGGAAATAATGTATTTGTTGATATCTGACAGATGAGGTTGCCCATTTAATAGACCCCAATACAGCTACCCAATCTTCCCCCCTTATTGGGCCCAAATCCCTTTCCCATTTCATTTTCTGTTTCTCCAATGGGACTTCGAGTTGGCATATATTTAGATTATTATATAAACGAGATACCCTGCCTCTATTACCCAGGCTTTGGATCATTTTTTTTATCGGGGATTCAGATATTGTCAATTCGAGACTCCCAAATTGGGCTCGGATTGCGTGTCGTAATTGTAAATATCTGAAAAAATATTCATTTGGCAGATTGTATTCACCTTGTAATTGTCCAAATGTTTTGAGTAGCCCATTGGCATAAATTTGGCCAATAACTGTGATTTCCTTTTGGAACCATATGTTATTAGGAGATATTTTTTCTAACTCTGTGTATTTTTTATTGAACCACAATGGTGTTTCGATGTCTATTCCTGTCCACTCACCTACAGAGTGTAGGGATCTCCATATTAGTACCGCCTGGCGGAGAATGGGGGGGGAGTTTATATGTAGAAATTCCTGAAAGGAGGAATGCAAGTGGGGAAGCCCAATGGCCTATCTGTTCTTTAAAGGTTACATGTTGTGCACAGATGCACTACCCTCTGGGTGCTTATGTGCAGAAGCATAACTGTGTCTGAAACTGGAAATATCACAAAAGCCATCAATTTATTTTAACTATTGTCCAGCAAGGCTCTTGTTGGAGTCCATATCCTTGTTGCACCGCACAGCAGATAGTTTGCAATGAAATAAAAAAAAAATAAGATTCTAAATCGATGCAGTTCTATGGGATTCACTTAATTAATAATAGGTATCTTTTTTTTCACTGATTTACTGTACATGTATGTTTTATCATCATTGCTAATTATTAACAACTTTTCCATAATTTACAAAATTAGGAATAAAATCCTGTACAGGTCATGATTCTGGTTTGTACATGAAAGTGATGTTTAGGTCCTATTGTACAAATCCTGTGTGACTGCTTTAGGGTTGCCATTTTCTGGCTTCCCTATCTAATGGCCACATACCCGATGCACAATGATGGTATTACAGGCATTGCAAAGCGGTGGGTGGGGCCACAATAACGCGATTCATCTGACCCTCCACCGAAGGGGAGGTATCAGGGGCATGCAGGGATTGCCCACTTTACCGTGGGCCAGGAGAGGTCCCAAATGTTTGGCAGCCTCTAGGTCATTCTGGGTGGGTAGGCAAGTATGGATTGCTTGCAGTCCCCCACTTAGTTACAGCATGAGTTACATGGTGCCGCGTTTGGGAGATAGAGCAGGCACAGCTACCGGATGTTCTACATCAGGGGTGGGGAACCTTTTTTGTGCCAAGGGCCGTTTGTATGGAGAAGAAATCCTTCGAGGGACATATGTAAAAAAAAATGATCTTACAAATTGTCCTGCTGCTGCCTTCCTCTGCTCCGGCGGCTGCCGCTGAATAGGACTGACAGTCTCCGGTTGCTGTTGATTAAGAGGAATCTCGCAAGAACTACCGACCTCTCATCAGAATTCCCCTGTACTTGACTCCCGGTAAAGCCGCCGGGCAGGTCACTCAGACCAGCTACGGGGGTTGCATATGGACCCTGGGCCTGAGGTTTCCCACCCTTGTTCTACATAATTAAGGCATGTCATCCCCATTTTGAAGGCTTGCTAAGCCGAGGGTCTTTGCAGACTTCCAATAGCCACATATGCATACACAGATTGCAGATGATGGAAGGAGGCTTTTTTATCCTACAGATGCCTCCTGCAGAATATTAGCTGCATCTTATTACAGAGCATCTACCCTGCATTTCTGCAATACCGGAAAATTGGAATCACCCCCCCTCTATGGCTCTAAAAACGTAGAAGTTCCATAGACTACTTTATAATGACATCCCATTTTGTATAGCAGAAACATAAAAGTATAATTTGTCAGAATATGATCCAGGCATTTTAGATTTAGTTTTAGAATCTTGTACTATTTGTTTTATTGGTATTCCATTGTCTTTTTCAAGGTTTCGAATGGATGCTGCCAAACAAAAGATCTTCTTCATGTGAAATTTCTTATTTGCATCAGGTTTGAGGTCAAACTTCTTCAAGAACTTAGAGAAGAAAATTACGAGCTATAAAATATAACTTTGAACATCAAGTCACGGATGAATTCTAGCAGACTACATGCCAGATGGGTTTAATATACTGTGCTAAATCAGCTTCATTATTACTTTAGATAATTAAAACACATCACATATCTCTGCACTCCTGAGAAAAGCAGCCCTGCTTCAGATATTTTGGTAGCCGGCACATGCGGATGATTGTAGTTTTCTTTTTCTTTTGTTTTTCTATTTCATTTTCACAGCTGTACGTACTATTGTGACATTTTTTACTGCTGTATTATTCGTTTTGGCCTTATCTGATGCTATAGATAAGCAATATGACAATGCAATTTGCACTTAATGAAGGGCCTGATTCAGAGGGGGTATGCAAAAAAGCTAGGTACGGCGTCTTTGGTCGCATCAGATCTTGGAAGATACTGTATACTGTACAAATGCTGCAAGAGCTGTCTTTGGTAAATAAATGGCTATTGGTGGTTTTTCAAATCTGCTATTTGCACTGGAAGATACAGTATTAGTCACACTTTAGGAACACCCATGGGGAACCACCAATAGACGCCCATGTTAAACTTTAACATGGGCTTCTATGGAGCCACGAATAGCCAACCAGCTGCGGAGCTCTCTTGGAGCCTTCTTCTGATTGGCTGGGGGAGGACCTGGTGTCTGACATAACCGGAAAATCCCCCAGTTTGGGGGAGGAGTTCCAAGTGTAAACACACATGGTTCTTCTCCAGTTCTTTATGGTATCGGGACAACATTTTTACTTTTAACCCTTGGATGTCAAAGGCACCACTTAAAAGGGGGTGTGGTCACACAAAGCTGGAGGAGTGGCTTCATCACAATAGGGGTGTGGCCACAAATGCCACATACTATAATACCCAATGCACATGATGCCACACACTGTAATGCCCATTACACATGATGCCACACATCGTAATGCCCTTTGTACATGACGCAACACACTGTAATGCCCCTTACACATTATAACACACACCGTAATGCCCCTTACACAAAACGTAACACACCATAATGCCCATTACACATGAAGAAAAACACTGTAATGCCCATTACACATTATACCACAGACTGTAATGCCCATTATACATGATGCCAGACACCGTAATGCCCATTACACATGACGCGACACACCGTAATACCATTTACACATGATGCCACACACCTTAATGCCCATCATACATTATGACACACACCGTTATGCCTATTGCAAAATATGCCACATAAGTGCAACTTACCCACATGCTGATTGCTATGAGTATTTTCACAATGCCAGGGACTTCATGCTTGATATCAGGGGCTTCATGTCCGATGCCAAGAGGGTTTCAGTCTTGTTGCCATGGGGGATTACATGCTCATTGCCAAGGTTTTTTTTATGCTTCTTGCTATGGGGAATTACATGCTCATTGCCAAGAGGATTTCATGCTTGTTACTATGAGGGATTACATGCTTGTTGCCAAGGGGGTTTATGCTCACGGTGACAGCCACCATAATGGAAGTGCAGCGGCCGCCTGTCCACCTGGCAGACTGTAGCTGCTGGCACCCGGTAATAGTTATAGGGTGGGGAGGTGACAGGCTGGACCGGGGGGTCAGGGCACATTGTTCCCCCCCACTGTTAATTATTTATTTATGTTTTTAACTCCGTTGCAGCCGCCCATCCACCGGCAGAACGGTATACCTGCAGCAGAGATGGAGGAGATCCTGCGGCCATTTGCTGCAGCACACAGGATACTGTGTAGCTGCTGGCACCCGGTGATAGGGAAAGGCGGGGAGATGACAGGCTGGACATTCTGCCTACCCCCCCCCCCCCCCCTGAAGTGCTGGTTGCCATACCATTGTATTACGGCCCACTTTGAACACTGTATGTATGATTGAATGAAGTATGTATTAAAGTTTGTCTACAGTGTGTGTGTGTGTGTGTATATATATATATATATATATATATATATATATATATATATATAGAAGAGTCTTGGTGGTCTGGCACTCACGCTTTGAAGTAGTTTTTAGGCCAGGTGCCTTCTGTTGCAAATGTGTAGATAGAAGAAGAAATGCAGCGGCACTCATGGACTTGTGAAAAAGAATTGCTTCTTTATTGTAGTATTTCTACGTTTCGGTTTGTCTCCAAACCTTCATCTCCAAACCTTCATTCCTGATGAAGGTTTGGAGACAAACCGAAACGTAGAAATACTACAATAAAGAAGCAATTCTTTTTCACAAGTCCATGAGTGCCGCTGCATTTCTTCTTCTATCTATATATATATATATATATATATATATATATATATATATATATATATATAATTTGACTATTGGTCACATTGCAGAACAACATGTACCAGCAGGGTACAATGCCCCGCATTCTGGGACTTGTGGTTCTCTAAGTCCCTGCACGTGGGGTAGGGTTGCTGGGACTTACAGTTCCACAGCTTTACCCAATAGTTCTAACTTCTAATTTTACACCAGAATATCAGACCGGTGCCCATCCCCAAGGGGCACAGGGGATAACCCTGGACTTCAGCTCGGGCAGGGCGTAGTCTGAAGGGGGGACCCTTGTATTGAGGGGTCCTCACTCCCCAAGGGTCCTTGCCTGGGCTGACCAGTCAGGGGTTAAATCTTTGGCCAGGGTAAGTTATATAAAAAGTTTCCCCAAGCTGTTGCATTAGCCTGCTGACTATGTGGGCCCTGTGCTGGTTGTCAAAATATGGGGGACCCCTAGTCATTTCATTCCATTATATTTTGGGAACTAGGACCAGCCAATGAGCATGGTGCTCATTATAAAAATACTTTTATTCACCCTGTAGCTCTACAACCAAGACCAGATCAATAAGCCCAACGCTAGTTATAACCGAGGGGACTACATGCCGTTTCTTCAATTTGTTTTTAATTTTTTAATTTGTTTTTTACACAAGGCACGGGTCTGACTGATCCGTGTGATGCTGCAGCATCGTATGGATTCACGAATGACTACAGCATCGGAAATTATGAATCAGGTGAATACGGCAGAATAGTAAATCTGCCCTATTCACTATCCGTATTTTAGCTGGAATACGGCTGATGCAGGTCGTATCCATTCATACCTGTATCCCGGCATGAGGACCGAGTTTGAGAACCACTGATATATTATAACAAGATTCACCTTAAACAAATTTATGTCCTCCAATAAACAGTTATCAGTCATCATCTTCTTATATTTATTGTGCAATAAGTTAACAAAGAAAATGACTATGGAACAAGTATATGGGCGGGATGTTGTAACATCCGCTGCCCATTATCGCCGGGCATCGCATTAGTAATAACGGCATATGTTCTGACATATGCGGTTATTAACGCAAGGGACAGCTCTTGCGATAAGAGCTGTCCCTTGCGATGCGGCCACAGTGCTGGACTTCTGGGTCTGTGACCCGGGAGTCCATCTGCGCATGCGCAGAGTAACGATGCCGGACGCAGGGCATGCTGGGAGTGGTCCATGACGGATCCATCAAACAGAGCTGCGGTAAGAAGCCCATAGGCTTCTGCAGGGAATCACCAGCTTTTGCTGGCGATTCCCTCTGCATCGCTGCCACTGCGGAGGAAATTGGAGGGAATACAGCATACAGAAATGCGGTAAAAACCTGATAAAGGGGTTTTTACTGCATTTCTGCTTTAGAGAATCTCCCCCTATGTCTTTAGCAGAGTGGTAATACCTAAAGAATTGTACCAAATTGTATACAAATAAAGTGGTGGTTAAATATAAGATATATTGTAATTATTTGTTATACTATGTATTGCTGGCCAGAAGAGAAGTTCCACAGTCCTCCAAAGGGTTTTGTCTTCCCATTAGATAGATTAGAGATGCCCAACATGAAACATGGAAGAGGCTAGCCAGTCCTTATAAAACTGTTGTTGAACATGTTTCTCTGATCACAGTAAACAGATCCAACAGGCATAACAGTGGGTATACAATTAAAATTCTCAATTACAGTACATACCAAAAGTGACAAAGACAAATTGATATAATAGAAAAAGTGATTCATTATAATGTGTAGCAGCTCATACAAAGAAAATCTAAAAGAAAATCAAGAACAGAACAAACATGGAAATGTTCTAAAACCATGGAAAAATAGAGTAGCTCTGTCAAGGCCCCCCATCCCTAAGGTAACCACAATAACTTTGGTTCCCATAGTAACATAACCAATACCCTCCCAAATATCTAACAGCAAGAGGCTAAATTAAGTCTCCTAAGAAATAAAGATTGGTTTTCTGATTTATCTCAGAAAACAACACTATTGCTTTTTGATTTATCTAAAAAAACAACAGTGATTAAACATGACATACAGTCAGGGCCGCCATCAGGGGGTGCTATAGGAACACTTGTCCTGGGCCCTGTCGCTCTGAAGAGAGGGGAGGGCCAGGGGAAAGTGCCTCATAACATCCGCCAGATCCGCATTCTGTCCTATGCGGCAGGCCGTGGGCCGCCGCACACAGCCTAGCCTCTTTCACACTGACCCGCAGGTCCCTCCGCTGCCCCCCCTGCTCAAGTCACAGTCGTGGGGTCTCCTGATACCCGTCGCTCATGTTACAGCCATGAGTCCCCTGCATCCCAATGCCGCCACTCACAGGACACAGCCACAGAGACAGAGCTCAAAGCACCCAGTGCGGATTCCAGGAGGGCTAGCATGCAGTGCTCGCCCCTGGCAATGAGCAGGTAACACTGTTGTGCACACCCCTGGGTAAAGAGCAAGTATTTTCCCCTGGCAACAAGTATGTATCCCCACCTTCAAAAAGCAATGAGCATTAAATCCCCTCCCCCTTGGCAAGGAGCATGTAACCCCTGGCAACAAGCATGTAACCCCTGGCAACAAGCATGTAACCAATGACACAGAGCAAAAAACTCCTGGCAACAAGCATGTAACTCCTGGCAATGACCATGTAGGTAAGCGGCAGTTATGTGACATGAAATGTAATAGTCCATCTGCAGCTTAAAATATATTGGGTATTTTTGTGTGCGGTGCAATATGTAATGGGCATCACAGTGTGCTGCATAATATGTAAGTAAGTAAGTTTTATTCTAAGTACACAATACAGCTGAGATATAAGGAAGTGAATGAGAACAGATGCAGGTATAAATTGTAGGTGAGTGAGAGTATGTGTGCTGAAGGGGGGAGGGTGGAGAGAAAATACATGAACATACCTGACAACAGGGAAATACTAGAAATCATTTTCATAGTCAGCAATGTCCTGGTCTCATGAGAGCAGTACAGGTGGTTATGAGAAAGTAGTGAGCACATAACAGTATGGGGGAAGTGTTGCTGCATAGGCTGGGTCTGGTGCTTCCCCTTACAGCTCCATGCTCACCATGAGGGGAAGGCCTGGGGGCTGTCCTGGTGTTCCCAGCCATAGGGGTGGATGGGCCTGGTCCAGGTGTTCTCATGGCAAAGGTGTGTTGAGGCCACATGATGTTCCTGAGTTTTGTGGTTATAATGCAGTCCTTAAGAAGAAATTAAGGGTGACATTCTATGGGATAAGAAATATGTTTTTTTGGCGATTATCAGTAAAAAAAATGGCGACATCGCATTTTTCTTTGAAATAACATATTTAATAGGATGCGCTAAGGGCCAAATATCGCATATTCTGTGCGATAACTCATGCGTACTGAAAGTGTGGAAAAAATCGCACTTTTATCTCATCCAGATGTTTTCGTACAGAAAAGTATACAAATCGCTTATTTAATGGGACGCGTTTTCGTAAATCGCACTTTTAAGGTGTCTAATAATCACACTTTTTTCAGACCAGGTTCTGTTGGGAGATTTGGCCCAGAACTCACTTTGGTCAAGTGCACAAATGGTTAATTTAAACACAGGTGGCCTTAATTTCACTCAGAAACACCCCTACATATACCCCAACATCATTAAGGACACCTGTGAGGGTGTGAGACATGGAGATTTTGCAGAGTGGTTTGGAGTTGCTGATTTGTGATGTGGCTCATTTGGAGGAGCTGCACAGGAGGGAGGAAGCTGCGCACCAGATCCATGCCAGTGTCTTCCTCCTCCTCACGTCCATCTATCTCTACCTCTGACATGTGGCCCTCCTGCAGCTGCTCTGGGGTATGGAATAGGTCCTGGGTATAGGATGGGGATGCCAGCGGATCCTCTACCCCCTCCTGCTGGGGCTGGTCCGCCAGGGCCTGGTATGGGGCTGGCCTTGCTGTGGCCATGCTGCCTGCCTCACTGCTGCCACTCCCTGTAATGGAGGACGACCTCAGCAGTCCTCTGCTGCCTCTCCCACTGGCTCCTCTTGGCTGGCTGCTGCCACTGCCTCCTCTGCCACTGCTCCCTCTGCCACTCCTCACTCTGCCACTCCTCACTCTGCCACCAACACCTCTTCCTCTGCTCACACTGCTACTGCTCCTCTCCATGCTCCTTACTTCCTATCAAAGAGTGAAATGGCGCCAGTGCCCCTTTATATAGGGGGTGTGATGCATAATGGAGGGGACAGAGGTGGGCCAATAGGTTAGGCGGTTCTTAGTCATGCGGAGACAGTCTTGTAAATCGCACTCCGGTTGGTCCAAAACTCGCACATGACCGGCAGAAGAAATCGCACTTTTATGTGTCATAAAATCGCACCACTTCACCGCAAATCGCACTACATCGCACTTTTCAGCCTCCAAAGCGCATCCCATTAAATATGCGATTCATTACAAAAAAATGCGATTTCAGAAAGTGCGAAGAGCCGCGATGTGGAGCGAGATAAAAAATGCGCTTTTATCTCATACCATAGAATGTCACCCTATGTTTTTTTGTTTTCCTTCTGGTTTTCTTCGGATTGACACCGGTATAACACTTTCATTAATTTAAAATTGATCCTTTATAACTAGACCCTTCAGACACTAGACCCCTAACATCCCAGGGCCTGACGTCCCAAACTAGGTAATGGGCATTGCGGTGTGTGACAATATGTAAAGGGCATTAAGGGGTTATGGTGTACCTTTATGAAAATATGTTGCAAGTATTTGTTAACACCACATCTGTAAGTGTTATGACAGTGCTTCATGTGGAGGAACTTATTGAAAGGCTGGGAACAGTATCGTACTTATCCACTCTAAACTTAACAAAAGGTATTGGCAAGTGCCACTGACAAACAATGCAAAAGAAAAGTTAACACCAGACTGGATGTTTCATTACAAGTTGCTGCTATTTGGTTTTCTTGAGGCAAACCCCACCTTTTACGGCTACTGCACCCCTTGACGTAGTCATAGATAGTCCTGATTAAAAGTCTTACTTGCCCATGGTATAAACTTTCTGGACTCAATCCTGACACAGGACTGAAAACCCAAAACAGTGTTAGAAGAGGAGAATTATCTTGGAAATACCATAAGCAGAGGTTTAATAACGCACCAACTAAATTAAACTGAGGTAATGTAATATTGGATATCAATAGGAATTAGGTGACAGTTATCTTAGGAATCACATGCTATTAAATAATATTTATACCCATATTTGATATTATTGCCAGCTCCTTGAATTACCTCGCCAAGAGCAATCAGTTATGGTTAAATTGAATCCTCATGCTTAAAATATGTTTCAGGTATTGAAGATAGTCTTGTGGGCCCTTGATGAAACCTGACTTTAAACATTGGATGAATTGGAAGAAGGAAAAGCAAAGTGAGTGAAGATCATTATCTTATTTTTTTAAAGTAGAAAATGAAATGTACATGAGGGAAACTTTATTATACGATATTACAAAAGAAGCATTGGCACTTACTGTAAGTGGGCACTAGAAACAATTAAGTGCTAATTTTTTGAAAGAAAATTCAGGTTGCTCACCGATCATGCTCCCTTGAAATACAGTACATGTGTGAAAATAAAGAAAGCAATGGCAGCAGGATAATAAGATGGTTCTTGGTGTTGCAAAATTTAAAATTCTCATTAGAACATAGGCCAGGAAGTCAAGTGGCCAATGTAGATGTGATGTCCTATACCTTTTGCTTAGGAACCACAAGTGTACTGTCCCACAGGTCAAAGAGTCACACAGGTTGAAGCAGCTTTGATTGTGTTTCACTTTGTATGTCTGTGTCGAGGGGATAGAACTCTGTCAGACTGATTAGCAGTCTCTCACTAACGGGGAAGCAGACAACATGCCTCTTGAGCGACACTGTGATTACTGGCTGAACAGTATTTGCTGCTAACTGTGGCTTTGTGAAAGGGATGTTAGGTTGTTTCACTTTGAGATACTGTAGGTATTATAGATTTGGTTTGTTTAGTTAAGCTGGCCATACATTTACAGATTGATTGTCAAGTCTGGCTGGTTGGAACAAAAACCTGGTGATATCTGAATGACAGTTTTTGGCAGTTTTCTAGCATTTCAAAGCCAATGGTCAACTGTTATCTGCTCTCATCCAGCACAAGGTTTTTGTTCCAACCAGACAGATCTGACAATCACTCTGTAGTTGTATGACCAGCTTTAGAGCTGGGAGGAGCTAGGTTTTTCTTTTATGTTTCTTTCGGGAAATAAAACTAGATGCAGCTACTAGTTGGACCATGGACTGTGAGGTCGATTCTTTACCTGTCTGTTCGCAACGGGGAGGGAGGGGAGTTGTCTTGATAACACATCCCCTCGAATGGTGGCGAGCGGATACGGCGGCAGGGGTGGGGAACATTAGGTGGGGCGGGCTCTGTAGTTCTCGGTAAGCTGCGATCCTCGACGGAGTCAACCAGAATCAGGCCCTGTGTGCTCTGTGGCCTCTGTGCTTGCAGCCTACCCTAATCTTGCAATATATATCTGCACCAATGAATCGAGCCCAGAGTTCATTCTTTACAGATAGTAGTCCCTTTAATAAAATGTTGCACTGTAAAAATAAATATAGATGGTTGGTAGCCCAAATGATTGTTTATAATGGGTTGCATAATTAGTAAGAGATACTTATTCCTATCTTAGACATGGTATTAGCTGAATTGTTGTATTCGGAAGCAATGACTACTGTACATATACTGTATCAATTTCTGGTCCACCTTGTTTATTTTTTCTCCTTAGAATCCAAGTGTAGAACATATGTAAGGTGATTTTTATCTAGTGTATTTACCATTAACCTTTGATAATGCTTCTGTTAGAAGCGGTAAAGGGTAATCCTTGTTCTTAAACATACAACACATTTTTTGTGCTTGCTATACGAATTTCATATCAGAGGAACAATTATGCCTAAGGCATTGGAGATGGCCTTGAGGAATATTGGAAAGCCATTTTTTTTTTGTGGTGCGTACCAGAGTTATTGATGTAATTTAAGTATCAACATCTTTTTGTACGTACAGTATATGACACAACCGAATAAACAACCTTTTGAATTGACATATAGCCATATACTATAGTTGATAGAGGTGGTAGAAGTGTGTGATGGAGGTTAATCTGCCCAATAGATAATTTAAATAAATGTTATATTTATTAACCCTGCAAAACATGTGTACAGGATGACACAGGGTTAATGCAGAAGGTATGTAAAACAGGTACTCAGTGCTGTACAGATTTGTCCTAAAAAATGTAGGTGTAAATTTACTAAAGTGAGAATTTTTAGAAGTAAGAGATGTTGCGAATAGCAATCATTCACAAAAACACAACCAATCCCTTGTAGTTAAAGTTGCTAATTGGTACAATGATATTTTCTAGGCTAAAAATAAGAATGCTGACATGGATGCTTTGATGGTGGATATTGGATGCAGATCTATCGCTAATATCGCTTTCATGCAGGGGCTTGAGTATAACTTTTTGGTCCCCATATCTGCATTTTTAAGGTGTGCCCCCAACTCAGCTCTGGATGGGGTTCAGCAAAAAAGGTCACATTGAAGTGCCAAGTGTAGGGACATTTTTCTGAGTGGAAAGCCCAATAAATTAGTATAGAAACAAGGTATGGTATACACTACTTAGTCTTCTGCCAACATGACTCATTCCAGGAGGGACAAACATCAAAATGTTGTCCCTCCTGGAATTGGTCATGTTGTCAGAAGACCAATCTTATTGAGGAAAAGAAACCATTATGTGAGTGAACTCCCTATTGAAATTGTGAGTATGGTACTTCCTTATCAAAGAAACCTTGATGGGTTTACTTATTCAGTTGATCATGTGGGTTGGGTAAGCATAAAGAATTTACTTGAGATTACTGTACATCCAAAGATGCCATTATGAGATAATCAAATTCACCGGAAATATGAGTTACAGTACAACATCATAGTATCTATACAGATAGAATGATCATTGTACATCAGACTACACGTTGGGTGTAACCTTGTCTCCTTTCTGTCTCTGGGTCAGATGTAAAAAGTTGCAATAAGTGATAAAATGGAGAGTGATAAACAACCAGCCAATCAGCTCCTAACTGCCATGTTACAGGCTGGGTTTGAAAAAGGACAGGTAGGAGCTGATTGGCTGGTGGATTATCACTCTCCACTTTATCACTTTCTGTCTTTCTCTCTCGCTCTCTCTCCACACACACATACGGGAATCACCTAACACTGAAAATTCCAACAAAAGAAAACATCATACAGTATATGGCAGAAAAAAACAAACCCTCCAGTCAACCCTCTCCATAAATACAAGAACGTATATTTCTATTACGGTACATTACTAATTCATCACCTCTGTACACCATCAATTGATTTTTATACTGTTGTTATCGGAGGTCAAAAGGGTAGACCCTAGAGTGTACTGGAACTGGAAGATCCCTTATGAAGCATTCCAGCATTCTTTAGATCTTTCCAATTAGCCCAATAAAATAAGAGTGTGAAGTGCACTTTCATGTGTGATTGTGTATAAACACACAGACACACACACTCTTCATAGATGGGGTTGGCACACACCCCACAATGGGTACCAATTCATTGTCCTTCATAGAAACTATATATAATGTCCTTCCAAAAAGAGTGCACTCATGAGGACTTGTTTAGATATGTAAACAGAAAAAAAAAAACGATTCTCTTTAATTATCACATTATTTTTCATAATACATACAGGTCAAGCCGACATTTTGTCAACATAAACGTGGTATTCATTATGACACCAGTTTGACCTAATTGACCTCGTATCCATCTAGCATTGCTCCTATTTAGGTAGTACTGTAGAACATATTAATGGTGGTTTTTATATGTATATAACAGATTATTACAGCAACCTTCCTTTGCTAAAAAGGTTATAATGTTAATGTCTATGATAAAAACGAAATCCAAAATATAGAGCATGTGACAATAAGTGAATAGATCTGAAATAATGATACAAGAAACACTAATATTAAGAGATTAGACCGCACAGTAGTTTACGTGCAGTTTATATCAGGTACTTTTTTGTATCCATGTTTTTCATTTTGCTGTTTTTTTTATTGTGTTTCACAGTAATACAAAAGTATATATAAAAGGTGTTCCAAACAAAATAAATAAAGGTTATGTTTTAAAGTCATCTCAAGCAGTGCGTCACCATAACCAACTTATTTTTCTCTTTGTGCAGGAATTATCAATCTCTCTAATGTGCTGCTTTGAAAGCATCACACAATGTAATGATTATTAAGTAAGAAAAAATTGGAACCTTATGTACAATATTTGTACCTAACATGCTGTGCAGAATGAGTAAGAGGAAAAAAGATCTATGTGCGTTAGTCCATCTACATTAATCTAGCTACAGTTTAAAAGTAAAATGTGTTGAAGTAAGTTGAAGTGTACCTGGATGCGTTTTGTTCTCTTTTATGTGGGTATGGGTCGTTAGATAGTCAGTGTCTAGGTGACAGTGAAAATTTCGACCACTATCAGTTGACAGCCAAAAGGTAGCGACGTGAAAACATTTATTAGGTGTACGCGGTCAGATGTAGGCATGGTGAAAAGGTTGACCAATCGGCCTGTTAAATCGGACCAAATCGCCTCTCCCTGACATGCAGTCGGATCCGATGCACGGTCCTGTGTGCATCGGACCTGACTAGGTGGTCGGACCGGCTGGTCGTCCGACCACCCCTTCTGGGGCGGGAAGCAGGGATGCATGCGATCCATCACAACAGATCGCATGCATCCCTGCCACCGGGAAGGTCCTGGGGTATCGAGTGTCCGAACACTGCTGCGAGACATCGCAGCGGTGTATGGGCACCTTAAGACTAAAACAATGGATCTCACCAAATAACAAATTAAATGTTCCGCGTAATATAGACTGTATGCACAGTCTAATGCCGGCCAGTATCTGAGCACCCGCTCAGACATTGCCCGGCTGTACGCTTCCCAGCTCCCAGCCATACCTCCTGCCGTGCTGCTGCTGCCATCTACCTGGAGGCACCGGACCTCTCCACTGCTGCTCTCTACCCCGCTCCCAGCCACCCATGTAAGTAAATCTGTGGGGCAGCTGGTGTGGGGGCGACGGGGCAATTTGTTTTAGGTATGCCAATCCCGGGATCCCGGGAACACCGGGATTGAGCATTTTTCAATCCCGGGATTGGAAAAATGCCCCGGGATTGGCATCCCCAGTTACCATAGCATAAGTAAATAAACAAGTTCTATTATATGATTATTAACATACTATAATTAGAAGAAGAAGGAAACATATTCAGCCGTCATATACTATGAACCTAAACTGGCTCCATGGCTCCCAGAATGGACACATGGCAAACTGCAAGTGTTATGGACAACCACATCAGGTGTACATCAATTGTGTAACTATGAGTTACCATAGCACTAGCATAAACAATCCGATCAGAACACATACCAACATCAGTACTAACACTTACCATAGTGATTAATAACTCATAATACACACGTTATAGAATTTTATATCAAACAGACTGTTGTAATCTAATATCGACAGGGATTCATATCAATAAGCAAAAATGGCCAATAAAATGATAATTCTCCATAAAATATCCACAGCAGACCTATATACAGGTTGTCATTTTCTACTTGCCTAGAACTAGCTCCATGTGGATACATAACAAACTCCAAGTTATAATGACTAATGTAGGCTACTATACACTAAGGCCAACATCAACACATTGCAGGTTTCCATGGAACTCACAGTACAAACATGAATATGCGTTATCATGATACTCACAATACAATGACAGGGATTCCGCCCCATAGCTCATAGCAATACAAAGCTCTAATAGCTGCCATAGTAACTAGTAAAACATGATATATACTGTACCAATACGACAATGTTCCTATGTTCCTTATACATATCTTTAAATGTCAACCACACATAACATTTTCTTCATTGCAGTATAGATTAATATTGCTAACACATACAACATATATTTTATAGCCCTTAGAGCAATCAACCCTTTGTTGTCCAATTTTTTTTTGCAATTCAAACAGTCTGGTTTAAATGTTTAAATTAATTAATTCATTCATTTTTTTATTATTATTCAAAAAGTGTCTACATTGAATGTTGAATGATGTTAATGTTCTTATTTTAAGGTGTCTCACCATTGGATCTGATACTAGCGCTAGGGCTGTTGAGCCTGACTAGACTTTGGACTTGGAATGGTTAATCTTATTAGTAACAATAACTCTTCTAATGGTGGCATTTTGTAACATGACCGTTGCAGCAACATTTCACTAAATATTCAGTATGATCCGCAAACTTATCTCACCATAGAAAGTACAGAGGTGTGCAGATTATTATACTCTACACCTGATTTTACATTTTGATAGTTTTTATAACTTACAGTACTTGTTATAATTTAGACTGTTTTGCAGTGCAATTGGACAATTGTAAGCTACTGGAGAAACTTGATTACTCTCGCCTCACAAACTTTCTTAACTCTCACATCCTATTAGACCTGCTTCAGTCAGACTTTCGCTCTCAACACTTTATTGAGACAGCAGTGGTGAATGATCTGGTAACTGATAAGTCTAAAGGCCATAACTCACTACTTATTCTTTTAGATCTTTCAGCTGCGTTTGACACTGTGGATCACACTCTTCTCTTACAAACACTACACTCCCTAGGTCTTAATGATACAGCCCTTTCCTGGTTCACATTTTACAGTATCTATCTGATGATAGATCAATGTTTGCTTCTCTGACTACTTCCTCTTCATTACCTCTATCAGTCAGAGTTCCTCAAGGCTCAGTCTTAGGTCCTCTGCTTTTCTCAATCTATAATTGATCAGCTCTTTCGGATTTCAGCATCACTTATATGCGGATGATACTCAAATCTATCTATCAACCCCAGAGTTGTCACCAGTGGTTTTGGGCAGAGTCTCTGAATGTCTCTCTGCCATCTGATTTGGATGTCTTCCTGCCAACTCAAACTCAATATTTCCAAAACAGAATTACTTATATTCCCGCCAACTAAGAACAGTTACCATCCTGATATCTGTAGGGTAGATATTGACAATCTACCCTACACCACAAGCTCATTGCTTAGGGGTCATCCTCGACTCTAACTGTCCTTTTTTCCCTACATTCAATCTGTCTCCAACTTATGTTACTTGCATCTAAAAAACATATCCAAAATATGACCGTATCCCACACAAGACACTACTAAATCTCTTATCCATGCACTCATTATATCCCGCATTGATTATTGCAATAGTCTCCTAACTGGTCTTCCCAAGAGCAGACTCTCGCCACTGCAATCCATTTTAAATGCTGCTGCTAGGCTGATCTTCCTTGCAAGACGCTCATCACCTGCTGATCCGCTCTGCCAGTCCCTCCATTAGTTGCCTGTATCTTACTGTATTCAATATAAAATACTTCTACTTGCATATAAAGCTATTAACCATACTACACCAGCATATATCTCTTTACTTATCACAAAATATCTCCCATCTCGACCACTCCACTCTGCATCTCTCTTCTGCATGGATCACCAGCTCCCATTCACTATTACAGGACTTTCATCGGGCTGCTCCCATCCTATGGAATGCCCTTCCACACACAATAAGACTCTCCACTAGCCTCCAAATGTTCAAGCGTTCCCTGAAAACTCACCTCTTCAGGCAAGCCTATCATGTTTAAGTTCTACACGCATAACCCTCTGAGGCACTTATGTATCATATAGCTTCCCTTCTGGACTTGTAACTTGGTGGGACTGCTATGCTATTACTGGTGCCTGTCCTTGTGTTTCCCTCCTATATCCCTATAGATTGTAAGCTTGCAGCAGGTCTCTCCTACCTCCAAGTCTGTCTGTTGTTACCCAGTTTGTTTTATCACTGTCTACTATTGTAAAGCGCAACAGAATCTGCTGCGCTATATAAGAAACTGTTAATAAATAAAATAATGGCAAAACCACTCTTAAGGCCCCATACACTAAGCCGAGGTATCACTTGCAGTCTTACATGTAGATCATCTAGTGCAGTGATGGCTAACCTTGACACTCCAGCTGTTGTTGAACTACACATCCCAGCATGCTCTGCATCCGTTTTATGATTTGGACATGCTAAAACTGATACAGGGCATGCTGGGATGTGTAGTTCAACAACAGCTAGAATGTCAAGGTTAGCCATCACTGATCTAGTGTTTAGGGTCTACTGTTCTGCCGGATAGAGAGTAGAGGCCCAGATGGAGACTGACTCCTCCTCTCTGAATACTCCCCTGACTATGGGGAAGCAGGGGAGCCGAGAGAGGGGGGGAGCAGGTACTAATTACCCGGGCCCAGGCTTGCTGGAGGGGCCCTGCAGGGGCCCTGGTCCGACCCCTCCCTTCCCCCTCTGTCCCTCCCGGGTAGCAACAGTAGCACACACTTCTACAGCATGTGCTGTTCTGACAGCAGGCTCAGCATGAGTGTCTCACTGACAGCGTGAGAGGTCATGCTGAGCCTGCTGTCAGCACAGCACGTGCTGTAGGTGTGTGCTGCCTCTGAGATTACAGTTTTTAGAGTTTTCTTTCACCCTCCTCAACATTTTGGGGGCGTGGCCTAAGTGTGGGAGGTGCCCACACCACACACACTTAGGCCACACCCCCAAAATTTTACCGGGGCCCGGCATTCTTCTCGGCTGCCCTGTGGGGAAGTAATACAGTATACTGGAGTATCCAAAAGTAAATATGTGATTCTGTATTAAGGAGCATTTACATTTGTTTATTTGCTATCCAAAAGCAACGCTGAGCCCCGCTGGTGCTGTGGGCTAAGTCTCCGGCTCCTGTACTTTTAATGTGCATGTGCAATTCGTCTGTTCCGCCCTCTGCGAATGTCCTGCCCTGCCTGCTCACAGTGCTCTGCGTTCTTTGTGCAAGTGACAAGTCAAGACAGGCAGCAGCAGTCACAGCAGGCCAGCAGCAACCAGGAGTCAGCATGAAGCAGCAGCCAGGAGCCAGGCCAGCAGGATGGAAAATGAGAGAAGTCCGCACCTAAAATGAGGATCTTAAAAGTTTAGGAGAATCTCATGCAGAAGATGGTTGCATGGGTTTGGGGTTAGGTGGGGGGATGGGGCTCCCAGAAATATCAGTGTACAGGGCCCCAAGACAATGACACTGGTCAGATGGAGGGCATCAACTTTAAAGTTAAAGCTAAAGCCTGATTTGTCCACTTTGCTGTCTCAATGGCCTCTGGCTCTGGTGCATATTGTTTGTTTGAAAATGTTCCCTTGGTTTGCGTGAATGGGCAACACAATGGTGGATCACCCACAGTGACTGGAAGCTGGTTACTGCACAGTTATAGGATGAGCCGGCAGTGCAGAGAGAAGTCTCCAGGGAGAGCCAAGGAATCCCAAACTAGACACATCCTGGAAGTGATAAAAAAAAGAGCTAAGGCATTGCCCCTTCCCATGAGGCCATGCTTCCTTTCCGGACACATGAGCCTTAGGCTACCTATATAGGAAATTAATTTTGGTTATCTATAAATAAAAGCTATGGCCTTCTATTCCATGCAGTTTATGACCATGTGCTAATTTGTAGTTTCATATATATGTAAGTTGAGTTATTTAGGTGTTTTTAGTGATTAGGAGCAATGAAGTTCTGAACATATTATCTATTTGTTGGAGAGTTATTTGAATCTGCTTTCCAGTGGACACACGCATATCACAGTACTAGAGCCTCATTAATTACAAGAGATGATGTCTGGACAAAGATAGAGCCAATTAGTGTTATAGTGTCTATTACTTTTCCATTGAAGTCCGCTTTAGTCCCTAGAGGTCACACTGCTGTAAGTTAGTTCTGTATATTATATAGTCAATCTTGCCAGTGTTTAAAATAGTTACTTATTACAGATGGGATGCAGTTTATTTACCGACAGTCAAAATACAGATGGACAAAATACCGACAACCATTGGCAGACAGTCAAAATACTGACACGTTAAAAATACCGACATTCGTTATGCCGGCATTGTCAAAATACTGACATGGACAAAATGCTGACATTTAAAATGTTGACTTTAAAAAGTGGACATGAGTTTATTTATTTGAAACCAACATCACGATCCAAGTTTGCATAGAGCTTTTACAGATGTAGCAGGCTACATCTTTGCAGGGGCTGGCGATTCCCCGCCGCCTCCCCCGCCGTCGGTCCCACTCGCCGTCCTGACCCCCCCAAGAACTGGGCAGTGTCTCCCTGAAGCGGAGACGGGCAGGGAGACGCTGCCCAGCTGCCGTGATACTGGGACACGCGTGCTCGTGAGACGCACGCGACTCCCAGTCCCTATCGCCGGCATTTACCAGTGAAGGGGATCTGGCAGGCGCCGGGAACAGATGGAGCCTGTATATAATAGTATACTGCGTGCAGCGAGCCACGCAAGGGGACATGGTAGACTTGCCGGTATTTTGACTGTCGGTATTTAGAATTTTGGGAAATCATACTGAGGGCCAGATGCACTAAGCTTCAAAATTTATAAAATGGAGAGTGATAAACAGCCAGCTCCTACCTGTCTTGTCACAAACTATGAAAGATGTCATGCAAGTTTGTTGTTTATCACTATTAAAGCTTAGTGCATCTGGCCCTGAATCTGTACAGATATGTCCTTGTACAACTATCCTTGGTACTTGTGTAGCCTGCCAGACTCTGGGCGCATGCCGCTCTAGCTGTTCTCAGAGCTACGTTACCAGCGTAGCGTGTGCGCGTGCCGCTCTAGCTGTTCTCAGCGCAGCGCTACGTTATCAGCGTAGCGTAGCGTCTAATTCCTTCTAAACTCAGCACACCGCTATCAAAGGGGGTGTCTGAAATGCAGACGCTACAATTTAGACGCTGTAGCTTCTGAATCCATATGCACTGTGCAAAACACTCTTAAACCTGTCCACAGTGGCACTAGTCGACGCAACAGTTGTCGACCTTGTAAATTCCACTATCCACGCCAACCCGAAGCGTGGTGAGTGCAGCGAGCCGCGGGAGGCGGTACGTGTCCTACGACCTTTTCATACCCGCACTATCCACGTTGGCGTGGAATTGATATTATAAAGTGTGGCGAGCGCAGCGAGCCACCGAGCCCGAAGCGTGGCGAGCGCAGCGAGGCCGCGAGGGGCCGCGGATACCTTCACAGCTATCCGTGTCCCCTTGCGGGCTTCACAGGTGTCCGTGTCCCCTCGCGGGGCTCGCTGCGCTCACCATGCTTCGGGCTCGGTGGCTCGCTGCGCTCGCCACACTTTATAATATCAAAACCACGCCGACATGGATAGTGGGGGTATGAAAAGGTTGTAGGACGCGTACCGTCACCCCTCGCGGGGCTCGCTGCGCTCGCCACACTTTGGGTTGGCGTGGATAATGGAATTAACAAGGTCGACCGCTGTTGCGTCAACTAGTGTCACTGTGGACAGGTTTCAATAGTGTACCCCTAGACCCAACTAAATTTAGATGCTTTAGCGTCTAAGTCCAGAAACCCCGGCTTCTTAGCGGCTAGCAGGTAGTCGGGTTTCAGACGCTTTAGCGCATAAGTCCAGAAACCCCGGCTTGTTAGCGGCTAGCAGGTAGTCCGGGTTTCAGATGCTAAAGTGTCTAAGTTTTAGCGTCTGCATGGGGGACACAACCCCTTCGTAGCGGCTAGCAGGTAGTCGGGTTTCAGACGCTTTATTGTCTGAATCCTGACTCCCCCTTCTTAGCGGCTTGCAGGTAGTCTGGTTTTCAGGCGCTTTTGCGTCTAAATTTAGCATCTGTATGGGGGACTCCCCCTTTGGTAGCGGTGTGCCGGGGGGTGCCCGGGGTGTCCACTTTTACATGCCCCCATTGTCAACGGTGCGCAGGGCTGACTATTTCAATGTGGAACTACAAGTACCACAGTGACCTGTCAGCGCCTGGGCAGTGCGCTGCTGCTGCTGCCCGGGCGCTACGCTGATAACGTAAGCTGACAATACGTAGCTTACAGCTAGAGCGGCACGCACACAACGGGAAGGAACTTAATTTTTTTTACGCCACTGATCGCTGAAGATGGGGGGCGCTTATGTCATGTGACATCAGCTGCCCGCCCCGAGCAGGGGACGCCACACCTGCATTTCCAAGGGTACACCCATCGTTTTCATGAGGACGCCCATAAAATGCTGGGCGTTAACCTGCAGCCTGGCTGCAAATGGAAATGTAGCCATACACATGCATTTGCCCAGAGATCACATTGATTCAAAATGTGGCAATTCACTGCGGTCCTAACTGAACGCTGGCCGCTGAGACTTTGCCGTGCAATTAGGTCTGAATTATCCCCACCGATTGTAAGCTTCACTGGGACAGGGAATGATGTGCAGGACTGAAATATCCTCTGCACAATATGTGTGCGCTATTGTAGCTTTTCTTTATAAAGAATAATAAAACATTTGGATTGTCAAAACAGTGCAACATTTGCTTGGGCTGTGTACAGTATATTGGCAGTGTTAAAAAAATCAAACTTCGGTAATTGTTGAGATTCTCCAAGAACCCAAGGGCCACGAGAGAGCAAAACAGAGAAGGGGGATTGAGACATTGTATTTGACACTTGCTTCCAGGTCTAGCCTTAGGAGCATTGCTAAGTGATGGACTCACGGTGTTATTGGCAGTACAGTCAGTGCCGTCTTTCCCATTGGGCATAATGGGCAGTTGCCCTGGGGCCCAAGTGTTCTAGGGGCCCATCCCAATTGGAAAGACGGCACTGGGGAGAGTGGCTGGAAGGACGTGGCTGGTGGCAGACGAGCCATGGAGCAGGTGAGGACAGTACGGGCTGTAGTTACCCTATACACCCGCCCAGCAGTGTGCAGACATATCTCTCTTGGGAGCTGCAGTGGCGGGTGGTGGGCAGCGCTACAGCGGGGATAAGGGTCAGCGCCGCAGCAAGGATCGGGGCAGTGCTGGCGGCTCGGAGCTTGTAGTAGTCCGCAGTGTCCGGGAAGCGATGAGTGAGTGAGCATCGGACACATCAAACACTGCTCTCACAGCCAATCAGCAGCTGGCCTATCTTTTTGAATTATCAAATTCTGCCGCCATTGTCCGCAGTGTCCGATGCTTACTCACTCAGCGCTTCCCGGACACTACAGTCTGCAGACTACTACAACCTCCCAGCCGCCGCTGCCCGGACCCTTGCTGCGGCGCTGACCGGATCGGAGTGTCCTCACTGCTGCCCGGACTGCCTGGACCCCACGCTGCAAAGGTACCACCTGCCTGCCCCTATATCCATCCCGGACTTGCGGGGGAAGGGGGGGGGGGGTTACTGAATTTTTTGCCATGGGGCCCAATGAATTTTTTGCCCAGGGGCCCAATATAATGTTAAGATGGCCCTGAGTACAGTGTTGGTGTTCCTGAGAACTGCTCCTATGGAATCATTTTCATTAATGTTCCATAAATTGCCTCATGTTAATGCACTTCCTATGGTATGTCATTAGCAGCCTTTCACCAACCAGCAGCTGCATTCCGCCTGTCATTTTTAATTATTTCAGAATGTTAATTGCCATATGGAATAACTGCATCTAGTTTTAAAATAACACAATTTAATGACTCTATATTTTCTAAAAACTTCTCATTAACCAAAAGTGAAATAAATAGGATGCAGCAGTATTATTAAAATTTACAATGTAGACAAGTATAATGGCGTCACACAGGAGCCAGTGCTGCAATGTGATATTCTCCTGCTACACTCGGCTCCTGTCACAGATCAAGGCCATACGTGTTTTCTAGGGGCAGCAAGTATCTTTTGGAGTGATGGGTCAGAGAACACGAGGCCACACCCCTTTAAATTAGGCCACACTCCCTTTATGGTCATCCGTTTGGTGGGATTGGTGGTAACGCAGATTGCGCACCGGGAAAGTAACAGGCTACAGAAGGAAAGAGATAGGGGGGCTAATTCAGACATGACCTATCTCTCTCTGCACATGTTATATTTGCTTCACCTACAGTGCAGATGGTTGTGTACATTTTAAGAACAAATTCGTTCCCAGAGGAGCACTGCGTGACTATTGATTGGCGTTATGACATAACGTGGACCTGCACACACTCCCAAAGTCCTTTTGGACTTTGGGAGTGTGGATGGACCAAGTGGTTGGGCAGACTAGATGGGCCAAGTGGTTCTAATCTGCCCTCAAATTCTATGTTTCTATGTAAAAAAAAAACAAATGTTTGGGCAAACCACTGTATGTGGGCAGTCTGTTTACTTTACACATGAAACCGGAATTAAGCTACTTCCAAAAGACCTAGAGCCTGATTCAGATTTGTACACAATGCTGATCTTTATGCAACTGAACATTTGGTAGATTGTGCATGCTCCAAGGCTCTCTTCCGATGCCGCCTGCAAGCAGCAGCAGTACAATAGTGCTATGGATTGTTTGAGGAGGGCCCCAAAGCAGTGTCTTACCTACGGCCCAATGCGGTCTCAATCCGCCTCTGGATGTAACAACCAGAACCGGCATAGGATCATTTGGAACTCTACATCAACTGTCTGCTGTATGGGTTTTCTATTTACAAATGATTTGTTCCTCTTAATCCAAGTATCTTCATTTCATTTATTTCATTACAGTGATTCTTAGATTACCTGGTAAACCTGAAGAAAATAAATATTATTCTTAACCTATTTTTGATTCTGCTTAATATTCAACATCATCCAACCCAGACTTTTACCCTGGGTTATAAACAAGAGTAATTCCTAAATATACTATATATCATGGTAATATTTTAATAATAGGCTCTGAACACAATTTGATGGATTAGGGCAGGGCTATTTTTGTGCAGGCTCTAGCAGGAACTGTGGCCCTTATTCTAGCTCACTCTTTCTGACAAAATATTTCTTAGATGGACAAAACCATGTGCACTGCAGGTGAGGCAGATGTAAAACCCCACCCAAATCTAATTATCTCTGCACAAATAACACCTGCCCCACCTGCAGTGCACATGGTTTTGTCCATCTAAGAAATATTTTGTCAGAAAGAGTGAGCTAGAATAAGGGCCACAAATCCTGCTGGAGCCTGCACAAAAATAGCCCTGGATTAGGGTGTACATTTTACTCAATAAGGTTTAATGGAGTCTTGAAGAAACCCATTGCCTCCATATACTTGTATGACTTGTCTGAGGTACAAGTTGGACCAGGTTTCCCTTGACGTTCCCCGGCAGCTGGGGGTCTGCAAGGGAAATCGGATGCGATACATTGTGGCTGCCTAAAAGCACCTGAGATGTGCATCTGACGGCTGCACATACGATATATCTTATGGGCAGGACGTTCAATCTTCTGATCCTATACGATGTGCACAGAACTGTGCATTGAGTCAAATGTAAAACATGTCATTTTGGCTGATTCATCAGAATCAGGTGAAATTAGCCATAATTTCACTAGTGTACAAATGGGGCCAGTTTTATCTTTGCTGGCGAACTGCCAGCAGCATGCTGCTGGCGATCCGCCAGCAACATGGCGCTCCATCTGACTGAGGGGGGACGCACGCGCGTCTCAGTATCCGGGCGGCGGGGCGGCGAGGAGGATGCAATACTGTCCGCCTCCCGCTCGATAGTGCTGGGGGGGACCCGAGGAGGCTGCGGGGGGGTGCAGTTGCCCGGTGTGAGCACCGGGCGACCGAGGGCAGCACCGTCGGAAGGGGACGCGCGCGCACCTCGTGCGCGTGCGTCCCCTTCCGGCATACAGATGGCGGCGGGGCAGGGGATGGCGATGGCGACGCCATCGCCATCACCTGCAAAGATGAATCCCGCTACATCTGTATGGCCGTTCTCATGGTAATGAGGTGGTGATGCGGGTGCGGGGGGCAGGTAGCTGACATCACCGGATGCCAGCTACCCGCCCTTTTCTTGCACAGGGCTCCCGCAGTTTAGAGACACCATATAGGTGTCTCTGAACTGCGAGCGCTGGAGAGATCATTCGATAGTCATCGACATCGAATGATTTCACTCTGCATGCGAATGGATGATTATGTATATCATCCATTTGCAGACATGCGGGGGAGGGGGTGTCGCGCATAAGAGGGGGGGGCAGCTGGCACTGCGGGTGGTGGACGGCGTCGGGTGGTGGACGGCAGCCTTGCGATTCAATCAGAATAAGGTCCTCGGTCTATCATTTCTCTTTTGCATCCTAGAATATTTTACGCAGAATCAGATTGGTTGCTATAAGCAACATCACTACTTTTCACTTTTGGAACCTTTAGTAACTTGATCACTTATTGTTCATATTCATAAACCCTGGTGTATCACAGAACTGTAGATTGGCTTCCTACAATGTAGTCCATAAATAATTAAAATAAATTGCAGAGTTCTTGGGTTATTTTGCCATCACAATGAATGAAAGATTTAATAGATTAGCACTACAAAGGGATTTTTATACTTTGCTATTTAAATCTAGCACAGTACAAACAATGCAATATTAAATTCAATTTGTTTTGCAACTTGCAGCCAGTAAAGCTCAACAGGATTGTAAAGATACTTTTCAATGTAGATTTGTTTGTCTCTTCCGCACTGTCCTCTGTGGACCTTTATTATCTATCCTAAACCTCTTCTGTGATTCTACAATATGCTCAGAAATACAAAGATTTAAAAAAAAAAATGCGGATCTAGTTCTTTACCAGTGCCTAGTATTAAAAAGGTCTAAATTTACAGACAGAACAGAGTTTAATGCCATAATTAGAACCCTGTTTTAAACTTATTCTCCCCACACTCCACTTTGCATCTCATACACACCCACTCGTGACCTTTTCCTGTCAGGGATAAGAACTAACAGCAAAATGTTCAGCCCCCTTTTACAGCTGAGTTTTATTCCCCTATCCCTTGTGACTTGTTCTCTTGTTTTTATTTTTATTTGTTGTTGATTTTTTTCCTTTCTTGTCATGTTTTCCTTTGCCTTCCACGCACAGCAGGAGGTTAAACAAAGGGGCACCGAAAATATCTGAAATGCGCTGGGCTCAGGTGACAGAGAGGGGACAGTGACAGGAAAATCAGTCATGGTGGAATGAACAAACAGGAGAATAGAATGGGCTGTGACCAGTTACGGTGACATGAGACTGCGAGTGCTCGCTGTGTGCGCATCAAATCAAAAGCTGCAATGAAATTGCACCAGATTTATCTCTGCAGAAAATCCAGGTGCTGTAATGGGGTTGTAATTTGCCAAAGCAGCTGTGTAGTGGATGCCTCCCTGTGCCAGGCTTACACCAAGATGCCTATGATCTGTAGTACAACAGAATTAAGGAGTACAACTTTTCATTCAAATGTTTATAATATAACTTATAAGTTAAGTTATTTTGCATATGTGCATCTTGGCAGCTAACTCCAGCACCCTACTGCAACTAGTCGCAGTGTGCTAATGTGACCAGGGCAATATTACTTGGGTTGCTGCCTGTAGGCTATCCCTAGGATTAGATTAAGCGAGGGCTGCATAGGCATGAGTGCATTTAAGAGTCTGTGAATTTTGTGATTGGTTAATAAAGTTTTGTGCTAGGTAGATTACCCAAAAATCTTTGGTAGTTGTTTGATTGGTGGATTAGCCAATTAGGTAGCTAATGGGCGGTAGTTTTGTCAGGGGTATATAAGGGGAGTCATATGATGCTACTTTCTCTTTGAGTCCTGGAATCCCACCCTCCCTTTTCCTTGCTATCTCAATTGCTACCCGGCCTTTTGGCTATCACCTAATTGGCTTTTCGAAATATTTAATTAAAATCGTCTGGAAGGTGCTCTCAACCAGCGGTCATGTGTACAGGTGGTCGCTGTGCGGTATTGCCCCCCCTTTGTCAGGACGGCTGGTGAGTCCTGCCTCCACGGGGGGAGAGTTGGCCACTTCCTGGAAGTGTCCTCACCATGCCAAAGAAGGGGCGGTGAGCTCATCACAGCGCGGGCTGTACCTTTAAATAGGTGGAGCGTTCATCCAGAGCCGGCCTTATCCTATTTTTGTCAGGAACCAGGTTGAATGGTTCATTCAGTTTTGTTTGGCATTTGACTCACTGGTGGCCTCCAGTGGTAGGTATGTGCCATATCGGCTCAGTATTCTGGCAGCTAATTATTCACTAGGCTGTGAGGTAATCAGCTCGTTAAGCACAATCCTGGGAGCTCCCTGGATCTTCAGGTGTAATTAATCACCTGAGCCCTTTATAGGGCAGGCTCTCCTGCAATACTCTGCCAGTGATAGCTTCCTGCAAGCTAATCCCGGTCCCTGCTTGCATGTCTGTGCCCTGTCCCCGGACACATCCTGTCCCAGTCCTGGCATCAGTGTCTGGCCTTTGGTTGGTGTGCCATCACACAGTTTTCAGTTCCTGTACCTGGTCCAGTCTCACTGGTTATTCCCATCTTGGTTCACGTAAGTGCTCCTGTGGAGCCTGGTTATTTTCCATTTGTTCTTTTGGAGAGCTGCCAAGCTCTTTTAGTTATTGGGCCGTTCAGCCCGTTGTCTAGTTTGTTAGGGTTCAGGATTGCGCCCCGCCGCAGGCCAAGCCCATTTCCTCCCTCTGGTATTTACCAGTTATTTCCCTTTGTTTCCTTTTTGCTTGCCCTTTCTATGCATTTAATAGGCAGGGCCTTCCCCGTTCAGTCCTGGTTTTGTTTTGGGGATTCGCCTCTTAGCCTTATCTCCTTTTTGTGTGGAGATTCCCCGTACTCTGTCTCTTGTGCTTGCGACTGGGTCGCATTCCCGTCATTGGCCAGGTGCCGGCAGTTAGGGGCATTTTTCAGTTAGGCCCATTAGCTTGACTATCCTCTTGAGTACACCCTGATGATCACTAACTCTTTGTCCTTACATAAGACCTAGCTGCATCGGGGTTGGAGCGGGCCTAACTCGCTCCTTCGAACGCGGCGGCCACAGGTTAAGCCTAGTTCGTGCAGGGGTTTGACATCTGCCCGGGGGACTCAATATAGTCAGTGTAGGTTTCGCTGTGGCCTTTCAAACCAGCGGTCCTGGCTACGGGCTCACGCCTGATCTCCAGCTTCCAGCCTCCGGTAGTTACATCCAGTGCCCAGGCAGCATCTGTAACAATTTTATGCCATAGGCAAGATTTGTGTTGGCGCCCCCACGCCGATTTCCCAGCACACATGAAAATGGTTGTTTAGCATAAACATCCATTCAGTCTTGCATGCGAAGGTGAAATAATCCAATGGTGTCAACCATCGGATGATTTCTACAATGCTCACAGATCTAAGGCCCCTCTCTGGTGGCTTCCCTGTACATGAAGCGGGTGGGAAACTGACATCAGCTGCCCGCCCCTGGCACCCGTGCCATGAGTGCATTTCCATGGGAACGCTAGGCATTTCCATGGGCGCGAGCCCTCACCGCCACCCCATGCCCCGTGCCCGCACTGCTAGGTGCAAACGGGCCGGAGAATAATCAATTTGCCATACTCGCAATAAAGATTATGTGCAGTTGCTAAACATCACTCCCCTGTGCGTTCCCGCAGGGGATCGTGTCAATCAGAATCAGGTCCATACTATTTAGCCCCTCAGGCAGCTGCACTGCTGCAGCATTGAGCACCCGCTCCTGTGCAGGTGGGTGGGCTTAGCCATGCGGACAGTGTTCATTTCAGCGACGGCGCTGATTATCAGCAGCTCTAGCACCCACTGATCACCAATGGCTGATGCCCCTAGGCATAGGCTGACGCCCTAGGCAATTGCCTAGTATGCCTATGCCTTGGGGCCGGCTCTGCGTTCATCGTCCATGTTATATGTTGGGGCATTTTATTTGCCACCATTATTAACACGCATTGAGCGGAGCAGGTCTCCAAGCGCTTTCCTAGCCATCCCTTTACAAATAGGGTCATACCATTTAATGAATACCCGTGATCTTTTAACTTATGCAGTGGTTGTGGTGTCTCTATTTTTTAGTGATAAGATGTGTCCGTGTGATTTATTTCTAGGGGTTAAGCTAGTGTTAAAGGTCAATCGCTATAATTCAATAGGCGCCTTAGAAGTCCAGTCAATGGGAAGGGCTGCAGTGTTGTTTGGAAAAAAAGGATTACTCAGAGCCTTTTGCCAAAGTGAAGGATACATCATTAAGGTCACTAGGGGCCAGATGTATCAAGCTTCAAAAGTGATAAGCTTGATACATGTGGCCCTAAGTCAGACTTGTGGGATAAATCTGACTTTCCAATTATTGTACTTCAGTCTACCATACCTATTAACCCTTCACACACAACATGACCAGTAGCTGAATATGATGCACATAAATGCAATGATTTTTTACAAGCAAATTTATATGGTGGCTGTGATCAGTTGCATAACTTGGGCACTGAAGTGACGGGGGGAAGCCATAGGGCGCAGGACCTCTGCAGAGTCTATGTGGTCTGGCCATCTGCATGGAATCTTCTCAAAATGGCCTCCAAAAAATGGCCATTGCCTTGGACGGAACAGATGCTAGATGTCCTACTGGACCTCTAGCGACTTTCAGGGGAGTGCAGCATGTACAGGGCTACCCACAAGTGCCTGATTCTGAGAGCCCTGGCATGCTGTGATCATGTAACCCCCTAGCAATGAGCATGGAATCTCCTGGCAACAAGCAAAGAAACCTCCTGGCAACAAACATGTATCTCCTGGCAATGAGCATGTAACCCATGGCAATGAGCAGTGGCATAGCTAGATATTTGTGGGCCCCATAGCAAACGTTTGTAAGGGTCCCCTATTTAGCAACTGATGGTAATAAATGTATGTAAAACATATTACTTAGACAGCAAAGAGGGGCCCCCTTCAGCTCTGGGCCCCATAGCAGATGCATCCCTTGCACCTATGGTAGTTACCCCGTTGGCAATGTGCATGTATCCCCTGGAAATGAGCATGTATCCCCTGGCAATGAGCATGTAACCATTTGCAACAAGCATGTAACCCCTGGCAATGATTAAGAAATCTCTGTCAATGAGCGTGTAGGTAAAAAAAAAGATAATTTCGGGAAGAGGGGTACAAAATTTCTAGTTACATTACTGGCTGTGATGTTGCTCCAATAATCATCGTAGGAATGTGAATACAGTAATCCTGTGTTATGCACATACTGTGACACAGATTGTGTAGAATGTTCTGTACATTTTAGGCATGCCTTTCATGTTTGCCTGTAGCAGTTGGCTTTAAT
Source organism: Crinia signifera (assembly GCF_055691185.1). NCBI lineage: Eukaryota > Metazoa > Chordata > Amphibia > Anura > Myobatrachidae > Crinia > Crinia signifera. Next base: position 273,626,740 of record NC_139220.1, read on the forward strand.
AGGGATAAGGAGCCTTTGAACGCCAGACTCTTGACTTTACAGGTGTAAGAGCCTATAAATCTCCTTTTTATGTATTTGTGACCCCTATTATGGGTCAACCACCGAGAGTAACACTGATCCTACCACTCAATACAGCTCCCTCTGACCCACATAGACCAAAAGCCCCTGAAGTGTTACAACTGTACAACTGCTCTGTAGTTTCCTGGCAGTAGAGAGTGACGCGTTTGCTCCTGTGGCATCACTGACTTATTAACAGAAATATCAAGATCTGACCTTAGTTTACTTGGTTCAGACCCCAAATTCTCTCAAACATTCTCGAGATGTTTGATGATTTTTTTAAACTCTTAAAAAGCTGAATTAAGCATTTATTTCTGTTATACACAGAGAATAGAACATTCCTGGTGCTTTGCTCTGGGCTTCAAGCGCAACAGGCTCGATATTGGTAATTTCTCTGGTAGATTTAAAGTAACCTCATCTGGAAAAACCTCTGTAGACACAAGTATGCAGGCATGTGTGTGCGTGTATGTGACGCATGAGGTTAGTCTAGTGCTTCACTAATTACTGTATCACTATAGATTCACAGGGATGGGGAACCTTCCGGCCCGTCAGCTGTTTGTTGAACTACACATCCCAGCATGCCCTGCTACAGTTTTGCTATTTGGAAATGCTAAAACTGTTGCAGGGGATGCTTAGATGTGTAGTTCAACAACAGCTGGAGGACCCAAGGTTCCCCATACCTGCTTCATACAGTATAAACAGTCATTTTCAACTAACCACATTTGTAATAATTATCAACAATAAATAACAGTGTGAGCACACCAGACAGAAAACTCCTCCCCATTCCCCTCTCAGTCATTCCCCATGCCCTGCCAGTAATATTTGTAAAGCTTTCTAAATATGACTTGAGAGGTAACAAAGTCACCTGCGACCCAAGTTAGCCAGTAATGCATTGTGGATGCTTGTGGATTGCATTACCAATGTGAGATTTCTGCATGGTGAGAGCAGAATGAAGAATGAAGCAATGCTGGCAGGCTGATAGGTGTCTTGTATTTATTAACCCTGCGGTGCCTTCCCTATTGCCAATAAATGCTCAGTGCTGTCATACCAGACGTTTACCATCTTTCTGGTCATCAGACCTGAAATGCCCACACACACAGAGGAAGCCAGACTTTATCCAAACTGGAAGCTGTTGGAATTGTGCCTACTGTACAGTTATTAAGTTACTTACTATAGTCAGAGCCGAATTTCCCATTAGGCACGTGAGGCACCGGCCTAGGGGCGGCACATGTTTGGGGGCGGCACTTGGATGCCTGTGATAGTACTGTCAGCCCAAAATGTACCAATAACTGCAAAATATCCACTGTACTGTACTATATTCCATCTTAAATAGAGTGTAAATGGATAGGACATGCAGATACTGCCCCTATAAACTGTCCTACTTAGTAAACATTATTGTTGTGCCTAGGGGCGCCCTCCTCCCTAAATCCGCCCCTGACTATAGTACCAGCATTTTCTGTTTTGCTTTACAATACAATACAATACAGTACTTATTATTGTCATTATTACAATAGCCCTGTACCTCCCTGCCTTGCGTACGCTGCCAAGCTTGTTCTGCCGGCCCTGACAACTATGTATGCTGTATATGAAACATTACCGGAAAATAAGACTCTTGGCAATTCTCAGAAACTCATATTTAATCATTTTCTGTGTCACATGCAAGTGGTCATGTTTACCGCCGTAAATTGACATTGTCAATTGTAAACACTCACTGACCTTCCTTAACTCCCACAATTCCTTTTAAGAAAAATGTTTCCTTACGTGTTTTTCTTCTTCTTACTTCATGGCAGCCCGACAATGGGTTCATCCCTCTCTCCCCTCTTATTCAGACAGGTAGTTTTTCCCTAGGACACTCCCCCTTCTTCCACCTGTATATTAGCCAGCACCTTCCCCCATGCCTCCAGTCTTTTTCCTGTCTCCTAAAAGCTAGACAGGGTAGTATAGGTTTATTATTTTTCTTTTCTACTTACTGGTGGGCGTTATGCTGCCAGTCCTGGGCAGCGTAGAGATGGCGGTGCCGGTTCCCGTTAGGCCGGTGGTGTGGACTGATATGCATAATCCCCGTGGGGCATTAGTTATGGTTCCCGGGGTCAGCGCCCGCACGGCGTGGCAGCCGGGCAGGCAGCAGTAGTGTCTGCCGGAGGGATCACGCTGGTGACTTCCGGCGGAAGTTCGATGCGGTCCAGCAGCGTGCGTTCCAGCGCGTCCTCTTTTGGATGACGCGCACTATGCCAGCGCCGGGCCGGAAGTCCTGCCCGGCGTGCGTTCCAGCGCGTCCTCTTCGGATGACGCGCACTATGCCCGGCATCGGGCCGGAAGTACTGTGTTCTGGCCCGGCGTGCGTCCAGCTGGGGGCGGAAGTAGCCTATATTATGCGCCTGGTCGGTGTAACAGGCGATTTCCGAGTTTGTGCTCTAAGATCAAGGGCTGTGTCCTGTCAGCACCTTGTATCAAATGATGGACGCAGAGGAAGCCTCTCAGAAAGTTTCTGCATTGCTGCCCAGGTAAGTCCTCCTAGAGGACTGTTTGTGCTTATTTTAGTTTTGTGTAGCTTAGTTAGTGATTGTCATCTGTTCAATTGTAGTGTGCCTGTGGTGACTAAGAAGAAGCTTGCTAAGAAGAAGCATGTTAATAAAACCTGCATTGGATGTGATAAAGTCTTCACTGGTGAAAAGTCCATGTGTCAGGGGTGTTCACAGGATGCTGCTGCTAGTATTGGTACCGTATCTCAAATTAGTGAGTTAATGACATGGATGAAGGAAAATTTCGTTTCCAAAGAGGAATTCCAAGGTAAAAGGTCCAGGTCACAGACCAGTTTGGACCATGAGTGTGATGTGATACCCACTGTTGTGGATACTGACGACGATATGGGGTCTGGAGTCTCTGGTGCAGAGTCCGGCGAATTAATCAAGGAGGAGCGCTCATTCAATTTGGAGCTTGTGGAAATTGTCCTTAAAGACCTGTATAAAACATTGAACTATAAGCAGCCAGTCAAGACTGAATATGACACATTATTCAAAGACAGATCCAAAAAGGGAAGGTGTTTTCCCGTTCATAAAGTCGTCAAAGAAATACTCACTAAGGAATGGGCCAATACAGATAAGCGTATTGGTTCCGTTAAGAGGGCAGAAAGAATGTACCCTATAGATGATGTGGAGTTCCTAAAATGGTGCAATATTCCTAAGATAGATGCAGCAGTATCCGAGGTCACCACTAGAACAACAATTCCTCTGGAGGACGGTGCCTCCCTTAAAGATGCTATGGACAAACGGATGGAGAGCGCATTGAAAAGACTTCATATCTCCAGCTTAACATCCATTAAGTCAGGTGTGGCCATAGCCTCTTCAGCAAGGGCTCTCAGAATCTGGTGTGCCTCTCTACAGGAGGATCTACAGGAGCGTGTGGCCAGAGAACAGATCATTAGTAGTCTGGCTCAGATACAGCTTGCAGTCGACTACATCTGTGAGGCATCGTTAGACGTGCTGGATTATTCAGCTAAGTCGTTAACGTCTGGAGTAGTGGCAAGGAGGGCCCTGTGGCTTAAGTCCTGGGCGGCAGACTCCCACTCTAAAAACAAGCTGGCTACCCTGCCGTTCGAGGGGGAGTTCCTCTTTGGCAGTAAACTAGACCAGATGATACAGAGGATGTCAGGGGGTAAGTCGGTTAGACTTCCCCAGGATAAGAGGGGAAGTGGTTCTAGCTATTTCCCCAGACAAAATTTCAGGCAGGCCAGATCCTATAGGCCTGGGAGGCCATTTCGGGAGAGATATACCTGGGGATTTCCAGGGCATTCTTCCGACAGACTGTCAAAAGAGGCGATAAAAAACAGTGACAAACCATGTCCCGTGGAGAGTATCCAGGTGGCCGGAAGATTGCTACAGTTTGCCCAGGTGTGGAAGCAAATGGTTCGAGACACTTGGGTACTAGCAGTAGTGTCCACGGGGTATCGGTTAGAGTTCCTTTCAAAACCCAGACGGGAATTTTTTTTTCGTTTCACAGCTCCCAGTTTCAGGTGTGGAGCAGGAGGCTCTGGTCTCAAGCATAAAGGATCTGGTAGAATCAGCAGCAGTAGAGACTGTTCCAGAGGCAGAGGAAGGCCCAGGGTTTTGCTCTCGCCTATTTGTAGTAACAAAAAGTTCTGGAGGACTCAGAACAATTTTAGATTTAAGGGACTTAAATGCCAGAATTTGGAAACTGAAGTTTCACACGGAGACAACCAGGTCTATACTTATGGGACTAAGGAGAAACGACTACCTCGTCTCAATAGATCTAAAGGACGCTTATTTTCATGTCCCTATACGTACACCAGACAGAACATTTCTCAGGTTCTGCGTCAAAGGAAACCACTTTCAGTTTACCTGCCTTCCCTTTGGCCTTACGTCCTCACCAAGAGTATTTACAAAAGTGCTAGTGGTCATGATAGAATGTCTGAGAAAGAAGAATATAGCGGTATGGGCTTACCTGGACGATTTACTCATCTCAGCAAGGTCAGTGGCAGAAGCTGTTCGAGACGCAGAAACAGTCATCCAGTTTTTACAGGATCACGGATGGTTGATCAACTGGAGCAAGAGTCATCTGTCCCCTACGCAAACTATTCAGTATCTGGGCGTCGTCATTAACACGGCAGAATTCGAAATTACTTTGACCAGTCAGAGGTGCAGCAAAATTCAAGAGCTTATTACTGTTATTCAAGAGAATCAGAAGGTTCTGTTGAGACTAGCAATAAGTCTTCTAGGGATGATGGCGTCAACAGTGGAGGTGGTTCCCTGGGCCAGATGGCATATGAGGACATTACAGGGGCATCTTCTCCGATATACCAAAAGTCGGGTTTCACTGGACCGCTACATCGTGTTACCCCGCCCAGTGGTCCTATCCCTGCGTTGGTGGCAAAGCAGATATCTGGCATCCAGAACAATGTCTCTATCAAGTCCGCAGTACGTGGTGTTGACAACGGATGCAAGCGCCACCAGGTGGGGAGCACATTGTCTAGGCAAAACTACCCAAGGTATTTGGTCCATTCAAGAGTCAGATCTGTCGTCAAATCACAGAGAACTCCGAGCAGTGTATATGGCCATAAAAGCTTTCAGCACAGATATAGTGGGGTCCCATCTGCGAGTCTTTTCAGACAATATAGCCACAGTCACGTATATCAACAAACAAGGAGGGACAAGAAGTCTCCCACTGTTGGGAGAAATTCGGTCTATCATGGTCTGGGCAGAAGAACATCTGTTGTCCATCTCAGCACTGCACGTGCCAGGAGAAGAAAACCAGCTGGAAGACTTCCTGAGTCGAAATAAAGTATTACCAGGGGAATGGGAGCTAAAGGACTCTGTTTTCCAGCAAATAGTTCACCGATTCGGACAACCCCAAATAGATCTCATGGCGACTCCAGAAAATTCGAAGGCTCCTCGGTTCTTTTCCAGGTTCCCGGCGCAAGGATTAGAAGGTGTGGACGCTCTGTCTCAGAGGTGGGAGTTCACTCTCGTGTACATATTTCCACCATTCCCACTCATTCACAAAGTCCTGTGGAAAATCAGGTCGGAGAGAGTTCAGGCGATGGCCGTTCTTCCATATTGGCCCAGGAGGTCCTGGTTCCCGATGGTGAAAAGCATGGCGGTGGCAGAGCCGTGGTTTCTTCCAGTATCGCACGATCTACTGAAGCAGGGACCAGTAGTACGTCAAGACCCACAGTAATTACGTTTAGCGGCGTGGAGTTTGAGAGGAAGCAGTTAACGGACAGAGGTTTGTCACCGGTTGTAATCGACATACTTCTGCAGGCAAGGAAAAAGGTGTCGTCAAACATATATTACAGAATCTGGAGGATCTTCGCAGGATGGTCAAAGGATAAGTTCCCATTCCCTAATGCAAACATGTCACATATTTTACAGTTCCTCTGTGAAGGATTCAACAAAGGGCTCTCAATAGCGACTCTGAAGGTGCAAATTTCTGCACTCAGCGCGCTACTGGATAGGAAATTGGCCGACCACGCTCTAATAAAAAGATTTTGTCAAGCAATGAAGAGAATCCGACCAAAAATCAGACCGGTAGTCCCTCAATGGGATCTCAACTTAGTATTAAATGGTCTCATGTCAACTCCATTTGAACCGTGTGAAAGGTCCAAACTGAAATTTCTCACATGGAAAGTGGTATACCTGGTGGCCATCACGTCGGCGAGACGAGTGGGGGAGCTACATGCTTTGTTATGCTCTGAACCCTATCTTAAGTTATTTCCGGACAAAGTAGTCCTTAGAACCAAACCTTCTTTTTTGCCGAAGGTTGTTTCTTCGTTTCATATGAGTCAAGATATTGTTTTACCTTGTTTTTTCCCAAATCCAACCAGTAGAAGAGAAGAGGATCTTCATACATTGGACATGGTTAGGATAATTAGAGTCTATTTGGATCGAGCGGCAGGCTTCAGGAAAACGAAGTCATTGTTTGTGATTCCGCAAGGGGCAAAGAAAGGATTCGCTCCTTCGAAACAAACTATCTCTAGGTGGCTCAAAGAAGTAATTTGTTTTACGTATAGGAAAGTTGGCCGGCAAGTTCCAGAAGGTATAAAGGCACACTCGGCTAGAGCAATGGCAACTTCCTGGCTAGAGAGGCTAATGTCTCGGTCAAAGACATATGCCAGGCTGCGACATGGTCGTCCATACATATCTTTGCGAAGCATTATGCATTGGATATGTCTGAGGAATCTTTTGGGAGCAAAGTTCTACATCAGGCCTTGATCTAAGGTATTGTAGCCCACCCTGCTGCTTTGGTATATCCCATTGTCGGGCTGCCATGAAGTAAGAAGAAAAAAGCTACGGATTATACTTACGATAATTCCTTTTCTTCAGAATACTTCATGGCAGCCTATATTATTACCCCCCCCCCAATGCAGGGCCGTAACTAGGGGGGGGCTGGGGGGTCACGCGCACCGGGCGCTGGAGGGGGGGGCGCTGTCAGCAGCGGCGGGCTGGGCCGGGGGGCAGGGTGCCATTTGCCCCCCAGGCCGCACTGGCAGGTCTGCGCGGGCCGCGGCCGTTTCCGAGGCCGCCTTACCGTGTTTTGTCTGCCGGCGGCCATGTTCCTGTGGTCCTTTACATGATGTGTATGCGGCGCGGCCACAGGAACATGGCCGCCGGCCTCGGCTCCACGGCTCCTCTATTCCCCGGCCAGCGGCAGTGGCAGACGCTGGTTGGGGACAGCATGACGATGACGCCTCCCACCCACGCGTCTGCAGAGAGTGCAGGAAGGCAGGCAGGCGCAGGCTGCAGGAAGAATCGTGGGGGCCGCAGCAGGAGGCCGCAGACCGCAGGATAGTTGAAATTCCTGGAGTGGAGCAACAGCAGGACAGGAGCGCGTGGGAAATGAAATTACACACAGTAAGTTAATATTAAACACTTAAAACGAAATATCTGTTGTTTAATGTATATTAATAACTAGGTGATTCATCGCGCCCTACGGGCGCTCTTCACACCGTCGTAAGGGGCTGCACCCCCTTAATTTGTGAACGTTTGTATATGAGAAATATGGTTAGAATTGTATGAAAGATGCCCTGTATTGCAACTTAGGTGTCCGCGAATCGCGGGAGGGGGGGTCGCGGAGGGTGCCGCGAATTGCAGGAGGAGGGGTCGCGGGGGGGGGGGGAGCCGCGAATTACAGGAGGGGGGGTTGTGGGGGGTGGATGCTGCGAATCGCGGGAGGGGAGGGATTGCAGAGAATCGCGGGAGGGGGGTCGCGGGGTGGGTTGCCGCAAATCGCGGGAGGGGGGTTACGGGGGCGGGGGTTGCGGCGAATCATGGTAGGGGGGGTCGCGGGGGGTGTGCCGTGAATCACGGGAGGGGGGGTCACGGGGTGGGGTGCCGAGAATCGCGGGGGGGTGTGTGTGTGCCGTGAATCGCGGGAGTGGGGGTTGCGGGGGGTGTGTGACGCGAATCGCCACAAGAAAAAATCAACACAGAAAGGTCAACACATGTAAATGTTGACATAAGTGTGGCACTTCATTGGTGTCCATGTCGACACATGAGAATGAATATGAAAACATTCAAAAAATGAAAAAAAAAACTTCAAAAACTCATGTCAACCTTTTTCATTGTCGACCATGGCCATGTCAGTGTTTTCCATGTGCAATTTAATTCTGGAGCTGCCGCGAATCACGGGGGGGGGGGGGGCGCGAATTGCGGGAGGGGGGGGGTCGCGGGGTTGGGTGCCGCGAATCGCGGGAGGGCGGGGTTCACAGGGGTTCCGGTGGGGGGTTGCCGCGAATTGCGGGAGGTGGGGGGTCACGGGGGGTGCCGCGAATCGCGCGGGGGGGTTGCGGGGGGGTGTGACGCGAATCGCCACAAGAAAAAATCAACACAGAAAGGTCAACACATGTAAATGTTGACATAAGTGTGCCACTTCATTGGTGTCCATGTTGACACATGACAATGAATATGAAAACATTCAAAAAATGAAATAAATCTTCAAAAACTCATGTCAACCTTTTTCATTGTCGACCATAGCCATGCCAGTGTTTTGCAAGTGCCATTTAATCCTGGGGCTGCCGCGAATCGCGGGGGGTGCCGCGATTTGCGGGAGGGGGGGGGGGTTGCGGGGGGTGGGTGCCGCGAATCGCGGGAGAGCGGGGTTCATGGGGGTTCCGGTGGGGGGTTGCCGCGAATTGCGGGAGGGGGGGGGGTCGCAGGGGGGTGCCGCGAATCGCCGGAGGGGGGGTTGCGGGGGGTGTGACGCAAATCGCCACAAGAAAAAATCAACACAGAAAGGTCAACACATGTAAATGTTGACATAAGTGTGGCACTTCATTGGTGTCCATGTTGACACATGACAATGAATATGAAAATATCCAAAAATTGAAATAAATCTTCAAAAACTCATGTCAACCTTTTTCATTGTCGACCATAGCCGTGCCAGTGTTTTGCATGTGCCATTTAATCCTGGGGCTGCCGCGATTTGCGGGAGGGGGGGGTTGCGGGGGGTGGGTGCCGCGAATCGCGGGAGAGCGGGGTTCATGGGGGTTCTGGTGGGGGGTTGCCGCGAATTGCGGGAGGGGGGGGGGTCGCAGGAGGGGTGCCGCCAATCGTGCAAGGGGGGGTCGCGGGGGGGGTTCTTTTTGCCGCGAATCGCGGGAGGGAGGTCGCGGGGGGGGGTTTGTTTTTTCCGCGAATCGGGGGGGGGGTCACGGGGAGGGTTTGCCGCGATTCGCGGGAGGAAGGGGTCGCGGGGTGGTGGTTATGCCGCGAATTGCGGGAGGGGTCGTGGGGGGGTTCTTTTTGCAGCGAATCGCGGGAGGGGGGGTCACGGGGGTGTTTTTGCTGCGAATCGCGGTAGGGGGGGTCGCGGGGGAGCGGGTCTGTGGGCTCACTGGGCGTGTTCTCTGTCACATACCTCCCAACATGACCCTCTCCAGGAGGGACACAATGCTCTGTTTCTAGACTTCCCCTTAATGTATGATTGCCATCACCTGTTTTAAACAGGTTAATTTCTCAGAAAGGTGTTCAGCACAGATGAAGGCAATCACACATTAAGAGGAAAGTCCAGGAACAGAGCGTTATAGACACAGACACCCACTTTGAGTGACAGATGTAGCCAAATATATAGGAGATAATGCAATGACACCACAGGCTGCTCACCCTGTATAATAATTTGTGTCATGGCATTACTATTATTATATTATACAGGTGGAGCAGCCTGTGGTGTCATTATTATTGTACAGGGGGAGCAGCCTGTGGTGTCATGGCAGTATGCCTTTGGTAAAACATCTCCACCCATGATCCACCCACTCATTAATAAGGAGCATCAAGGTGTGTGGCATATGTATAATGGGCATCACAGTGTGCGGCATATGTATAATGGGCATCACAGTGTGCGGCATATGTATAATGGGCATCACAGTGTGCGGCATATGTATAATGGGCATCACGGTGTGTGGCATATGTATAATGGCGCATCACGGTGTGCGGCATATGTATAATGGAGCATCACGGTGTGCGGCATATGTATAATGGAGCATCACGTTGTGGGGCATATGTATAATGAGCATCCAGGTGTGGGGCATATGTATAATGGAGCATCACGGTGCGGATCATATTTATAATGGGCATCACAGTATGCGGCATAGGTATATTGGGCATCACGGACTGCACTTTTGGGGTCATGTGTATCTGGCACTGCACTATTGTGGGCATATGTGTATCACACCTCCATTTTCTATGGCCGCACCCCATGTGGCTACAGCTCTTAGAGAGCTGACCATGCCCTCATAGCGGAAAAAATGGGGGATGTAGTCTCGCAGGAGTACCACGGTAGTAGGTGAACGCTCTAATTTTGGGCGCATGTCTCCTCTACTCTGCCTCCTCTCCTCTGCCTCCAGTGTTGGGAGGTATGTTTGTGACATATTGGACATTGCAGTGTGGCATATTGTGTATCATTCAGGGACAGTGTTCTATCCAGTGGCAGCAGCAATTAACCATTGCTTATAATGTGTACTGGGGGGGCATTACGGTTTGTGGTGTAATGTGCTCTGGGCATTACGGTGTGTGCTGGAATGTGTACTGGGCATTACGGTGTGTGCTGGAATGTGTACTGGGCATAACGGTGTGTGCTGTAATGTGTACTGGGCATTACGGTGTGTGCTATAATGTGAATTGATACTACTATGTGACCACACCACTTCTCCCCCCCCAAAAAAAAAAACATGCCCTAAATTTTTAGCGCGCGCCTTCGGCGCGCACTGTCCCTGTTTTCAGGTTCATATAGTTTCTAGAGGGATCATTTATAAATATATATTTCATTTCAGAATACAGTGTAAAATATATATTTTTTTTTTGGGGGGGGGGGGGGGGGCACTAAATGAATGTCTTGTCCCGGGCACCAGAAACCCTAGTTTCGGCCCTGCCCCATGTTTGTGTTTTTCCCTAGGAAAGGTGGCGGAGACATGTCAAAAGACTGGAGGCATGGGGGAAGGTGCTGGCTAATATACAGGTGGAAAAAGGGGGAGTGTCCTAGGGAAAAAACTACCTGTCTGAATAACAGGGGAGAGAGGGATGACCCCATTGTCGGGCTGCCATGAAGTATTCCGAAGAAAAGGAATTATCGTAAGTATAATCCGTAGCTTTTCTGCCCTCACATCTTTCTACATTTATGTAGATGCTCTGCATATAAATAAGATGTGGGGTTTCAGGCCTGTAACCCTTCATTTCGCACTACTGTATGCCCATTTTAATCTAATGGGAATCAGCCCCAGGATACAGAGCTTGTACCAGTGATGTCATATTGGCTCCAACCTTTCACCTATTTCCCTCTATTTAATGTATGTTGCCATGGCGGTGGGACCTAGTCTATAGTAATGATTTGTGTCTCTCTTCTAGGAACTCTCCTGGAGAGAAAAACGGAAATGTTGGCAAGTACTGAATCAAGCCTCAAAGTGCAGTATCAAGCCTCAAAAAGTGATAAAGTGCAGAAATATAAACAACCAGCCAATCAGATTTTACCTGATATTTATGAAACCCAGCCTGTAACATGGTAGTTCAGAGCTAAATGGCCGTTTATCACTTTCCATGTTATCACTTTTTGAAGCTTGATACATCTGGCCTTAAGTCTTATGAAAAACTAATTTAGTACTTTTTCATTTTGTGGCATTTACAAAACATCATTTAACGTTTTATCCTGTGGCACACATACCGTATATACTCGAGTATAAGCCGACCCGAATATAAGCCGAGGCCCCTAATTTTGCCCCAAAAATCTGGGAAAACTTATTGACTCGAGTATAAGCCGGGGGTGGGAAACACAGCGGTTACTGGTCTGACACACACACACACACATACATACGGTATTACCGGTAGTATACATACAAACAGCGAAGAACTCACAATGTATACAAACAATACTGACAAAAACACACAAATGGTATACACACAGTTGACACAGACATACACACACTTGCACAGTATACATACACATGCACAGTATACACACATGCACAGTATACATACACACACATGCACAGAATACATACACACACAGACATGCACAGTATACATACACGCACAAACATGCACAGTATACATTACATACACACACATACACACACAGACATGCACAGTACACATAGTGTGTAAAAAAACAGCATAAAGGTAATAAATTACAGCACATACGGTACCCAGAGCCCCCTCACTGCCCCCCCCCCCACACACACACACACACACACCAGCATTTATTTACGCTAACATTTCATGTTGGTACGGTACCTTTATTCACAGTACCGGTACTTTAGACGCAGGACGGAGCAGAGGGAGCAGAGCACCAGGCAGGAAGTGTCAACCTCTGACACTCCTGCGTGTGTCCGGCCCCTGCTCTGTCCTGCTGCAGCGCGGCGCCGGCGGGAGAACGGGCGGGCAAGGTAGGGAAACGGCTGGTGAGCGGTTAGAGCGGGCGGATAAGGCAGGGGAGCCGGCGGCAGCAGTGCACAGCTCCGGCGCTTTGTGATATGTCTGCGCCCGGAGCTAGTGTTCTGCCGGCTCCGCCGATGCGAATTTACACTTGACTCGAGTATAAGCCGAGGAGGGGGTTTTCTGCTCAAAAAATTGGGCAGAAAAACTCGGCTTATACTCGAGTATATACGGTAACTTTTTTCCAACAATCTAGATGGAAGCATTGTTTTTCACGTTGGCGTGACTGATCATTTCTAGGCAAGTGAGTAGCCGAGAAGAGATAACTTCTAGTTTCTTGTAAAAGGACTCAATAACCAAAACACATTGGCCTCGTCCCAATCCTATATTCAGAATATGCTCATCTTGTTGCAATCCGACAATGAGGGGGAAATTTACCAATATGAAAAACCTAGTTTTTCGTATTGGTATTTCCCCTATGGTTGCATACGACTGTTTAAGTCGTATGCAAAGTCGTGTTCCGGAGGGGAAATTACAAAGCAGTCAGATACGACTGCTTTGTAACCCTCCGATGGTGTAACAATTCGTATTAGCTGGCCATATATACGGCTGCTAATACGAATTATTTCTAGCAGTCTGCACGGATCAGTCAGATCCGTGCAGGCTGCAGTGTGTAAAAAAAATAGAAAAATAAATTAAGAAAAAAAACGGCGTGGGGTCCCCCCCACAGCTGTAACCAGCACCAGGCTGAAGGAGCCGGGGCCGGTAATTAAAAATCAGGGAACCCGACAAATAGGGGTTCCCCGATTTTTAACAACCAGCCCCAGGCTCCAGGTCCGGGGCTGGTTCCCAAAATACAGGGGACAAAATGACTAGGGGTCCCCCGTATTTCAAGAACCAGTCCCAGGCACAACCAGCCAGCAGGGTAATGTCACAGCCGGGGGACACTTATGATATAAGGTCCCGCGGCCAAAACATTAACCCTACCGACCAGTCAGCCTGGCCAGGGGCCCTGGGGGAGTGGGGACCCCCCCCCAATGAAGGGGTCCCCCCCCTCCAGGACTTACCTGACCAGGCTGAAGCCTGGTACTGTCCCCGATGCCCCTGGGCGGTGGGCATCGGGCTGATTATGGTGTAAAAAAATAAATTAAACTATTGTTTTTTACTGTGGCACTACAAGTGCCAGCAAGCCTCCCCAGCAAGCTGGGACTTGGAGAACCACAAGTCCCAGCCTGCTGGGCATTAAAGGGCCCGCTGGCACTTGTAGTTCCACAGTTAAAAAAATAGTACACAAAACACACTGACACACTTTTAAAATAAAACTTTAATACATACAACGCCCACACATACTGATACTTACCTATCTTCTTTCCGTAGGTAGCCCTGATGTCCTGGTCCTGTGTCGTCGTCTTGTGGTCCTGTGTCGTCTTCTGGCTCCATGTCGACCGTCGCTGTCGCCGTTGCCGTCCGGATCCGACGAAATCCATTTGGGAAGCTGTGGAAGGAAACCATACTCACCTGTCCCAGCGCGACGTAGTCCAGGTAAGTGTCTTGGCAAAAAAACAAACCGACACCCGAATCCAGCCGGACAGGGAGACGCACAGTGTTTGTTTACATCGTGCGGCTCCGCCCCCGAATGCCGCTATTGGCCGCCTTGCGGCCTAGCGGCTCCTGATTGGCCGCTAGGCCGCAAGGCGGCCAATAGCGGCATTCGGGAGGCGGAGCCGCACGATGTACACAGAGTACCGTGCGTCTCCCTGTCCGGCTGGTTTCGGGGTGTTCGTTTTTTTTTTTTTGCCAAGACACTTACCTGGACTACGTCGCGCTGGGACAGGTGAGTATGGTTTCCTTCCACAGCTTCCCAAATGGATTTCGTCGGATCCGGACGGCGACAGCGACGGTCGACATGGAGGCAGAAGACGACACAGGACCAGAAGACGACGACACAGGACCAGGGCTACCTACGGAAAGAAGATAGGTAAGTATTAGTATGTGTGGGCTTTGTATGTATTAAAGTTTTATTTTAAAAGTGTGTCAGTGTGTTTTGTGTACTATTTTTTTAACTGTGGAACTACAAGTGCCAGCGGGCCCTTTAATGCCCAGCAGGCTGGGACTTGCGGTTCTCCAAGTCCCAGCTTGCTGGGGAGGCTTGCTGGCACTTGTAGTGCCACAGTAAAAAACAATAGTTTAATCTATTTTTTACACCATAATCAGCCCGATGCCCACCGCCCAGGGGCATCGGGGACAGTACCAGGCTTCAGCCTGGTCAGGTAAGTCCTGGAGGGGGGGACCCCTTCATTGGGGGGGTCCCCACTCCCCCAGGGCCCCTGGCCAGGCTGACTGGTCGGTAGGGTTAATGTTTTGGCCGCGGGACCTTATATTATAAGTGTCCCCCGGCTGTGACATTACCCTGCTGGCTGGTTGTGCCTGGGACTGGTTCTTGAAATACGGGGGACCCCTAGTCATTTTGTCCCCCGTATTTTGGGAACCAGCCCCGGACCTGGAGCCTGGGGCTGGTTGTTAAAAATCGGGGAACCCCTATTTGTCGGGTTCCCTGATTTTTAATTACCGGCCCCGGCTCCTTCAGCCTGGTGCTGGTTACAGCTGTGAGGGGGACCCCACGCCGTTTTTTTTTTAAATATTTAATTTTTTTTCTATTTTTTTACACTGCAGCCTGCACAGATCTGACTGATCCGTGCAGGCTAAAACGCAAATAGAACAGGAAAATGGTGTTCTATTTTCCTGTCGTATTTGCGTGGGTGTTTTACACCACTTAGCAGCCGTATTATCAGTACGGCTGCTTAGTACATCAGGAACCACAATTCTTTTGAATGGTGATTTCTGTCGTATCCTATCGATGGTGTAGGACATTCGTATTTGTAACTACAAATACGAATGTCCCATCTTTAGGAATACGAATTGTTGTATTGTTGGGATTGTAAATCCCGAAAATACAAATTCGTAAAAAAAAGTGTATTTCTCCCTACGAATACACCTTTTTTCTACGAATCCATTTTGGTAAATGTCCCCCTGAGTATCCTGCAGTACTTTTAGAACTTTTACAGGTTTAAGCTCCATATGGTTCTCTACTTGTTGTTTTTAGTAAGTTATGGTTTAAAAACAGCTGGCGCAATATTGGAGCTAGGAGTCTGAGTACTCAAGACAAAATTGCTTCATATGATACTATCACTTTTAAATATTACAGTTGTGTTTTATTATTGTACAGGGTCTACAATAATAAAATACAGCTTCACAATTCATCCCTGAAAAGCTGCATATCGCTGCATATCATATTGTCTTTTTGGGACTATTTCTAAAAAAAATTATAGGACAGTGATACGAACCAATTCCAGGGAAGAGTGAAAAGTAAAGTTACAGTACACATTGGCCCTTATTCTGGTTGACTCGCTCTTGCACGAATTCGCAAGGGGATCGATATTTTGCGTATACGCATGCGCAGCTGCATTTCTGCGCATGTGCATACGATGGGAGCATGCGAACTCGGCTCTTAATCTGTTCGCCGATCGCACGCTCCCTGCCTTGCGAGCAGTGGGGGCGGAGAGGGGTGTGTGGTCCTGGCCAGGGGCATTAGCATATGCATACACCCAATGTTTCATGGGCGTTCCCAAGAAAACGCTGGGCGTACATATTGTAATGCGGTCATGACGCACATGCGGTGGGTGGGTGGCTGAATTAACCAGATATCAGCTGCCCGTCCATATCACTGCATTTATTTGTTCATATGTACGAGTGGTCTGGATCACCTGTATATATGCGTGTGCCTTTCCCATCATTCAATGGTCGGCGACCATCGAAAGATGCGGGAGGTTCCCATTGGCATGCTTATGGTTGTTTATGTAAAACATCCATTTGCGTGCCGGATGAACAAACCCGGAGTGCGAATGGGGCTGGGCATACCACCATTCGCCGGGCGGGTTCTGGATGACTCGCAAGGGTGCGAATTCACGCCCGAGCGAATCAACCAGAATAAGGCCCATTATGTTCAGTATACATAGTTTTTGGGGGCACCCAGAGTAATAGGCACCCATCAGAGCAATTTAATGGTTGCTATACTCTGTCTTTACTCCCGTGTCAGGACTCTGCTTACCTACTGTGGATTAATGGCCATCGGGCCATGCGTTTGTAAGCACTGTATACTGTATACTGATGTGTCCACATATGCGTATCATCAAATAGCCCTATTATAAAATGACAATCATGTCCTATGTCTACAAAGCTTGGTGAATTACTGCAGCTTGCCTTCCTAATAGATAGGTATGGGAAAGGTATTAATGAGCAGTCATTTGTTTAGGAATAGGAGATATCTGAGATACAATATGCTTCAGTTTGAGATACCTTTCAATGGGATGCAGTCAGCATCTGACGGCCAGGATGCCGTAGGTCAGTATACCAATGCCGACATCCCAACTGCCGTCAGAATTCCAGCTCCGGAACCTCGAAAGGCTCAAGATGCTGCCATCCGATTGTTGATAGCCAACACCCTGATCGGCGGGTATGCAGGGGGTGGGTTATTGGCAGGCCGGTGATGGGAGGTGGTTAGATTTAGGCACCTGAGAGGAGAAATAGGTTCAGGTGCTAGAGAGGGGTGGTTAGGGTCAGGCTGCAGGTCAGAGGGTGGTTAGGTTTAGGCTTCAGGGTGCAGGAGTTAGGGTTGGGGGGCAGGCAGAGAGTAAGAAAATTTACCTTACCTTTGTAAGTATTGCCTCCATCGGGTATATTGACCGCCAGCATCCTGACCACCGTTTATCTGTGTATATATCCGGTATAATTTAAGACGAACAATAACTTGATGAATAGACCTCTTTTAATGTGACAAATAGTTATTGATAGACATGGACCGACGTACCACCGCATACCAAAGGCAGTTAACTTTTTATTTAAAAAAAAAAAACTAAATTCACTACATATAACAAAGGATAAGCTATTAAAACCAAGGTTGAACTCGATGGATGCAAGTCTTTACTCAGCCTTATCTACTATGTAACCAGTGGCAAACGCAGGATTTTCAGAAGGGGGTTTCCAGAGGGGCGGAGCAAAGCACAGAGATGGACACTTAGGTGACCCAGTATATGCCGGGTCAGTTAAAGTATTATAGATAGACCAATATATATATATATATATATATATATATATATATATATATATATATATATACACATACAGGGGCGTCAACAGCAGTGTAGACCCCTGGGCATAGCAATGTATTGGGGCCACTACTGATCCTCCAGCAGTAGGGGTGGGGGAAGCTTTGATGTCCCCCGGGTGGTCTGGATCAGTAATTTCCATTAATTACCCCTTTACTGCACAGATGGTGGGAGATGGGGTGGGAGAAGGGGGCACTGGGCTGAATGAAGGGGCCCTGACACATAACTTCCAGGGTGGTAGAGGATGTTTAATAATATGCAGAGGAGGGGTGTATAGTGGAATGGGCATATTATTTATAATTTTCTGGTGTGAGACAGCTTGCTTGACTGCAGATATCTCCAGTTCCCAGAAATACATTTATTAGATTTTAATGGATTTAAAAACTAGAGAATCCCTCCTACCAAATGGTATTGGGGACTAGGGGATCAGAGTTCAGGAGGCAGAGCAATCTGCCCACGAGTATATAATACTACATACCAGGTGTGTGGAGCTGGAGCAGTAACCAGCTGCTGGAAGGCTGATATCTCTGGTTCTGGGAACAGTAGAGACAAGCTACTAGTGTCCACCAATGGGGGAGAGTCCCAGCTTTCGGAATATACCCTCAGAGAAACTCTGAGTCAGACAGAACCTGAAATATCTGACTTGGAAGAGCAAATAACAGGCTTGGATGGGGACCACTGCTTTGAAGTCTGATATCTCCGGTTCCCAAGGGCCGATTTTTAAAATTCTTGTACCCATGGAAAGAGGGGACCCTCAGCTTTCAGCCTAGGGCTCTTAGACTCCTGGGGGGGTTCTGGGTACCCAGAAACCCCCCCTGCGTGCGCTACTGGTAACTATAGTATGTAACCTTTATTGCCAGCCTTTATTGCGCACCCTGATCTGAAGAACTACTGGTTGCTTAGAACCTGCCATTCTATACTGTACATGCTTTTATTATTCCCTGATTATATTAAGCAATTCAAGTAAGCAGCACAACCCACCGACAGACCTCGCTGTACAAACTAACTGCAGAGTTTATGGTACCACCACCTGTTCCGATCTCCACTTGCTATGCCAGAATATTAATCTATGTGATAACGGATAAAAGTTTGAATCTGTTTTAACACGATCTCCATGCCAATAAATCTTTTCATCAGGTTGACTTAACCAGCGATGCATTTTTCAGCTTTTATAGAGCTCATAAAATTTAGGAATGGACCATTTAGATTTTCCTAGCTGTAATTTTTATGACTTTTTAGTCTGTGAGATACAGAGCTTCACCAAAAGAGCCCTTTTTTCATCTCCCTGCATTATATTTTACATCAATTTGTTTTACAATGAGTTGCATCCACTCATGCTGTAACGAGTCCGGTCAGGAGAGCTTATCGTAAGTATACAGGATTTATTAAAAGGAGCTGAATCTATTAGTGTATAAGACCGAGCTGTCTCATTTTATTGACACTCTCACTTTGCTTATAGAATTATTACAATATAACCAGCTTTTATTACGCCGCAGACGAGAGACAACTTACAGTCGTTCATATTTTTATTTTCTAATTTTTGTTGCACACAGTAACAGATTCTATGATGAGAACAATATACTAGTTATGTGTTTGATTAGTTTATACAGCTAATTCCCTGCAGCATTATATTACTGCTATACCATCTTTGTGTATCTGACCACCAACTCCACAGTTTCTCCAAAGTATCACTGTACATCAGGGTTGTCATATGCAGCGGCGGCTCTTACCTCTGTGAAGGAGAGGGTCTGCCACAATGTGGGCCCCCCACCCCCTCCTCTGCTACTGCAGCTGCTGTACTCCCCACAGCTGCTGCCACCACAAATGAATCCAGGCCGCCGGGACAGGGCCAGTGCATGCGCCGTAGCTTCTTACATACTGCTCATGTGCTGGCCCCAGCCTCTATTTTGCAGCAGCCCCCGGAGGCATATTCAGGTTCCTGGGTCTGGCGCATGTGCAGTATTGTCTGCGGTACTGTGCATGTGCAGAACCCTTTTTTTGGGGCTGCCCCACAGCTGTACATAGATAGGCATCCCAGAGGGAGGGAACACCTCCCAATGAGACTGCCTTGAGTGACTGGCAGGTTGGACTTCCAATAGGAAGTCAATGCCAGTCACAGTCAAGCCAGAGCAGACTGCATCTGGCTTCACTTAGGCAGAGAACAGTGGCGGATTTTACCTGGGGGGGGGGGAGGGCTGCAGCCAGCCACTTGTCATATGACAGTCATCATGCTAATTGTTCTCACATCAACATGAAAATGTGGACATTGTCATAATGTCAACTTATGTGCTTCTGATGGCTGCAGCAGCTCCAGATTCCATCAGTCATGTGATTGTCACTTCCATGCAATAGCTATGACCCACCAGCATTACAGTGAGTAGTCATCTCCTATTTCTAACCACAGTCCCTATACCTATGGTAACACTGCGTCTAGTGCCCAACCGTCACCTCCTACATTGGTGCCAAGAGACGGGGGGGGTTCTAATTAACTGAGCCCAGGTCTGATGGAGGGGTGCAGTCCATCACTTAGTCTAATCCCAAAATTCCGCGATTGGAAACTCCTATCCCGGGTTTGAAATACCGTCAATTTTGGGGCAAAAATCTCGGTTTCCCGCCGATCCCGGGATTGGCCAATCTAGCCACGCCTCCCACAATTTGACCACAGCTCCTGAAAAGTACCTGGGCCCTGTCAGGCTCTCTACTGCTCTGACCTCCTGCCCACAGCATAGCCTTTTATGCTGACATTCAGACAATGTTGACATTCTGAGAATGTCGACACCTTCCCTGTCAACATTTTAGCAGTTTAAATCATAACTGTCAATGTTGTGATGCCGACATTGTGAATGTCTATGTAAATCAGATGACACACTCAACAGGTATAGCATAAGCCATTATGCTGAGAAGGGCACCAGTAAATTCTTACATTTCTTACATTTCTCCACTAAAGGTCACTCGATGGACCAAATTCCTCCTTTGTGCGATCAATTTTGACAGGGACACTAATATTTTTCAAACTTTCTGGATATAGAGAAATGGAGCTGGGAAGAGAGATTGGAGATAGGGAGGAGGGGTGGGGATTGAGAGTTTGTGGGCTTAAAACTGTCACAGCTCAAAGTGAAAGTACATTGCAGAACCTGTCATTTTGATGGGGTTTTTTACTAGCCTAGAATAAATGTCTCCAATAATTTTATTGCGTGAACGATCAGTTACTGTATATGTCCAATAATTAGACATGCCACTCAAGTGCTGTGGCCTATTGTGCAAGTGGATAAATGTAGTGAGTGCCCTTCACCAGCGCACCAAATATTTTATAACAAACTTCCCTTATTTTCAGGGGTGTTCTCTGGAACATGCAGTAATAGCTGCTTTTCCATAGGTCAGATCTCCATTACGCAATTTTACACATGGATCACCATAGAATGAAAAGGAATAGCTCATAGTGTGATACAATTTAATACAAGCACATAGACATTAAAATACAATCACTTTCCAATAATAAAATGAGATAAAAAGAGTGCGTTAGAACACAGTGGTCCCAGGTGTTCGGTGTATATGGCAATGTGACAACGTAATTACCGGATTTGCAGGAACTATTCAAAAGAACAGTTCACACAGGTATGTTTAGTATCCCATTTCAACCCTCTACGGGGTCGTTTTCAAGGCTCCTGGTTAGTGCACCTCCATGTTTTTTGCTCCATTATAAAGTGTTCTTCCTGTCACTCTTACTTTTCCCCCCCGGAAGTGTCCTCCCCCTCCATCTCCATGGGGACCAGAATCAATTTCCGGCTGTGGCTTTGTCTCCCTTAGCCAGCGTAATTATTACAGTCCAGAACACGTGACCGGCGGGCAACTTAACTGATCCTACATCCCACCGTTTCTACACAGTAGCCCACAGCTCTTCAGTGTTGACATAGATGCTGCAGCCCACAGTTCTTCTGATGACACTGAGGGGGGGATGCTCTAACATCCGCGCCCCGTTACCACCCCCTATCGCCGGCTACCGCATTCATAATTATCAAATATGCTGTAAGATATGCGATAATTATGGCAAAGGACAGCTCTTGCATTAAGAGCTGTCCTTTGCGGTGAGTCAACGAGTCAACGGGTCCCAACCGGCTGCTGGCTGCTGCTGCGGGGGGGCTGGCTCTCCTCCTCCCTGCACCCGGAAGAGGATTAGTGCAGGGAGGAGGAGGTCACAGGTCTGGGCAGCACAGCTCTGTGCTGCCCGGACACAGGTGAGGGGGGCGATGTGGGGCAGCGGGGGTCCGTGCAGGGCGGTGGTGGGTCGCGTTTGAAGCCCATAGGCTTCTATGGGGCATCGCCAGATTTTTCTGGCTATGCCCCTCGCCGCGGTAACCCGGCGGGGGATGCTTAGTGCACGATAACAGGGTTTTTACTGCATTTTTAGCTTAGAGAATCTCCCCCTGAGTCTGACACAGTCACAGACAGAGAGTTTGTGTGATGCCCGTAATCACAACACCTTTTATCACACTGCAGCCTTCCCCGCACCCTCTTACTATGAGCTTCTGTGGGAAATGGTACCCAAACCACAAGGTTTCCAAACTGAATCCAAAACAAGCAAAATCCGAAGCAGAAACATTTTTTGCCTGGTTATCAGATCTGTGCCTTTGGGAAATACCATTTCGGGAATCGGATATACAGTACTTGCTTCTTCCAGGAAGGAGATGTTAAAAGTAGGTAAAATTGATTTATGTGTATATTTAAAGACAAAACAAAAATCACCATAAATAGCCTGTGTTTGAAAGTAGGGTGTCAGTGGTCTTTGTTGTACTGGAAAGCATCCTCCTGGCACTCAGAACGTGTCAGCCTACCAATCATGACATTAATGACAGCACACTAAATTCTGTGTTAGAACCGATTGTTACTGACTGCAAGAGGCAAGCTGTCAGTGTGAGAATCAGGATGCTCAGTTGCCATGATGATAAAATAATGATAACACTACAATAGAAAAAAAAAATACTATTTTTGCTGCAATAACTATTATGATGATAACTTGAGCCTAAAAAAACAAATCGATATATCGAGCCAAATTATTATTTTATTTGATATAGTTAAACACATTAAAATTAAAAATACATATTAAAGGTGCATTTCACAAGCACTGCCTAAAGCCCTTTACACAGTTGATGAGTTTTTAAATTCATCATCTGTGCCGCATGCATAGCGGAGGTCCCAGTGATGTCACTGAACAATATCATCAACTGAGATAAATAGGCCTTGGCTCACCATGGTTATCCAGAGAAGGCTGGCTGGGGAGGGCTCAATCTGTAGTTCAGTGTGTATGCACTATATTGTGTGCCCATTGGCTTCGCTTATATGTATAACTATGGGCCTTATTTTGGTTCATTCTTTCTGACAAAATCCTTCTTAGATGGGCAAAACCATGTGCACTGCAGGTGGGGCAGATGTAACATGTGCAGAGAGAATTAGATTTGGGTGGGGTTTTACTTCAAAGTGAGATCTATATTGCAGTGTAAAAATAAAGCAGTCAGTATTTACCCTGCACAGAAACAAAATTACTCACCCAAATCTAATTCTCTCTGCACATGTTACATCTGCCCCCCCTGCAGTGCACATGGTTTTGTCCATCTTATACCCCTTTTACACCAAAAACCCTGGTCCGACCCTGGTCTTTGAACGCTGGAGTTTCCAGGGTCTGACCCTGCTTTATACTGCATTTACACAGCACTTCGACCTGGGTCGGACCTGGGTCTGCACCATTTACACTGAACCTGGGTCAGCCCTGCCTTTCCTTGTTGATATATATCTATATATATATATATAGATCTATATATCTATATATATATAGATATATAGATATATATAGATCTGATAGTCCCTGAGTGCCCATTCTTTCCTGTACCCATCTACAAGGGGCTGCAAGGTCCCTATAGCAGGCACCGCGGGGCAAGCCACAGTATTTGGGCTCCACTTAAGACCTGAGTGCCGGTCCATACTTTTGGATATATATATATATATATATATATATATATATTATATATTATATATATACACACACACACGTTATACATCAGCAGCAGCAGAAGTGTCCAGAGCAGTTACCTGGAGGGAGGTGTCCTGGAGGAGGCCATGTTACACGGGGGTGATCCTGGGGCCTGCTCTCACCCACATCACAGCTGTGAGCAAGGTGGGGGGGACTGTGCCCGTGGGCCCCAGAGGAGTGAGGGAGAGACTGCCAACGTGGGCTGGGGAGGAGTGTGGGGAAGAGGAAGACTGCAGGCATGGGCGGAAGGAGGAGGTGAGGATGGGCATTATTGCGGACGGGACGGACTCACGAGGAGGCTGATGTCGGGTTGTGTTTGGGAGCAGAAACGCACTGTGCCTGGCTCCCCTGCACACCTTACACAGCAGCGAGTAGGCTGTGTATATTTCAATGGGCGCCGGGTAATGGCGCAGCTCAGGCTGCAAGCTAGTGAGCCGAGCGGGCAGCGCCGCTGACATGTGTGCCGCATCTGACCGCGACTGCTGCTATAACTCCCCCCTGCAGCCGCCACTGATAGCCCATTCGCCGCAGGGACCCCGCGGCTGCAGGAGGGAGTTACAGCAGCAGCCGCGGCCAGCATCCCCTCCGTCACCCGCCTCAGCAGCCTGACCGCTTCTCCCCTCCTCCTCCTCCCACAGCAGAGGGGACACTGACAGGTCTGCGAGCCATGCACCGCCCGCTGTGGGTGCCTCAACCCGCAGCGGGAGCATTTACACCAGTCACTACACGGGTCCTGACCGTGTTCTACCCAGGTCAGGACCTGGTTAGAGGACCCGTGTAAATAGACACGGCTTGACCCCATTTACACCGCCGCAGATCCGGGTCTGACCCGCCGCTGACCCGGATTTTTCGGCGGTGTAAAAGGGGTATAAGAAGGATTTTGACAGAAAGAATGAACCAAAATAAGGCCCTATATCAGCAGTGTTACTAATTGGCTATTGTGTACAGGGCTTAAGTTGTTGGTTGACTCATCATAAAGATGATGATGATATGAAAAACATGACACGCATGACGACACCCATGCTACCATCACATTCACCAGTGCTGTCAAGAGAGGTTGGAAGGAGGTACTAATTATTCAGACTTAGGTCTAATGGAGGGGCTCAGTTGGGCCCCAGATACCTGACAGCAGAAGCAGCCGCAGCTCTTCTCAATCCAGTGCAGTGTAGCCAGAGTGTTGCGTAAAGTGCTATTTTTCTCTATTTTAATCTAAGGGTGCATGGCCACACCTCCGTGATTAGACCACACCCCCTCAAAAGGCCCAGACAGTCTCTCTACTGCCATATTTCTATATATATATTTTATGAAATATAAACACACGAGCTTCTGACTCTTGCCACAGGTTAATATATATATAAAAAAAAGCATTATATGTATGCATGGAACAGCAACAGGCGAGGAAAATAAACTGTTTTCAAGGATGAATTATATTTGCAGCTAACTGACTTGCTCATTAGAGCTGTAGTTATCACAAAGTGATACATATGCTTCCGCACTTGTATCTCTGCAAATGGTAATTCCTAGTGACAACTGCACTTTCTAGATAGCATTTGCAAGATGCATACTGCAGATGTGTCCAGCAGACAGACAGTCAATAATGCGTACGGCTTCGTCACTTCAGTGTGTCACTAGCCTTATTCACTGATAATTGATATATTAAGTTGTCATTTTGCAATGTTAAAAATAATCTATTTGCCATATTGGTTATCCCATTACTGCAATTGAAAAAGTAATTCCCAATGATTCAAACTTCAGCCACTGATGGAAAGCAATTCCTGGGATCTTTAAATGAGGCCATGCACGCATCCTCATAAAACGGGCTCTGGAGAGATTAACACGCCTTACTTTCTCATGGAGCACACATTTCTCTTCGTAAATAAAAACGTACAGGCGGTAAATCATCCCGCAGTGCGTGCCATTTCCTGTCTCACACACACTATAATATATTTGTATTTATGCACATATAAATATACAAAATTTATATATTATATTATTACGATATACAATATAATTATATGTTGCTATAAAAGTAATGACTTGGAAATCATAGTATAACACATACACATTTCTATCATTTATTCTGCTTACTGCAATGTCTGCCACTCTTTAATGAGCATTAATAATAATGCATTTAAATAATGCATGTGCTGTACAGTATAACTAGATATAGAGGTTCCTGTCTCACCTTGCTAATTGGTGTTGGTTAATAGCAGTACTGGAGGGCTGCTAGGTTAACACTGTTTGTCCTCAGAGCAGTCTTCAATTAGCACAAATTTAATGCCAGGCTGCATTTGTGGGATCAGTAATCTAATACACAATAAATTATGTCACGTAGCTAAATATTCGGTATCTGTGCCTAGAAATTTGTGTCTATTTAACCTCTCTGCTACAAGCTTGTCCTGCGTGTGAAACACAATATTTTATTCATGATAAATAGTTTTAGAACAAGTTTAAAATAATTATATAAAAAAAATTTGTAAATTTATAGAATATAAATTGGTTTGAGAGTAGATAATGTTAAGGTATCTAGATAATTTCAAGAGGCATATTTGACAAATATTTTTGCTAGAAGAACTGGGCCAAACAGTGGTGTAACTAAGGCACTGCAGCTCAAGCAGTAGCAGGGGGGCAGAGCAGGGCCTCTGCAGATTCCATGTGGTCTGGACATTTACATGGAAACTTCCCTCCAAAATAGGCGCAGCCTTGTAGGAGCCAGATGCTCAAGATCCTACTGGATCTCTAGTGTCTGTAGGTTGAGCGCAGCGCATATATCACATACCCTCCAACGTGTTCCTGGACTTCCCTGCCAGTGGGAGTTACAGTGATTGGACTCCAGCACAGTCCAAAATTCAAAGAGGGGGGTCACATCAACTGACAGTGAGTCCAGGACAGTGATGTTTGGTGTGGCTCACCTTTTTTAATATTGGACTGTGCTGCAGGCTCACATCTGCAACTGTCACTGGCAGGGAAGTCCAGGAACAGAGCATTTTGTACCTAATGGAATGGGTCATGTTGGAGGGTATGATATCGCTACCCAGAAGTGCCAGATTCTGGAAACTCAGGCGTTTTGCCCTGGCAATGAGTATGTAATCCCATGGCAAGGATCATAGAAACCCCTGACAAAAAGCATGTAACTCCTGCCAATCAGCAGGAAACTCTATGGCAACGAGAACGAACCCCCAGTGCACACCGGGTTTGTAGTTATATTCTCTTCTATAATTTTCATTTTGGAAGAAAACAATATTATTAGCCAAAATGTTTTGATAAAAGAACTGCTTTGGTTTTATATAATATATCAATCAAAAAAAAATGACATGACAAATAGTGACATTAATGATGTAACTGATTTTATCACAAATATAAAAAATTTCATCCCTGAACAATGTCATCACACAAAATATTCTATTCGCTGTGACTGGATATTTCAGGATTTCACTATTTTCTCTGAACTTCTGTCTGATTCAAGCCGCATACATGCTGTTACAAGCTGGATTTGGGTTCCTGTAACTGGCTTTGGCGGTTTGTCCTTACTGTACGCCCATCTCTGCAGTGCTGCCCCACAGCCCCAAACACTAAATGCATATACAGTAGTGTTTGGGGCTTTAATTTGAACCTTTTGTGTGTATATATAGGTGTGCACAGCACATTTTATTAGGGGGCGCACCGTCAAAGGGTTGTGTCTAGCACCATCTTTTGGGCTTGTCGAACACACCCTTTGGGTGTGTCTAACGGGTGCCGGACGGGGTCCCGACAGTCATTTACCCGACGTCAAAGGGGCTTTGTTGGGCTTGCCATGCATTCTGAGTCTGGCCAGTCCAGATCCCGACGTCCAGCTAATGATTGTCGGGATCCCAACTGTTGGAACCCTATACCACACCCATGTCTACCACCACCAATCGGGCTAATCTACTAGTCACACCAAAGGTGTCCAACTTATGGCCCTCCAGCTGTTGTGAAACTACACACCCCAGAATGCCCTACCACAGTTTTAGCAATCATTATATAAAATCTATGGCAAGGTATTCTGGGATTTGTAGTTGCACAACAGCTGGAGGGCCATGAGTTTGACACCACTGGTCCGGGCTCATAGCTGTATTTGCACTTACTATCAGAATTAGTTTTTAACTTGAAATTAGTCTTTATTAGAGATGTGCAGGCTTGCATTTACTCAGTTTGTAATGCCAAATAAGTGCAAGTTTGGATGTATCTAGATTTTTCTTATTTGCTATCTAAGACATGTTACTACCCGATAACCAATAATATGGTGTTTTGAGATCCCAGTAAATCCACAGATTTCATTACTTCTTTAGTAGTTCAAAAAAAATAAAAGTTTCTTTATTTAATATAAAGATTTATCAATTTATTAAAATAAACAAAAAATAAACACCCACCCCAAAAAACTACAGCTATCTAAACACAATATATTAGTCAAGGTAGCAATAAAACAAGATGAATTAATTATAACAATTAATTAAAACAACAACAAAAAAAACTTCATAATTTTGTAAAAAAAAAAAGGTTGTAACTGTTTTAACCCTTTAAATGCCAACATCTCTGTGAGAGATGTTTAAAATATCCGCAAAAAATGCCAGTGTCGCTAACATTTGTTATATCAATTCAAAAAATGTGTATAAAAAGATTAGATTTCCTATATATAGGTGGAGCGGCTCTCATATAGCCGGCAGCTGGTGATAGAATCGCCAGCCACCAGCCTCTGCCAGCCCCCACCATCTGCCGGAAGGGGGCGCGTGAGACACTTGCCCGCCCGTTCTGATGGAGCTCTCCGCCGCATCCCCGTTGCTCCCCGCCACTTCCCACCCCCCCCCCTAACCTTATCCATCTCCCGGAAGAGGAGACGGGCAGGGATTCCGCCGCCCACTGCCAAGCGATGGGGACGCGCGTGCGTGTGAGATGCTCGCGCATCCCCATCAGGTGGAGCGCCTCTCCGCCAACTCTCGCCAGCAGAGGGGATCTGGCAAGGGCTGGGGATAAATGAGAGGTGCTCCTTCTGTAAGGTAAACATTATACAGGCTGAGTATCCCTTATCCGAAATACTCGGAACCACAAGCATTTTGGATAAGGGATTTTTACAGATTTGAAATATATATTTTTTCATGCTTACCTGGTCCCCTGTCGATGCCCCGATGGTCTCCCAATGTCCATGGTGTCCCCTGGCGTCCATGGCAATCTTCAGAATCCTCTTCAGCTGCATCTCGGGTCCCTGGGGTGCATTGCACAAGTGCTACTGAAGAGGATTCCGAAGGCCGCCGTGGACACAGAGGGAGGGGGATAAGTATGAAAAAAGAGGCTGTGGTGTAAAAATATAACCTAAAAATTCTGAAAAAAACACGTTTTTTGGAATATTTCGGTTTTTGGAGTCTATGGATAAGGTAAACTCGGCCTGTATTTCATTATGATGAATATAAATGTTTGTTTGCTAAATTTCACACCTATTTTGATAAATTCACTTGGCACTCAAAAGGTAAAGGGACAATGGGATTCCGAGTGACCACTATAATCTATGGCACCCAGGGCCTATTCAGACCTGATCGCAGATCAAATTTGTTCTCAAAATGGGCAAAACCCATGTGCACTGCAAGTGGGTCAGATGTAACATGTGCAGAGAGTTAGATTTGGGGTAATTTATTTTATTTCTGTGCAGGGAATATACTGGCTGCTATATTTTTACACTGCAATTTAGATTTCAGTTTAACCCTTTGAGTGTCAAGGGAATTTGTCAAAATTGGTGTGAAAATTGGCAAGTATACATTTTTATTTATCATAATGACCTGTAATGTTTACCTTATATAGGAATTATAATCTTCTTTTAGACAACATTTTTTATTTGAATTTATATAACAAATGTGAAGGATGCTGGTATTTTTAGCCTGTATTTTGCATATCTTTCACAGAGGTGTTGGTACTCAAAGCATTAAACATACCCTACCCAAATCTAAAGGCCCCCATACACTATGCAATTTTGGCCTGATTTCCCCCGATTCCATAGGATCGGGCAGAGAAACAGGGTGAAATCGGGCCACATCCCATGTGTATGACATCCGATCAAATGCACGTTCCTGTGTGCATCGATCTAGAGTTATAGGTCCGACCTGCTGCCTATCTGACCTCCAACTCGGCCCCCCTCCTCGCGGTGGGAAATTCAATGGCATGTGATAAGTCACATGCAGAAGGACCACAGGCAATGTGTTGCATTCGATCCTGTCATCCGGGGCAGTCCCGGCCCGCTCAAGTAGTGGATGGCCACCTTAACTCTATCTGCAGATGTTACATCTGCCCCACCAGCTGTGCACATGGTTTGCCCATGTTGATAACAAATTCCCCCTTCACTCAAGTCTGAATTGAGCCCCCAGTCTGCCATTGTAACTTACTGAAAATAGAGGATGGAAAAATTTCGAAGATCTCAAAGGGCATGTTTCATCAATGTGAAGTCACCATGCTTTATCCCAAGGAACTGAAAAGAGATTTTTAAAGTAGAAAACCATTTCCAGAAATTAATCCATAATTTCTATGATCTGGAGTATCTTTAAGAGGGAGCTATTCTCTTAAGTCCCGAGAATATAATTATTTGAAGAGATTCAAATTGACGGTCAGGACAGACTAAGAGACATGTCTCCATCTAATTGAGCCTTTTATCCAAACACATTGATATAATATTTTAACCAATGAATATAATACATTATTGGCAGGACATTTATAAACAGAATGTTTGTGTTACTCCAGTTTTGCTTTACCTAAAAATATTCAAAAATGTACGTTTTATGTTTTACTATGAGGCATAATTCAGCAGTACAGATAAGTGATATGTTTTGACACATTTTGAATTACTATAGAACTGGTGTCTTATGGCCAGATAAATGGGGAAATGCAGAACTATCTAGTCATTTATAGTATTGACAAAAAAAGTGTTATTTAAAATAAAATAAAAATTACTTAAAAAATTATATTTTTAAACAATGTAAAGAGCACTGAATTCAACAATTTTTCTTTCCCAAAAACTTTTCATACGCTTAAATTTAACAGATTTTTTTGTTTTTGTTTAAACCAATATTGACTTGCAGGATGTTTTTCTACAGTAAATATGATACAAACTGCTTGTTTCTTTTTCAATTATGCTCATAATGATAACTGACCATGTACTGTACTGCTGGGTACGTCAATGGATGTATGTATTATAGATTGTACTGTAAATTTGGTTACTTTTACCTCTTATTTATTGCAATACCTCCATCCGATTTGTATTGTCTCTTCAAGGTTGCAAATCTAAACAAGGTGGCTCTAGAAACACACATATTGGGCCTAATTCAGACCTGATCCCAGAACAAATTTGTTCTCAAAATGGATGTTACATGTGCAGTGCCAGATAGATTTGGGGGTACTTGTGAATTATCCGGGCTGCCGATTTTGTCCTTAAGTTTAGTAAACTTAAGGACACCCGACCGACGCGATGCCTGCGATTTACCCCCAAATCGCGGGCATCGCATCGGTCGCGGCCGTTATAAGGGGCCGCGACGTGACCAATGAGATGCCCACGATTTCCCATAGACAGTAATGTTAAAAGACGCGATGGACCCGATTTCCCATAGACAGCAATGTTAAAATTATTACAGTAATGTTAAATGATGTGCAAAATAAAATGACAATGTGAAATGGGCCAATATGGGCATTTCACATTGGATATGTTTTAAAAAAAAAATGTTTCATGGCCCCCCACCACCGTTAACGCTACCCCGCTATTGACGCCAACCCGAAGCGTGGCGAGCGCAGCGAGCCCGCGAGGGGTGGCGGTACGCGTCCTCCGACCTTTTCATACCCGTACTATCCACGTCGGCGTGGAGTTGAGAATAGAAAGTGTGGCGAGCGCAGCGAGCCACCGAGCCCGAAGCGTGGCGAGCGTCCGCGGATACCTTCACAGGTATCCGCGTCCCCTCGCGGGCTTCACAAGTGTCCGCGTCCCCTCGCGGGGCACGCTGCGCTCGCCACGCTTTGGGCTCGGTGGCTCGCTGCGCTCGCCACACTTTCTATTCTCAACTCCACGCCGACGTGGATAGTAGGGGTATGAAAAGGTCGGAGGACGCGTACCGTCAATAGCGGGGTGGAGCTAATGGGGCCATGAAACATTTTTTTTTAAAACATATCCAATGTGAAATGGCCATATTGGCCCATTTCACATTGTCATTTTATTTTGCACATCATTTAACATTACTGTAATAATTTTAACATTGCTGTCTATGGGATATTGGGTCCATCGCGTCTTTTAACATTACTGTCTGTGGGAAATCGCGGGCATTGCGTCGGTCGCGTCGCGGCCCCTTATAATGGCCGCGACCGTCGCGATGCCCGCGATTTTTCGGGCGCGATGAAAAAATCGGCAGCCCGGATAACTCACAAGAACCGATTTGGGTGAGTTATTTTGTTTCTGTGCAGGGTAAATATTGTTTCCCTGCAATTTAGATTTCAGTTTGAACACACCTCACCCAAATCGAATTCTCTCTTTACATATTACATCTGCCCCACCTGCAGTGCATATGATATTGCCCATTTGAGAACAAAGGCCCATTGACACACAGGCCCTTATTCTGGTTGACTCACAAAGCTGCGGATTTCAAAGCATTGCGAGTCAAATAAATGTCGCCCGCACCAACGCATGCCTGCCGTACACACACCGAGTTCCACCGCACGCATGTGAATAGATGTTTTTCATCAAATTATTTCTGAAGTGCTCGCTGGTGACTTAGATCTGCAGCGCCCTTGTAAGGGAAGAGGGCGGGCAGCTGACATCCTGTGACATCAGCTGCCCACCCCTGGCACCAGTAGCAGGCTGGGCCGGGGGGCAGGGTGCCAAATGCCCCCCTGGCCTGTCAAGTTTTAAGCTCCTTGGGCCGACCACCGCAATGCATGTTAGTTGACGCCATCTTCAGCCTGCAACACACAGGCTTCCCAGGCACCCGAGGTGTCTTTAAGGCGTCGGCCCCTCCCAAAACTGTCTGCCGCCTTGGAGGAGACAGACAATAGAGGTACTTCAGCAATGAGCATTTCTCCCCTTCCCACCCTGGCAATGAGCAAGTAAGACCCCTTGGCAACAGGCATTGTAAGATCCCTTGGCAACGAGCAAGTCAGACCCCTTGGCAATGAGCAAGTAAGTCCCCTTGGTAACAAGCATGCAAACCTCCCCAGCCCCTGACAAAAGCATATACAATAAATCCCCCTGGCAACTAGCATGTAACCCACCATAGCAAAAAGCATGCAATTTCCCGTAACAATGATTATGTAATTCCCCCCCCTGGCAATGAGAACGTAAATCCCCCATGGGCAACGAGCATGTAATGCCTCATGGCAATAAGATTGAAACCGCTGGCAAGAAGCATGTATCCCTTGGCATTGAGCAATATACTGTACATCTGACAAGTGGCGTGTAGGTAAGCGGCACTTATGTGGTATAATATGTAATAGGCATTATGGTGTGTGGTATAATGTGTAATAGGCATAAAGGTGTGTTGCATTATGTGTAATGGGCATTACGGTGTGCGGCATTATGTGTAATAGGCATTATGATTTGTGGCATTATGTGTAAGAGACATTACGGTGTGGTGCATTATGTGTAATGGGCATAACGGTGTGTGGCATTATGTGTAATGGGCATTACGGTGTGTGGCATTATGTATAATGGGCATTAAGTGTGTGGCATTATGTGGAATGGGCATTATAGTGTAAATGTTTGCAGCATGCAGGGTTCGCAAATACTCGCTATATTAGATTTTTCCCCTCTCAGGAAATATTGGCACAGATTGAATTCACCCCTATATGAGACAGCTATGGAGAGGACAGTAAGGGAGATATGTGGGATGGGCTGGTAGAAAAGCCATGGGCCACTTCATACCATTTGGCCCCCAGACTGAAAGTTGGCAGCCAGCCCCTACCCAGCACCCATGTCACCGGCAAATTACCAGGGGAACTCCCAGCGTTTTCATGAGAGCGCCCATGGGTACAAAACACGTACACTCACTCACACACAAAGCTACTTGGTAAAGTCATTAAATGGCCTGGTAATTTAGTAAATAAGAATCCTTAGCAGAAATAAAGGGCCTGACTCTGGCCCCGTTTACGATGGTGGGGGTCTGCGCATGCGCTAATATGCGCATGTGCAAACCCCCTGTGCCAACGCCTTCAGCAAGTATCACACTCACTGAGGAGTTCACACTGGCAGGGAAGGGAAGGGGGCACAGGGGGCTGGTGCAGGGGAATGCCCAGCGTTTTATGGGCATCCCAATGTAAACGCATGTGGGGGGGGGGGGGTGTTGTGTGTTTGGAGATTGTTTACGCAGCATAGTGAACAGGTCTGAATCAGGCCCAGAGTGTTTCGGATAACTCTAATTGTAAAACATAACCTGCATGTAATAAAACAACAATGCAATATCAATGCAAAAGATGAATTGAACAATAACACAATGACATCGCATTCAGTAAGGACATTCTATAATGACATTTGGTATTAAATTGTATAGATAAATTAGCAACAAGATTGGTGGAAATTGTAGCCTCATCAATGACAATAATAGCGATTGAATATAATTAGAAATGACAGTGAGAGCTAATTAGAGTACATTACAGCATGGCAGGTAACAATATGATGTCAGTGTCATTTCATTAATGCTTACAGTGGGCGATGTTCACATTTCCAGCTACAGTCACACACACTAACCTGGCTACAGGAGATATGATGAAATTAAAAAACACAAGAATACAGTGGGGGAAATTTACTGAGGCTAAATAGGTCTAAAAAAATCGTATTTGCACTGCAAAATACGATTTTTTTAGGCGTATTCGTATTTTCAGAATTTATTATCCTGAAAATACGATTATTCGTATTTATGGCACATTCTTATTTGTATTTACAAATACGAATGTATACATCATCGGAAGAATACGAATAGGAATCACCATTCTGCTCCCCTGGATGCTACTGGAACAAAGAGGACCAGATCTACGCTGGAGGACCCTGGTATGTACAGTATGGTTTCCTTCCACAGGTACCCATATGGATTTCCTCTGGGCCGGACCACCGGATGGGTGAACGGAGGGCTACCTACGGGCTCAAGATAGGTAAGTATCAGTATGAAACGGCTCTGTATGTAATAAAGATTTATTTTTCTTGTGTGTCAGTGTGTTTATTTAACTATTTGTATTGCTGTGGAACTACAAGTTCCAGTGGGCCCTTTAATGCCCCGCATGTTGGGACTTGTGGTTCTCCAAGTCTCTGCATGCGGGGGGGGGGGGGGGGCTGGCTGGAACTCCTCCTTCCTCACGTACTCACCCTACCTCTTTACCTCACCTGTGCTCCTGTTCTTCCCTTCTTCTACTTCATCTTCCGTCTCCTTGACAATTTCTACACCTACTTCAGAACTGATGCTGATTTTAGTTCTACCAGCTATACACTATTTATGCTGTATTTTATCAACACACCCTGTACGTTACCTTGTAATTTGATTTTTGGTTGCTATGTACGACGCTGCGGACACTTTGTGGCGCCTTATAAATAAACCTACTACTACTAATTTTTCCACAGCAATATACAATAGTTTTCATCTATTTTTGACACAATTTATAAAGCCCAGTCAGTGGCAAATGCAGGATTTTTAGAGGGGGATTTCCAAATGTAATCTAAGCTCACAATCTCTTACTTCATGGTAAGGCTTCTGTCTCTTCCTCCTGGCAGCTACTCTCTGGTCCATTGCGATGTTTGAGAACTCAGATCCACACATACAGTAAATGTGGTAGAAGTAGCTGGAACACTGGGCATGTGCAGCAGCTCTGCTCTCTCCCTTAAACTGTATGGAGTGGTGGCAGCTGTATTGATCATATTATATACCAGTGCTATTGTCATAACTGAAGGCACTTGACAAGAGCAGGGGGGTTTCTGGGCAACCAGAACCCCCCCCTGCGTTTGCCTATGCCCGTGGCCACCGCTCCAGGGACACCAGGGACAGCTCCAGGCTTCAAACTGGGTAGGGAAATTCTCTAGGGGGGGACCCCCTCATTTGGGGGGTCCCCACTCCCCCAGAACCCCTTCCCAGGCTGACCTGTCAGGGGGTAATGTTTAATTAAGTGTCCCCCAGCTGTGACATTACCCTGCTGGCTGGTTGGGCCTGCTTCTGGTTCTTAAAATACGGGGGACCCCTAGTCATTTTGTCCCCTGTATTTTGGGAACCAGGACCGGCCCTTGGGCATGGTGTTGGTTGTAAATAATCATTGGAACCCTACGCACATTTTTCCCTGATTTTTTACAACCAGGACCGGCTCTGTGAGCCTGGGGCTGGTTACGGCCATGGCAGGGGGAACCCCACAGTATTTTTTGGTATTATTTATTTCTTTTTATTTCTTTTTAACACTGCAGCCAATACAAATTCGTATTTTAAAATACGAATTTGTATTTAAAAATATGAAAAAATATGAAATTGTCAAATACGACTGATTAGTAAATTTTCCTCTGGAATATGAATTTGCATATGGCTACAACAGCCGTATGCATTCATATTCAGGCATATTAAGAATACCAATATGAATTTTCGTATTCATATTCTTAGTAAATTTTCCCCATCGTGTTCTTGTGTTCCAATCGTTGATCTGCAAAGTTGCCGGGTTAGCCGCCACATAGACAGAAAGAAAACCCACCCTGTGTAAATCTGCAAATGAATTGCGAAAATATCACTATCCGATATCCTGTCGCACATCCATACGCAATTCCACAACCATCGAATGATTTTTCCAGTCTGTGCAA
Source organism: Crinia signifera (assembly GCF_055691185.1). Classification (NCBI taxonomy): domain Eukaryota; kingdom Metazoa; phylum Chordata; class Amphibia; order Anura; family Myobatrachidae; genus Crinia; species Crinia signifera. The sequence goes on from NC_139220.1 coordinate 273,663,160, forward strand.
ATGTGAGTGAGTCTGACCCTTCCACAGCTCTGTGGGCTGATCCATACGCATGCACAGTCATTCAATAATGAAGAGGATTTGCATATCAGCGATCAACTCTAAATGAGTTCTTAGACAGAACAGGGTAAGGTACCACTACAATATACAGTGTTGAAGGCTACTACAACAACAACTGTATAATATCAAGACAATAAAAGAGTTATTCTAAATTCCTCTAATATAAATGTGATGAAGGAATGTGAGACTTCCTCTTTCTTAAAGATGATGGGTTTAGCGTTAAGTTTTAATAAGGACATGATACTGATGTTGGCAGTAAACAAGAAACATGGGCCAGACCTCACGTGTGAGGCTGGACCGTGGGCGCTCGGTATGGGTGGCCTTTACCAGCTGGTGCTATAAGACAGGATAGCCAGTCCTGAAAAATATACGTCCACATAAAAAACAAGGTAAGAAGCGCTAAACAAATCAGGATTGGTTGATCTATCACAAATACATTTTATTCTCAATTAACTAGGTAAAAAGCTATAATAAAAAAGTGATTAGAATAAATTAAAATTAATTAAAAAACGAATTTCATATTAACCACCAACCATATGTAATCTGGGGTGTCCTAGAGAGTGCGTTCCTATATTACCCATAAACAGTGAAATTAGTCCCAATAGGCCATCCAGAGGGCGGAGTGTTCCAACCCGTAAAGCTGGTACGGCATGACACAAATAACCAACTGCTTATACGGTGGCGTTATTATGACAAATTTTCCTCATACCTCCAATAGATTGTCCGTTTAGAGTCCAATGTGGGTTCTATTGGAATATAATAAAAAGTCATATGGGGCTGGTTCAGTCTGCAATCCAAGAACAACAATGGAAGGTGGTGCAGCTGTATCCTCTCCAGGACACCCCAAATTACATATGGTTGGTGGTTAATATAAATTTCAGTTTCTAATTTATTTTAAGTCATTCTAATCAGTTTTTTTCTTATGACTTTTTACCTAATTAATTGAGAATACAATTTACAGTATGTGTGATAGATAAACCAATCCTGATTTGTTTAGTGATGTAGGCAGTAGTTAATAACTAAAAAAAAAAAAATAGGGATATGGGTAGTAGCCTTAACAACAAGTATAGTATATTCACATGTGTCTAGAAGTAGTGCTTGCAGTAATTGTCATTTCAAACCAGATCTTTAGCCTGGGCAGACAGCAATATTGATGATCAGCCCTACAGTATATGAGGAAGTTTGCTTTCCCATGCAGTACATGACCAGTTCTTGAAACTTCATGGCTTGTTAAAATACACTCTCTACCTCTGCCAGTCACTGGCTCCATGTCCCACTCAAAATCACATTCAATTTTATCTTTCTCACCTACTGTATATAGCAATTAGCCACTGTGTACAGTCAAGTTAGACAAGCAGGGGTCATTCAGACAGCATACAGATAGCAGATGTAGGATACATACCATAACTAGCTCTCCAGATTCCTGTCCAGGTGTGTAGGTACCTGTAGTATAGAGGCTGCTGGCTCCAATCATATATTTAGAGGGAGGTCCAGATAAAGAACAGTTTGTCCCTCCTGGAATGGGTCATGTTGTGTGGCATGCCCTATCTTATACACCCACCCACCCCCTTTACAAGGGCCCCATGTCTGAAGTGTCCCAAGTCTGATTTAGAAGAAAGGGGAGGGGGTGAAGGATTGTTTGGTCCACACCAATTTCTTTCAAGTCTTAACCTGGCCCTGGTACATATAGAGTGGCTGATCCAGATAGCAATCAAATTGCAGGGCCGTGTATGCCACTAGGCTGGTGAGGCATGGCCTAGGGGTGGCACATATTATGGAGGCGGCGCCAGCCTGTCTATGAGTCACACAGTAATTGACCTCCTGATCTGGCTGGCAGCAGCATCGGATGGCCAAGCGGGCAGCATCGGATGGCCAAGCGGGCAGCAGACATGACATAAATTCATTCACATAAATGATTGTCGGTCCCACAACCCGGAGGCTCCACCTCTTGGCTCACTGGCTAAGGCTGAGCTGAGCCACTGCCACCTGGGGCTAATTAGAATACACACAGACTATTGGCTGCTGTGTATAGAATGGGAGTGCAGGGGTGGGGACAGCTGAGCCAAGCCTCCAGGTCCTCCCTCCGGGTCCAGGGGGCGAACAAACATATTGTGCCTAGGGGTGGCTTTACCCCTTAATCCGGCCATGAGTCCCGGTACTGTATACAAGCAACATTTAAGGCAAAGCGCTTGACAGCAGAGCATAACGGAGAGGAAACAATGATTAGCACTTCAGGGGCAGGGCCGCATGTTACACAGCTAGATCCCACCCCTGCAGAAGGGGTGGGGCTAAATGCTAAATATCTTGATTTAGCCCCACCTCCTCCATTCACCACTGCTATTTCCTATGTAATATACTCACCCTGTCAACTTCACTAGGAATGGGGTAAGATGTGGGAGCTGAAGCCACTAAATGCAGGAGACTGCCCAAAGAATTGTGAGTCTCCCGCAACCTTGCAGCAGATATGACAGTCACCATATATAGTATCTCACAAAAAAAAAAGCTATACACAGTAATGGTCTTACATTAATGCTGTTACTTAAAGAAGTTAATGCCAATGAGAATGCAGAACAACCCCACAGATAAACACAGAGCGTAAAATGAATGTGACTGCAAAGGACCATGGATCACTGCTATGTAATGTGCAGCAACAAATGCAGCCACCTGCTAGGGATGGCCATCGGTGCCTTTGCCATCGATGGCAAAAGTGCAACTGACCATCGATAATGTATTTTTATTCAATGGATGACCATCAATGTTTTTGCATATCGATGGTCATCCATTTTCTTTGATTGCTTTGGCTGTGGGCCAATCAAAATAAGGGGTGGGGCTTCACGGGTGTCAGGGGCGGAGCTAAGCTCTGTGTCCCGGCTCCTTGGTGAAAAAGCAAAAACAAAACTATTCCTTTAAGCTTGACATTGATGGTGGGAAACCATCTGTTCTCCCCCATCGATGGCAAAACTATTCGACATCGGCCATAAACCATCAATGATTTCTAATCGTCGATGGCCATCCCTACCACCTGCTGTTCCTAACATGTAATTTATTTAATGATATAATGATATAGATATAAACGAGAACTAGAGCTCTGTTGTTTAACATGTCACCGCTCAGTGTAGTGGAAACATGTAGAACGAAATGAGCAAGTGGATGAAGTTGCAGTGCTGTGAAGGAATGGCTGATAAGTACATTACATATGCTTTTTGAAAACAGCATCTGTTTCTTCCTCTGTGCTACAGAGACGTCTCTGGCTATTTCCTTAGTGCTCGATAAATACTGTAGACACCACTGTACATAATGTTATTGGGCCTTTTTTGCTTCAACCTCATGACACCCTTCAATGTTCAAGGAAGCCTCCACTTGATATTGGACCATGACTGTGGGAATTCCCAACCATTCAGCCAATAAATCCATCTGCTTCCATTTCCTGAAACTAAGGGGTCTAGGACAAAGAAAAACAAACCAGATTATTATTCCTCCATGTGGTTCATGACTACAGATAATGGGGGTGATTCTACACTGCTCACTAAGCAGTGGTCGCTCGGTTACATGCGAAGGGATGTGTATGAGAACCCATTCCCTCGCATGCAGCCGCTAGCAGGAGAGATCGTTTGATGGGCGCTGACCATTGATTTCTTCTGCCTTCGCAAATAAAAGTCAGTCTGAACTGACTTACACTATTTATGAGCGCTAGGACAAAGATGGGGCGGACGGCTGACATCCTGTGGAATCAGGCCCCAGACCCCGGGAGGGATTGGCCCACCAACCAGGGCCGGTGCAAGGCACCGGAGCGCCCCAGGCGAGGGGGGGTGGGGCGCCCTGGTGCCTACGGGGGGGGGGGGGGGTACCTGCGGCGCTGTGTGATCTGACGGCGGGGTCCCTGCAGTGATGCGCGCAATCCGGCAGCCAGGCGGCGCGGGAAGCGCTGATGGGTTTGAAAACTCGCCGCACGCTGATTGGCTGAATCTCAGACAATCAGCATGCGGAATGTTTTCAAACCCAGCAGCGTTTCCAGCGCCGCCGCCTGGCTGCCGGATAGCGCGCATCACTGCAGGGACCCTGCCGCCAGATCACACAGTGCCGCAGGTACACGGCACGGACACCCCTGCAGCCTCCATGCGAGAGGCGAAAGGAGGGGAAGTGCCGCCCTCCAGTGGCTGGCGCCCTAGGCAAATGCCTAGATTTGCCTAGTGGTGGCGCCGGCCCTGCCACCAATGTACCCAGGGGAAAGTCCAGCTTTTTTATGGGGACGCCCATAAAATGCTACAAGCAATCCTGAATCAGCCCCAATATGTTTCTCCAGAGAATGTGGAGCTATAGGGTAACCATATTTGAGCATCCAAATAATGCACCACCGGACAAATTGAACCAGAACATCACATGAAACAGGAGAACTAAGTGACATTTTAGAGAAAGAACTTTAACATGTGCATGCTGTGATTGAGGAGGTGCAAGGAGGGAAAAGAGCCTTGAAAAATGTCTGAGTGCAAAGAAAGAGTTTTGCAATTTTCCAGGTGGAAATGAGTTTCAGAGAACTGGAGCTTTAGTGTAAAATAAAAGTTACAAGTCAAGCTGAACAAAAGTTAGGACTTGTTATATGTAGAGAACACTCAGAACAACTTGGAAACTGCAATAATAAAAATTATGCCAGCTTCAAAGTTAGCTCTGTGCAATGGAGGAAAAATGTGAATTAGAAGTGGAAAAAGAGAAAGGGAAAAGAGGTTACCGTACACTCTATTGTTCGATTCTAGCCATATCATCCCACCCAACTGTCCCAATGACATTGGAACAATCCAGCAGAGCAGCTGTGATCATAGGCTATCCCCACCCTTCTGGTTGCAGGACACTGCACCCGATGGGTGTGAAAGTGCTTAATTAGTGGGGAAATTCCACTGTAATCGGGACAATTGGGAGGTACAGTATGATATGGCAAGAATCAAATTCCAGAATGTAGTCCAACTTCTTTTCCTTTCTCTTTTTCCACTTTTACATACTGAAGATGACATGCAGGGAAGGGAGCCTGGGGCTGTCCAGCACCTTCGTGTGTGGTGGGCATTTCCCAAAAAGGACAAACACTGTGGGGGTTATTCTGGTTGATTCGCTCGGATGCAAATTTGCTTCCTTGCAAGTCAACCTAACCCCGCCTTGGGAATGGTGGTATGCCCGGTGAAGTCAGCTTTCCGCCCCAGGTGCCCACATCATGGCCTCATTAGCATGAGAACACCCAGCGTTCTCATGGAAACTCCCAATAAATGATTGGCGTTCCCATATGCTAATGGAGCCGCCCCGCGCCCCTCTGTGGCCCGCGCCCGCTGTCCTGGGTGCATGCACTCAGCGATCTGACTATTTGCAGTGGTTGCACGCATGCACAGTAACACAACGTTGGTCCCCGTGTGAATGCACGGCCTTTGCGGACTGACCTGAATAAGGTCCTATGTTGTTAGGACACTCCCCTCCACCTAAAGCCACCCCCTTCCCTTTTTGAGGCCCCGTCACCATTGTGGCAGGTCCCCTTTCCCCAGCAGCCAAAGTTGGTAAGTATGGCCATATTGATACAATTGTTCCATTTACAAGTGATGGATCCAAGCTGCAGAACTCCCCCAGACAATCTGTTACAGATTATGTAATACCTTGCAGTGACTTTGAGCTCCTGATTATAGATAAAGCTGTGCAATGATACAGTTTCCAATGATAAAACTGTATATACAATAAAGTTGGACATACGGAATTGACAAATACAATTAGTGATCTTTATTCCCATGAGTAAAAGACCTACAGAAGACTATAATATTATATATTGCTTTCCAGGATAAGACTCTAATGGGACAATTTACTATGATGGAAGTTCTATTGAAGATTGTATGTTGCCATAGCAACCAATCCCATTCTATCTATTGTATTCTAGAAGTGAATACATAAGAAGTAGAATCTGATTGGTTGATATGGGCAACATTCCAATCTTCAATAGAACTCCCATCTTAGTAAATTTACTCCAATGTGTTCATACCTGCTGCAGAATTGTCAGGATCACAACAGCCATTAGAAATTGCAGCAAGTCAATCATTCCGCAGCATCCATTGCACTGCAACTGGGGATGCTGTAACATAGCGGCACATGCACAATGCGGCCCTGGTGCATGCACAGCTCTGGATGAGATCATTGGTCAGCAGCAACTGAATTGGTAATGGGTGAAGGCCTCACTCAGGTCCATAGTCTCCCTAAAACACAAGAGCCAATCAGATGCATGCTGTGTTCATAGATATGTTTGCATAGTACATACTTGTGTGTGATTGGACTAGTATTGATCATTTCACTCTTTAATTATAATAAGCCAAACCAATTTATACTCATGACATAATAGGTTTGAAGATATATATATATATATATATATATATATATATATATATATATATATATATATATATATATATATATATATATGAGATATAAAAGCCCTAGTTACTGTATCTTTTTAACTGGTAAACATATAAAGTTCCTTAAAATCAGAATAAAGAAACAAAGGAACTTGAAGGGTCAGACCACCAAATGACGGAAGAGTGTAGATGAAGGTCACAAAGGTGGTGGATGCCCTGAGTAGGGAAGTGAAAAGGTACTTCATCATGATAATGCCTCATCCCAAGTCGCTCACCCCAGGGGCTGTGAGCTGAGGATGTGTCAGAGAATGAAGCTAAAGATGTGTCCTTCCTTATAGTATTGCATTGTGGCATACTGTACAACACCCAGCATAGTGGGTCATACAGTGTGCATATGGTCCTGCTATGCATTCATTTCAGTGGGGCCCCATCTATTCCTAAGGAGCCCGTGCAAGCTGCATTGGCATCATGGCCCCACTACAGTACGCAGCAAATCTGTAGCAGGACACAGGTGGCATTAATGAGCCACTGAATTAGTGCTGTGGTGGGATTCTCCGAAACGAGTATAATAAGAGGTGTTACCACAGTTATCAACTGCACAGAGCATACGGCCTAGGGGCCTAATTCAGACCTGATTGCAGGGCAAATATCTTCTCAAAAAACCATGCTGCACTGCAGATGAGGCAAATGTAACATGTGCAGAGAGATGTCAATTTGGTGGGGTGTGTACAATATGAAATATAATTGCGGTGTAAAAAAAAAAAAAAAAGCAGCCAGTATTTACCCTGCACAGAAACTAAACAACTCACCCAAATCTATAACTCTCTCTCTGCACATGTTACATCTGCCTCACCTGCCGTGCAGCATAGTTTTGCGCATTTTGAGAAAAAAAAATTGTCCTGTTACCGGGTCTGAATTATTTATCAGCGAGTGGCATGGAATAATTCTAATTATATGTATTATTACTTTATAAAAAAAAGCCTCTTCCGCCTTGATAAATTGGCAGTACATCTGAAATATACAGAGGTCGCCATTGCAAAGTCAAATATTAATTTGTTTTGTCCGGTTCTAAAGATATGACAAGTCATGCCATTGATGTAGCAGAGGGCTTGAACTGACCCTTCTAGTCTGGCAGTTGGTGTATCTTGAACTATTCCTTTCCTATCATTCCTACCTAGGAAATTACAAAGAATAGATCAGTGCTCTTATTGATTTATTCTATCGTGAAGTTCATGGACAGATAGCTTGTTGACTCTTATCTATGTCAGCTCTTTGAAAATCACTGCCTACTTGAGCATCTGATTTTTGTTTGCAATAGAGCTTCAAGATTATAAAATCTTTGTGCTTGTTATGAGCTGGCGGAGAGCAGCTTGAAATGAACAATAGCTCTCTTGAGCTGAAAAAGGAACTCTCTCCCCAAGTATACACACTCAGATGTATAGTATGTCTTACACGGCAATCTCCTTGGCTCAACATTGTTTTAATGTCTTAGAGCATCTTAGAACTCCTTTGATCTTTCGGTGACCATAGGGATTCCTGCTTGCATATAATGTACTGGATTGCTGATGCATCATTTTATGCAATAGATGTTTGAAATTAAATTATGCCTGGTGCAAACTGTTTGTTGGCATCAAAAGCCCTATTTTTGCTAAAGGTCCAAGAGATTAGAGGTAAAATGCCTGTTTCCATTTTGTTATTTATTTAGTAACATTTTTTTATATATGTTTATTAACATTTGATAAGCTTGCCTGAAGGGGTGAGTTTTCAGGGAACGCTTATAGGTTTGGAGACTGGAGGAGAGTCTTATTGTGCTTGGGAGGGCATTCCACAGAGTGGGTGCAGCTCTAAGAAAGTCCTCCAATTGGGAATGGGAGCGAGCAATGAGTGTGGATTGTTATGTCAATCTTTTGTTGAAGAGGGCTAAGCTAATTGCACCAAAAATCCATCCACCATGCAACAAATAATGGAGACAAAGTCTGTCATCCTATTGTACAAGAAAGCTATATCTCATGTTTCTATGTAAAATCCTACATTTAAAGTGATATCTTTATGGAATTTACTTTGAGAAAAATTTGAAGTGTATCAATTAAAATGCATTGCATATTCGATCCGAGCCTGGCTGGTTCCTGGTAGCTTATGACACCAGGAAATCTGCATGCAGCCACACAGTTCTTGGTCTCATCCATCTTGGAAAACAAGGACCTCATGCCTCTTACCTATAAATTATGAAACACAGTCAAACAGGACGAGAAGGACTATATTGTGCAATTGCGACAAAAGTGTATGAGGACACATTTCTATCTATCTGTTTGACATTTTTATACATATTTCGAATTGATGTCAGTGCCAAATTATTGGGATACTATTGGGTCAGATCAAGAGAGGGGAGGAGCCATGTGCACTCCCCTTCCTCCCCTTCACTTTCTCTTCAACTTTTTTTCATAGCAAACTAAGATCTATTGCACACACAACAGATTTATCCGCCTGGAAAAATTCCAGACTTTCTATTGCCATTTAGTTCTTTTAGTGGAAGTGAGATATACATTGTGGTTTTCACACAGCACGAATATGGTACGGTTGCTGTGTTACAGCTTTTAACCACAGACTAGGGCGGCTGCTGTGCCATCTCCAAAACTTATTGAATCACATAAAATGCTTTCACACACCATACATTTCAGACATCCGGTGACCTGGTAGTTTGCAGTGTACATGATGAGGTGACAGGTCAAGTTCACCTGGTCGTACATGACAAAACAGGTTCTTGCAAAAGGACAACCATTAAAATCCGTTGCATGTGAAACTAGCCTAAGGCCCTTGCCAAGTCGAACTCTGGGAAAATGGTGCAGAGGCTATTTTCCCAGTGATTTCTATAGTGTGCATTCCAGTGGCGTTACAATAGCCCCGCAGACCCCATGGTCACGGGGAGGCGCTGTGTGCTGAGGGTCTGCAGGGCTATTGTAACGCTGCCGCCGCTGCACAGACATCTGTGCTGTGGCCGGGACCCGCTTTGGAAGCATAAGCAGCACCCTCCCCCTGGCCGCCCATGCTCCCCTGTGCCTTACCCCTCCGCTTAGCAGCAGCTATGCTGACTCTTGGCTGCTGCTGCTGCTGCTTTGGAAATAGACCATCATAAAATGTCCGCCCCCATATAGCACACAGTTCTGTGAAACTGTCTGCTGTATGGGGGTGGACATGTTGTGATGGACCATTTTCATAGCAGAAGCAGGAGGGGAGCCGGGACCGCATCACAGAGAAGATCTGCGGGTCTCTGCTGAGCGGAGGGGTAAGGCGGCACAAGGGGGTATGGGCGGCCGGGGGGGGGGGTTGATAACTTTACTGGGGGACGGGCGCTGTGAACATTTCGGCGGAGGGGGGGGGCGCATAAATTATAGTTACGCCACTGGTGCATTCATAGATCTCTGGAAACATCTATCCGGTAATACCTGCGGCCCAGATGGAGAGGTAAGTCTTTTGAATGGGCCAAGGAGTCTAAGTGTACCAATTACAGATACTGTATATCTATGGATTCTCTTTTAGCCAAATAATGTGATATTTATAGTACAGTATAAACATTTCACCAGGCATATACTACCTGTGGCCCTCCAGCTGTTGTGAAACTACAAGTCCCATCATGCCTTGCCACAGTTTTGCTATTAGGGAATGCTAAGACTATGGCATGGCATGCTGGGATGTGTAGTTTCACAACAGCTGGCGGGCCACAGGTTAGACATACCTGCCTTAGACGATAGTGATTAAGCCTGGGAAACCCTCTTTATTGTCACATGAATCACTTTCAGTCTATTACCGAAATCTGAAGCAAAATATGTTTATTGAACAGTAGTTTCACAAAACTAAGCAGCGTTTCCTTTTTACCCTGTTGTAACATAAAATTCTTCTCTGAGACTGACCTTTCTAATATGCTCTTCAGACCATCTAATAGATACTTAGGCATTAATGGGCCAAAAGAAACCAACCATGCTGACCTTTGGCGAGGGAATCTTCTGAGAGATGATACTGAAAGTTTAATCAGCGACTCTGGCTTTTACGGTCATTACCAATCTGGCCTCTACTGTCTGCATATATAATATAATGACGTCACGCAAAGATCCTCTACGAGGAGCAGCATAGAGGTCGAAATGCCAGAAGTAAAAGGTTTCCTGTCACATAGACAGTGCTGCTGTCACTCAGGAAAACCAGTCAGAGATATAAGTACACATGACAAGTAGGCTTGCTTTACTGGTGCATTCATATAGAAGTAATAGAAATTCTTGAAAAACATCGATTTCCTATTGTTTTTATACCGTAAGTATGATTTACTGTACAGTACTTCTTGAAACATGGGTGACATAAAGTTACACATTTGTCACAGACTGTCTTCCCACCTATCTGTATACTGCACACCTGTCTGTATGCTGCACACCTGTCTATATACTGCATAGCTGCCACACTGAGCGCAGACCAGTTTCTGAAGAGCTTAAAAGTAAAAAATAACCAAAAAAAATTAAGATTTTTTTTAAACAAAAGAGGGTAAAAACACCAGTTACAGTTTGAGAATCCCTTATCCAAATATCCGCTATACAAATTATTCCGAAAACTATAGTCTCCAAAATGTACTTATTTTGCTAAAAATCTACTGGGGACATCTGTATCTGGAACTACTGAGGAAACAATATGTAACTGGCACTAGATATGTGCAAGACAAGGAGGTACTTGTTTAGTTTCACGGTGGCAGCGTCTCAGCCGTAGCAGCGTCTGTGTCCCCTTGCGGGGCTCGCTTCGCTCGCCCTCGCCGCGCTATCTAAAATCAACTCCATGCCAACGTGGATAGTGGAGGTATGAACTATTCACGTTGGCATGGACTTTAATTTAGAAAGTTTGCCGAGCGCCGAACCCGGAAGTAGCGGGCGGCCATGCTGCCGCCGTGAAACTAAATTATAACCGAAAAGGATTGCTTTGCATTCAAATTAAGGGCAGAATTTAATACCACCCAAGTTCAGCGGCAGTGCGAGATGTCCTCCGAACTCAGACGTTTTTTTTAAAAGGGGAATTAACTTACAAGGCAATTATTTCGCCATTAAAAAAAAGTCAGAGTTTGGCAGACATCTCGCACTGCCGCTGAACTTGGCCGGTATTAAATTCCACCCTCGATGTCTTTGTTTCATGTTTTAAAACCTTGTTTTACTGCACAAATAAAATATGTTTGTGTGTATTTCATGTTTTTGATGTGTTTATACAACATCACTGTAACATACCTCCTCCAGGAGGGACACAATGCTCTGCTCCTGGCCTTCCCTGGTAATGTATGATTGCCATCACCTGTGTTTAAGCACCTTTCTTGTGAATTAACCTGTTCAACACAGGTGATGGCAATCATACATTAAGAGGAAAGTGCAGAAGCAGAGTATTGTGTCCCTCCTGGAGAGGGTCATGTTGGGAGGTATGCTGTAAGATACCTCAAGATATCTCATTCAAATATAAAAATATTCCAAAATACGGAATAATCTGTTATCCAAATTGCTTTTGGTTCCAAGGATTTTGGATACGGGATACTCAACCTGTATTATAAATAAGGCATTTACAGCCACCAGCATATTTTCAAATGCCTCTAATATTCTGTCTTTTCAACATTTCACAGCAAAACAAGCAGCGCTCCGCCAGAGGAGGAGGATATTTTGCCACTCAATTTTTTTTTTTTTTTAGTAAGAGTTGGGTAATGATTTTAGCAGAAAAAAATAGCTAAGTAAAGCATTGCCCTTTTCCGAAGTGCCAGGCTTTTTAACTCAACGATTAGTAAATAAACCACATGGAATGTCTCCAAATTTTAATTTCCAACATAATCACAAGGTAATTCCATGCAATAATTGGCCTAAGAAGCACAACAGTCTTGAATACTGTATGTGAGCGCTGCTTATATTGATATTTTACTTGCAAGTTCAGAATTCAGTGTAAATGGGCAAAATCTACAAAATTATTATTGTTACTGTTATTATTATTATTATTATTATTATTATTTGTATTATTGTTGTTGTTCCTAAGGTGCCACAGTGATTCTGTAGCAAGAAACAGAGGGTAATCCAACAGATGATCATTGATAATTGTTTCCAACAAGTTAATGTCAAATTGCCATTCAACCCTTCAATGTTGGGTTCGTTTTTCCAACTGCAAATGGATGTTTAGGGTAAACATCCATTCACAAGCGTGCATGGAAACCGGTGTGCAGGGGGGTTTGTGAGGGTGGCGTTTAAATGACATGCTAAGCTGCAAAATTTGCAGCTTTTCGTGTCAACTAGAATAAGGTCCATAGTAAGGTGCAAGTCTAGGCACAGGTTTACAGATGTAATTGGTCATCAATCTTCTGATTATTTATTGACACAGATGAAGCTTAACCAAGTAGTACTTTAGGAGAAAAATGGAAATGTTTATATTTATGAACAGATGCTAAAGTGGCAGGAGGGCGATGTGTATACTCTTACCGCCCAAGTTCATCATTTCATCTGTCACAATTAATGTTTAACTCTAGGGCTTATTAGGAGCTTAATGGTTTTGTTCTTGTCTTAAAAACCTGTCAGTTCTGTTTTAGTTTAGGCAACTGAAAATCAAAATTGCATGTGCTATTGTCATAGGATACTATATTTCAATAATGCTGCCATTCATTAAAAAACAAAAAGTAACAAGTACAGTATAGTCTCTATTGGGGCACATTACTATTGGGGAGCTTGGGGTAGTTATTAGACATTTTAGGATGTGAGACTGGATGGATTTCAGTCACCCTGAACTTATTCAGCACACGTGTTCTGCCATTCATTACATCTGATTGATTAAAAATGACAGCTGAACGGTATTACCAAAATCCCGGTCACAACTAACATCTGGATATCACATCCCCTTACTAATTTAAAACCAGATGCTGCCTACTCATCATACGCATATGGGGACAATATTTTTTCAGTGCCTTAAGTTTTAGGTAGTCGAATAAAAGCTCACTCACATTTACAGCATCTATTATATTGGGGGGGGGGGGGGGGGGGGGTTTGTTACATTTTAGATGAACCATTAATGTAGCTTTCACATCACACTTTTAAAACAGTATATTGCCGTTTTTTTGCCTTTTAAAACGTTTAAGGCTGCAGTGTGAAAGTGTCATAGTTGAAATACCATTTAAAGTTAACTGGTATTTCAACACGTTTAAAAAGCAGAGTCCTTCCCGTTTTAAAGCCAATTCAGAGCCGTTTTTTGTGCTGTCTGAATGGCACTGAAATGGTATTTAGTAAAAAATAAAGGTTAGAGCACTGTGATAGGCTGTCCCTTGTCTTGTGTCCCTTCCCTGAACCAGGAAATAAGCTGTGGGTAGAAACGTGTTCAGAGGTTAAACGGCTTGACTGGTGATGTGAATGGTACTTAAACGGTATTTTTAAATGGTAATCTGCTGCAATATGAACACTAGACCCGTTTAAAATACCATTTAAAATTACAGTTTTTCAAAACGTTTCAAAATGTTTTATGTGATGTGAAAGCTACATTAAAAGACAAGAATGTTAGATTAAAAAACAAAACAAAAACATAAGCATGCATTCTAGCAGTGGCCACAGTGCTGTAGACCCTGGCTCAGGTCTCCGGGAACATGGGACCTTATTTTAATATGCTTGGTCCCCCGCACGTTAACAAAGGGGTCCGATGTTTTCCTAATGCGCATGTGCACGCTCTGGGTGCAAATGGACATGATGAACTGCAAGTTGGCTGTCCCATTCCTACCCACCAGTGTGGGTGTGGGGCATTGGGTGGACGCGCCCATGCGAACGCCCAGCATTTCTTGGGTGTTCCCATGAAAATGCTGGGCGTTCCCATGGAAATTCGGCATTGATGTGGCTGAAAGTGCCTTAGTTTTGCGTGTACACTCCAAATCAATCATTCGATGGTTGGCGACAATCAAATGATTTGTCCCTGCACCCAAGGCTGCAAATGGATGTTTATTCTAAAAGTGCCATTAAATCTGGCCTACATAATGCAAATAGTTTACCAACTGGTAACCCATCAGTGGAATTATCAGATGACTGGAATCCCAGACCCTAGGTCATTCGTATTATTTAGAAGAAAAAGAATGACAGTTATATGGGATGCAGTCAATATACAGTATAAACACTAACAAAGCTGATGCCACAATATCTGCAGTTACTGTATGATGTCAACATAAAACATGTCAACTTCAGAATGTCAACATGTTCACAATTATGGCAAGTGAAATTTCAATTACTTAATCAAATGTTGACATTCTGTAGAGACCTGAGGGTTAGTGGTAGGCTACAGTAGTGGAAGATTAATGTTATAATGCAGGAGGGTGGGTTAAGGTTGGGCACTAAAGGAATAGATAGATGAATAGGGTTAGGCTACAGGAGGGAAGGTCAAACTTTCTGACATTCTTCCTGCGCCCTCCAAGAAAGAGTAGCCAGGTCAGTGCGGGATATGGGAGGGGCACCCGATTATTGGGAGCCTCCTGGCCATTCCAAGAGAGTAGGCAAATATGGGGACGGCTAGGGTTAGGCATTACAAGGAGGACTATGGTTAGGGATAGGGTTATTCACCACCATAACCATTGCAGGATGAGACAGAAATTATGAAGATTTCAGAATAAGACAAAATATGTGTTTACAGTACGTATAATATATAAGTGATACATTTGCTAAAAACGATTCATATATCAAATATTGGAGAAACATTTTAGACATAAATAACTTTAATGATGAAACACCACAGAAGTATGAAAGAAAGAGAAAAAATGTGCTCAGCAAGACACAAAGATTTTTTTTTTCGCAGGCCTGGAAATTTTCAGGCCGGCTGAATATTGATAGACTGAACATGCATACGGATATTCGCGCATGCGCAAGGCCATCATGTGATAATATCCTGATAAGTTTTGGATCGCTGACCTTATGCAAGTTGATTGACAGAAAGCCGGCATTTGTGGTTCACCCGGCCGTTTTCTGGGAGTATTAGGGAATATGCAGGCATGCCCAGGCGTTTGAGTGGAAGACATGTGACATCAGCCTCGGCCCTGATCTGACTGCTTCTATCTCAGCTACTGAGTAAGTCCTGGCTACGCAAATTGATTTGCAGCTAAAATGCGATCCAGCTAATTTTTGCAAGCCGTGCTAAGCAATTTTGCAGGCTTGCATGGGGCGGAATGTCACTCTGGCGGGATCCGTATACCTGATCGCAAGGCTCTGCAAATTTTAGAGCACCAACCAGGTCTGAATAGCCCCCAAAGTACAAAAGCTCTGGAATGAGGAGATGCACCTGGCACTGCATCAAAAGTTTGCAGCCATAGGAGAAAGAGAGCAGCACCCAGTGTGTGACTTTAGAGACTTATTGAATATTCATCTGTCATGAAGCTACTGCTGAATATCATCACATGACCCAAGTCTTGTAACTTCTCGCTAAGATCCAAAATTAAAAAAGTCCAATTTGAAAAAAATTAAATCTCACCATTTTGAATTTAGTGACACCAATGACCCAATGATGGATGTAAGCTTGCCATTCAGAAGGCATTATATTCCCTTCCTGGTTCCAGCTTATAATTAGCCAATGGGACTGTGTAGAAGTCAGTCAGTCCAGAACTGGAAGGAGAGACGATGAAGAATATCAGATGCCAGAAGAATGAAAAGGAAAAGAGCCACTGAAAAGAAGACTGTGGAGAAGAGAGAGAAGAGCTAACATAGTCACAGCAGCCATTTGCATTTAAGCTTACAGTATGTCTGCCCCTTCCTTGCTTTTATGAAGACATAGGCAAAAAGGACATATTTTAGAAGACACTTACAGTAGGGGTATATTTACTAAAAGTCGATTTTGGTCCATTCTTGATTCATTTTGATCAATTTCAGATCAATGTCGGGCCTAATTGAATCCATGCTTGTTAGCTATCATCCTTCACAATGTATTGTGGGGGGTAAAGATCTTCAGGTGACTGCCAGATGGCTGTACCAATGTAACTTAATGATGGAGCCATTACTGGGCAACCTAAAGCCGAAGTCTCCTTCACATGCCACAAGCATTAGATCTTACATGCCAGTCAGTATACCCTTAATAACATGCACATGGGCAGCATGACTGGCGAGTCCCTGAGCACCCAAACATGTGTGTTTAGCAGCATTACAAGGGAAGCTACATGTGTATTAGCCTAGGGCTCCTGGAACCTTAAATAAGACCCTGATTGATATTGATTTTAAGCAGTCAAAAATATATAAAAATCCACCATTAGTAAATACACTACCTAGAGTGGGAGGTATTAAGCTTCAAAATGTATCCAGCGCTTCGAAAAATGCTGTTTTCAGAGTTTTTACAGCATTCCCATATGTACGAAGTTCTTTAATGCATTCCATTCCAGAGCTTGGATCCAGCAGGTAATGTCATCTTTAGGTGGCGTTAACCAATAGAAACATACGGTCTTCTATTCACAGTTTCCCCTGCTGTGAGAGTGTGGGAGATGCCAGGCTGCCCCCAGACACTGCTAAAAAGGGGGCACCCACTGCCAGTGAGTCCGTTTGGAATGGCAGTGGGTGTGGCTCCCCTATTTAGATTTTGAACTGTAAAGCAGCCTCACCTCTGGAGCCGCCACTTCATTTCTCAGTGGTTAACACCTGGGTGCAACCTGCACCCCTATTTTGAGGCCACCGCACTAGGGTTCCGATTCTAGTTTTATTTGGTCCCCTGCGCATTCGCAGGGGGAGACTGATTGTGGTGTCCTGCTCATGTGCATAATCAGTTATGCGCATGTGTAGAGCCACTGTGCGAGTGCCCTCGCCGACCTAAACTGTTGGCGTGGTGCTCCCACAGGAGGGGGGCTGTACGGGGGTGGATGGGGTGGTGGCGGTGATGGGCCATGGGAACGCCCAGCATTTCATCCCATGCAAACGCTTGGTCTTCCCAGGTAAATGCCAGCATGGCTCGAATAGCGAAACTAGTACACCGCTGAATCAGCCCCTAAGTGCGGAGTGCCGCATTCTAAGCCCAATAAGGTACTGTATATGTTCCAGTGTGAGTGATTATAAAACATTATGTCCGGTGTACACAATCCATCTACTTCCCCTTTGTTTTCATGAGTAGAAAAGCTTAGAAGCAGATGGGCAGCTATCCCCATGCCTTTTCTGTGCACTTGGTACAGTTAACAGCATTTTTTTTTTTTTTTTTGCACAGTCAATTCATTGTAAAGCCCCATCTGTTAAGAAAAAACCTAATAGTTGGAGCAGCAATTTAAGTGCATTTCGTAGGATCCACATGCAGCTACAGACACGCTGGTTTAAAGCACTGTAAATATTACCCAGAAGAAGATTCTAAACAATTGAGCTTATTGCTCTGTAGTCTGCAGTGCCATAGACAGCTGAGCTGCGTTCATTTCTACACCGATTTCTGTGGCGACAATCATTTTGCTTAGTAATTCTAAACTTAGCACACAAGGGCCCGAAGGCGAGAATAAGCCTCCTGAAATCTACACAGCCTGGAAGTTTCTTCACTGAGATTTCTCCCTGAAATGATTGGGGATTAGATGCTACAGACTTTTAGTTTGAGCGCGGCAAAACTGTAAAAGGCTGGAATTGTTCCAGATTGAGCTAAAGTCCAGTATGCAAATAGATTTTAAAAGTGTTTCTTTTTATTTTATTTATTTTATATATATATAAATAGGCAAGTATTAAATGGTCCGGCAAGCGCAGGGGCAGCGTACGCTGTCATGCGTTCGCCTGTGCTCGCCGTGCTTCTGCAGTCTGCTGGATTGGCCTCCTGCCTGCCGGCCACCACATTCAATGCCCCAGGGCCATTACATTAACTTACATTGTACAGGTGCGGGACCAAGATTGCTTCTATGGGCTGTTGCCCAAGTAGACCATAGAAGTTGGCTGCATGCGTGGTACACGTGTACACCCGGCACCTGTCAATCATCACAGCACAGGTGCCGGGATGGGAGAGGAGGCAGCAGCAGCGACGACAGGGGGGTGCCTGAATCGCGGCACCCCCACTGCGGCCAGAGGCAGCCCCCCTCCCCCAATAAGGTACGAGCCGCCGCTGGTTCTTACCAAATTTCTCACTTTCTGTATCTCTCATCCTGTTAAATTTCACCCCTAATGTTAGAACCAGAATGAACCATATTATTCTGTAGGGGAGATAGAGATGCTGCCTAATTATAATTACAGGAATGTCTCTAGCATCCTGATTGGGTGGAGTCTTGGGTATATATTGCTGGAAGCATGCTGTCATATAAACACAAGAAAGGAATCTCTGTGTGATGGATTTGTTTGAATGACTGTTGAAAAGAAAAAACTAATTTTGATCTTGAAGTATTAAAATGTAACACTTTTCCTACTGGGTTTCTCCAGTGATTGATCTGATTAATGTTTAATCCATTTTTCCTTCCAGCAATCTATTGTTGGTCCAGCCCCCCGGAGAGGCTGTTGAGAGACAATGCTTTAATTACTGTGTACTGTCATTATTATGCTTATTTAAGAATACTGTTGTTTATAATGAACCCACATAGACAGATACGAGCAGCAAGATGAGTAGCTGGATATACTATTTATTGCGCCAAACTAATGCAAATTAAAATGGAACAATGTTTAATGTAGATGTTGAAAGGCTCACAAAAGGAAGAGGCGATTCAGTATACTGTAGAACCCATTCATCTTTGTATTATTAATCTGTGACAGAAAAGGATGTTATGCTTCTTACTGGGTGGATTCAAAGCTAAGCACTCCAATTAAAGGCATTCTAGGCCTATTGTCTTATAAGTCATTATCTAGTGTTGCTTGAAAAGCTCATTTTCCAGACTGTAATTTCTATTTGACGGTAGCATATACCCAGTGCATTTTCCTATGCAAAAAGGTGTCGGTACTCAGAATAAAAGATATCGACAGCTTAAATTTATAAGTTGATGCAAGATATAGCAGCAGTGGCCTGCTGGTTATATCAGCAGAAACCTATTTTATTCATTTGTGAATTTTTTTAGCTGATTTTTGGGGCTAGTTATTTTTAAAAATTAGACCAAAAACAGTTTTGGTACTGCATACCCTTGAGTCTTATCTGCTTACCATTGAGTACTTTCTGCATACCATTGAGTCTTATCTGCATACCCTTGAGTCTTATCTGCTTACCATTGAGTTCTATCTGCATATCCTTGAGTCTTATCTGCGTACCATTGAGTACTATCTGCATACCCTTGAGTCTTATCTGCATACCATTGAGTACTATCTGCATACCCTTGAGTATTATCTGCATATCCTTGAGTCTTATCTGCACACATTTGAGTATTATCTACATACCTTTGAATACCATCTGCGTACCCTTGAGTATTATCTGCATACCCTAGAGTATCATAGTATCTGCAATATAAGACAGAAGAACAGATGAACTTGGTTACATATGTATATTACACTACAAATATTTATTATACACATTTTCATTATAATTATCATACACACTAATAGGGTTATTATGAATAAGATACAAAAATTAGAGGTGTGCACCAGGCATTTTTCGTGGTTTGTGTTTTGGGTCTGTATCTACGACCATGTTTTGGGTCTGGATCTGTTCCAAAACACTGCCCTTCCGTCTGTTGTTTTGAGTAAAAAAAAAGCATATACAACGCTAAATCGCAGAGTTTTTTTTTTTTTTTGCTCCTACGCTATTGACCTCAATAACATTAATTCCACTCATTTACAGACTGTCCTGAACACCTCACAATGTTGTTTTTAGGCCAAAAGTTTGCATCGAGGTAGCTGGATGACTATACTAAATGACATAAGTGGGTTGCACAAGTATATGGCCCATCTATGAGTGGCACTGCAGTGGCAGACAGGATGGCAGTTTGAAAAACTAGGCTACAAAGAGCACATAATGCCAAAAAAGAGGTGCAAGATGGAATTGTCCTCCCACCCACCCTTACCCTTAAATAAAACATGCACACTGTCTTTAACAAACCAATCATTTCTGCAACAGGGTCTGCCACACGACTGTGGCTGAAATGATTGGTTTGTTTCGGCCCTCAAAAAAAAAGAAGCAATTCATCTATCTTCCTGTACAAACCAGCTCTGCAGAGGCAAGATGTCATCCTCATACTTCAATTCCTCACCCCCTTCAGTGTGTACTTCCTCATCCTCACAGATTATCAATTTGTCCACGCTGGACTCCACAATCACAGGCCCATCTGTAGTCTATGGAGGCAATTGCTGGTCTTCATTGAAAAATTGATCATTTATTTTGATGAACATCTTCTCCACATTTTGTGGAAGCAACCTCCGGTACATGTGTAGTTTCACGGCGCCAGTTTACACTATGCACGGTGCCAGGTTACGCTACGTTTGAAGCTACTCTAAAAGCGTAGCCCAACGGCTGCCTGTGGCAGGCTAAGCTACGTTATCAGCGTAGCCCAATGGCTGCCTTACTAGTGTAGTTTCACGATGGCAGCGTAAGCTGCTTTATTAGAGATAAACATCCAGCCAATCAGCTCCTTACTGACTTTTTTCAAACTGAGGGGTAAATTTATTAATGTTGCCTTAAGGTTCCTTATGGGCGCAGGTTCGCTTCACCAGTTTATCATGGTGAAGCTCCCTTGCAATTCACCCAAATATATCAATAGAGTGGCCTTCGTTATGGGAGTGCATTATACACTGCTGCCGGGGATACGCTGCCTCCAATAACGTATCCTGCGCTCCTGTCCGGCTGTGTAATCTGCGCATGCGCCGGATACTTTTTCTCGCAATACGTACCCAGCGCATGCGCAGTTTTCCATGTTGAGCGCCGCTTGTTGGTCTCCGGCGGCTTCAGATTAAAACTGCGCATACGCCGGGTAATGTTCGTCTGGGATGTGCAGTTTGAATTTGAAGACGCTGGAGACCAGCAAGCGGCGCTGACTATGAAGCACAAGACCCACATCGCCAGAAGATGGCGATCCGGGATGGGGCTCCATAAAGAAAATCTGGCGATGCCCCATAGAAGCCTATGGGCTTCTACCGCAATCCACTGCCACACCACACCGACCCCCCCTCACCTGTGTCCGGGAAGCACAGAGCTGTGCTGCCCAGACCTGTGACCTCCTCCTCCCTGCACTGTGATCCTCTTCCGGGTGCAGGGAGGAGGAGAGCCCAATGCAGCAGCAGCAGCGCCGGGTAAGGGAGGGAGGGGGGAGCCGCCGGGACCCGCTGGGACCCGGCGACTGTCATCGCAAAGGACAGCTCTTTATGCTAGAGCTGTCCTTTGCCATAATTATTGCATATGTTAGAACATATGCGATAATTATGTATGCGATGGGCAGCGAAGGGGGGCGGAGCTGGGCCGCGATTGTTAGAGAATCTCCCCCCATATGACAGTTTGCCATTTACTTCAAAATGCTGAAAACTGACAATAACAGTCATTCAGATATTACCAGATTTTTGATCAAGCCAGCCAGATTGGACAATACATATTTAGCTGTATGGCCAGCTTTAGTATATAAGCCCCCTAGTCACTAGTCCATGACATATGGGCCTTTATTCTGATCTGTGCGGAAATTCCCGCATTCTTACGGAGCGGTCCGCACGCCACGGTGTTTTGCCGCATGCGGCCATCGTCCGTAGAAACGCCCACGTGTCCTCCGCATTCGGACGGACTCACTCTTTAAGAACAGGGCGTGTTTACGGACGACATACAAACCATGCGTGTGCGGGAGAAACACTCCGATTCGGCACGGTATTACAGAGTATTACAGAGTATGCTCGGGAATACCGCATCCGAACGGGAGCCAAGCGGTGCTACCGCACGTAAGCGGAGGATTTACGCCAAACAACCCACTATGAAGTATCTTCTGCAAGACATCACATGACCCACTTATTCAATTACCTATCCTCATAAAAAACTGCTTATTTGGAATTGGAATCAATTAGATTCCAATATATCCTTACAAGCATGCCTAACACATGCATAGCACACATTAACCCTTACAGCAATGTAAGTGCAATGCTTTGTATTACACCCTGTGTAAAAGATTATAAACAATCTACACATATACTATTTAAAGTGCAAATAAAACCAACAACTGTGAACTTGCATAAACAATTTTATTAATGCCACAATTAACATAATTTAAAACATATAAAAATCAAAATTAAAGAAGCAGGTCCTTCAGGTCCTGCAGGTCGGCTTGCGCCAGCCGCAGATGGTGCTCAAGTCGCCGGAGGGCCCCATGCACACCCTCATCTGCCGGTGTGGTGTCATCTGTGGGCATGTCAAAGGGGCAACAATTAGTCATGTTATTCTTGCATACATTTCACATACTGCGACATAAATTGCACAAATGCTAGGTGACATGTGTGTATATATATATATATATATATCTATGTAGAGCATGGGTCCTCAAACTGCGGCCCTCCAGATGTTGGGAAACTACAAATCCCAGCATGCCTTGCCACAGTTTTGCTATAAGGAAGTGTTAAAACTGTGGCAAGGCATGGCGGGATTTGTAGTTTCACAACATCTGGAGGGCCGCACTTTGAGGACCCATGATGTAGAGAGATAGAGACACACATAGATAAATAGATATGACACATATATACATACATGCTAAGTTATTTACTACATACTGTATTTTGTGGCCTATACACTTTACTCTGCAGAAGACATAACAGTCATATTGTTTCTTCTCAGTCACAACCCACCCATGACTAACCAATGACAAGCAGGTCATGGGCTCCGTCAATAAGAACTTGTCACAATCTGCTCAGTCTATAAGTTCAGTGATGGTTCGTGGCATGGGAGTTATGCAAATGTAAGGAATGCACAGTACACATCCTCAAAATCATAATTCTGTCTAAACCAACCTACAATTCTGTGACGGGCAAAAAAAAAACTGAAGTACAGGGGGTGTTTAGGTAGAGGAGGCTCCTGGGACACTGGCAACTTCTGACTCCATTCCAAGGTAGGCCGGGCCATACTCCATTTATAGCATACATCCTAGAGTTTATAAATAACATTCACCAACAATATAGATTCCACTATTTGATGGGTCATAATCCACGCTTGCAGCAGGTGAATTTAAGCCACAAATGATCCACTCATCCCTTTACTCCAGGATCCAGTTTAACTACAACGGTTATGTGGCAGTCAAAATGGACCTCCAACCCATCCCACAAACCTGTGTAATTCAGAGGTGTCCTGGATGAAAGGGATGCCTTGGACACCCCATCTAACCCGTACCTGTATCTGTAGCTACCCACTTTGGGGTCTATATGATTAGTATGGGCCCAAAATTTGTAATCAACAGTGCTAAAAAACAAATACCAGTACAACTACTTCATGAATTATGCATTATGTCAACATACCGATCTGCGCCGACTCCGGTGCCTGGCACGCCTCCTCCCCCTCTGAATTGGAGGTGTCCGGGGCAACTGTGGCCTCCTCAGCCCCCTCCTCCGCCATCTCCTCGGGCACAACATCCTCCTCCTGCAACTCCTCCTCCACCTCCTCCTCCAACTCCTCCTCCACCTCCTCCTCCAACTCCTCCTCCTCCACCTCCTCCTCCACCACCACCACCACCTCCTCCTCCTCCTCCTCCTCCTCCTCCGCCACCAACA
The DNA here is from genome assembly GCF_055691185.1 of Crinia signifera. NCBI lineage: Eukaryota > Metazoa > Chordata > Amphibia > Anura > Myobatrachidae > Crinia > Crinia signifera. The sequence goes on from NC_139220.1 coordinate 273,687,176, forward strand.
CCTCCTCCTCCGCCACAAACTCCTCTTCCACCTCCTCACGCAACTCCTCCTCCTCCACCTCCTCCTCCACCATTTGCTCCTGGCCAACTTCCTCCTCCTCCACCCTTGCCGGCACGTCCTCCTCGGGGTGTTGGCCCTCGTCCTGGGCCAGGCCTGCCTCCGCCTCTTGACGGGCCTGTCGGGCTCGGGCTCGTGCTGTGTGGTAGAAAAAAACATCATGGTCAATGTTGGCTCATTGGGCCACATTTATTAATCCAAAACAAGACATACATGGAAGGGTGATAATGATGGCAAACGATGCAGGAAAGTAGCTCCTTACTGTTAATGGATTCCAAATAGTGACATTTAAATTAGTATGTGATTGGTAGTAATTTGTTCACACATTACAACCCAGGCATTTATCAATGTGTAACACATATTAGATCTGGCACATTGTATGCATCAGAATCCTCAATGCTATGCCATTACATATAAAAGCCACATGACTGCATGTTAACCAGGAAGAAGCACACATAACAGTCTATGGACTTTTAAACCCATGGACACCCACTTATCATGAGACACATTTTATTGCTTATATATGCTATGTTGTAAGTGCGAAATTTCATAGCTAAAATACTCACACTCAGCAATTTCGCCCCTTAGTTGTGTGAGCAGCTGGGGCTGGCGCCTGCGGAGGTCCGACCACCGCCTCTCCAGCTGCCCGAGAGACCTACGCACCCGAGTGCGGGCGTAAATTCGGCGCCCTGCCGCAGCGTAGGCCCTCCGCTTGTGCCTGTTTGTTATAAAGGGCCCTGCACGGCCCAGCCTTGTCTCCATGACGGAGACAAGAACTCGCAGCTCCTCATGCGTGAAGGGTTCTGCCCTTCGTGTCTCCGCCATGTTGACAATGGCATCTATCAACCAATCAGGTGGTGGCATTGGTTGATCACAGTTATTTGTGATAATAACTTTATTGTTCATTTTTACATTAACAGCGTCTCTGCGCCAACACAAATGGTGACAAATTCGCATGCCTTCAAAACCGTAGTGTGGATGTATGGCAATGAACAAATCTGATATATATAAAACACAGTGTGTATGCCCTTAGCAAATCCAATAAGGCCGCGCTCCGCCAAGCAACGCGTGCTATAGCTTAGCAACGCATAGCTGTAGTTAGCATTAATTACTCTATGCATCTATGTGTATGCGTACATTTATGTGTAAAAGACACATACACACACTTGCAGGTATCCTGAAACCAGCATTATACACCAGCCCTGCCTGCCTGCCTGCCTGCCTGCCTGCCTGCATGCTCCTTGAAATGTTGAAACATGTGAATAAATTCCAACATCATATATAGATATATATCTATATATGCAAACAAATCATACATCAACACAGGAAATAATCCCCAACACATGATAGCATAAATCAATGTACTCACCAGTCATCAGGGATAGTATCAACTACAATAATGAAGATATAACAAACACATAAGATCCCTTGTCCAAGGTATAATAATTAGCACCTATATTGAACTTCCCCCAAAACTAAACTCACTATTTATAGGGCTGTCACATGTGTGGTCTATAACAGTAGAGATGAGTATTGCATGATTTGTGGCCTGGATTATCTAAGGGATTGGGCTACTTTTAGCTTGCAATGAAACGCCACAATACCACAGTAGTCATGAATCAAATGTCATGTCATGCTAGAAAATAGCATGTGTATTGTGCAATAGTCACAGGTGTATCAGAAGATTCTATGCAATGTTAGCATTGGTGACCAGTATTTCATGTAGAACTTTAGCCAGGTTTTACACAATGGAATTTCAGCCACCGTATGCGGCGCGAAAAAACAGCGACGTACGCACACGCACGGAACGCAGCTGCCGCTGATGTCCGCCAAACAGGATACACAAACAGTATATAAAGGGGTATAAGAAGGTGAGAATGTTGTTGCTAACATGTCTGGATCACAACCAGAGGTGGACCCAGATCTGCAGCAACTATTTGACCAGCTGGACTCCAGCACCACCTATGTGCCACTGCACATGCGGCCAGTGGGTAATGAGGAGGCTGCTGGCCCTTCTACAGCAGGGCAAGCTGCACCTGAGCATTCTACAGCAGGGCAACCTACACCTGGCCCTTCTGCAGCAGGCCAACCTGCAGCTGGCTCATATGCACCATCAGCAGAATTGGTTGGAACACAACCGGGGACTTCACAAGGTAGTAGCATGGCCAGCACTTCAAGTGCAGCGACTGGTGCCAGGGGGCGTGGCCAGGGACGTAGCAAGGGGCGAGCCAGTGCAACAGCCGAACCACCAAAAAAAAACAAGGCATATGAAGCACAGGAGCTGGCCATCCTGGTTCCCCGAGCACGTGATTGGATAGAGTGTCCATCCGAGAAGCTGACACACACACGCCGATGGAAGATTTGGGAACAGATAACGGCAGAGATTAATGCAGTTGCGCCACAAGTTCGTGAGACGGACCATGTGAAGAAGAGGCAAGTTGTTTTGTGATACATGTGGCCAGTAATAGCCAAGTAATGATTGAATTGATGCTTATATGCATTTTGCAAATGGCACATGAGGTTGTTACGATACACATACATTATTGCCATGTTATTTCCTTGAGAGTTAGAGTAGGGTGATTGTGAATGTGTATTGTAACGGTTGATATCATAGTTGCATGTAATATTATATATGGGACATTAATCACATGTTGTAATATGTAGCACAGAGCAATGGCTGCAACAGCTAACATTGGGAGTGACATGTATTAATATGTCAACTTACATTGCAGGTGGCAGGACTTCAAAACCAACCTGAAGAGGAAGATGACCAAGCGGTGGGACCACAGCCAGACATCTGGGGCCGGCCCCATGCCATCAGGGCTAGAGCTCACCCCCCTGGAGGAGATGGCGGAGAGCTGTATCTCAGTTGAGGAGATCAGGGGGGTGAGCACGATGGATAGCGAGGCCCCAGCTGAAGTGTTTGCGTCTTTTCTGGAAGGTAAATATTGGTCATGCCATAAACTTGTGCAAGTAATTATCGTAGAATGTCTCCTAATTGTGTTTATCTTTTCCCACAGACACCCCACCGCTTGGTGAGGACTCTGCTCAGGAGGCGGAGGAGTCCGTGCCACCTGGCCCCAGAGGTAGGCCTGTGCAGCAGCAGGCATCGGGCCAAGCCGATTTGGCCGCCTTGGCCCAGGTGCTTGTGGACATCAACCAGCAGGGAGATTTGGCATCAGAACGGATGCGTAGGACCGAGGAGATCCTGGCGAGCTTGGTCAGCACCCAGCAGTCCATCGCTGGGAGCATGCAGGCCATGGCTGAGTCACATCAGGCCATGGCTGCAAGTGCTCAGGTGCTGGCCGAGCAAGCCACCCGCCAAAATGATCTCCTCCTCCACCATAATGAGCTTATGGTGGAGCTGGTTACCAGCAACAGGGTCCTAATGTCATCCGTTTCTGGTGCATTACCAGCGGAAACACTCCCTGCTGGCAGGAGGGGTAGACCAGCCAACCCCTCCACATCATCTGCTCCACCTGCCCCAGCATCTGGGCGTCCCCGAAGAGCTGCTGCACAGGCCAAGGAGCCTACCAAGGCCAAACGTGGTCGGAAATGAACTTGTGGCCGCATTAATCTCTACCGTTATGTGTTCCCAAATCTTCCATTGTGCTGTGTGTGTCAGCTTCTTGTGTCCAATCACGTGCTGAGGGGAACCAGATGAGCCCTTGCTTCATATGTCCTTTGTGGTTCCCCTGTTGCCCTCTTGTGCCTGGCATTACTGTCAGCTGTACTTGAAGTGATGGCCATGGTACTATCTGGTGAAGTCCCCGGTTGTGTTCCAAATGAGTCTGCTGATGGTGCATATGAGCCAGCTGCAGGTTGGCCTGCTGCAGAAGGGCCAGGTGTAGGGTGCCCTGCTGGAGAATGGTCAGGTGCAGCTTGCCCTGCTGTAGAAGGGCCAGCAGCCTCCTCATTTCCCACTGGCTACATGTGCAGTGGCACATAGGAGGTGCTGGAGTCCATCTGTGTGCTATTATATTTGTGTTTTATTATTATTTATTTTGCTGCATTCCTGGCATGTTGTTTATAGTTTTGATGTTTAATTTTATGGTCATTGCATGACAGTGGCATTGACTGTGACATGAATATAAATAAATGTGTTTACTTTACCCAAAATGTGTGGTTTCATGAGTACATGTCGAATACACATGTGTATTGATAGTATTAATATTCTGTCATGTCAATTGTTAGCAGTTTTTAAGTGTCTGAGAAGTACAGCATATGTGGGGGACTAGTAATGTTTCCTTGAAGCAGCAATGGTTTCAATTAAAGCACTGACAAGCGTCCTATTAGTGAGTAATGAGTAAAGGAGTAGATTGTATTGGGTTCAGGTGTTAATGGTTGTAGTCATTAGGCGTACGTTCGCCTACCGCATGAACGAGTGGTGTCCGCAAAGCAATAGTACACTTGTGGACACCGCACATTTCAGCCCTTTTTGCTCGCGTGCATTCGGAGTGGTTTCCGAATGTACGCCCCCCAACATAAGTGTACTCCCCCGTGTCCGCCCATGTTTCCGCCCCGTTTTGCCCACTTTGAAACTACGCCCATGTGTCATTCCGCATGACGCCCATAATACGCCCCTATTTCCCGACTGATTGCGGTGACCAGTTTTGGACGGGCTTTGTCTGAACTGGTACCGAGTCAAGGCGTGGCACATGCGCGTAGCGTTCTCCACGCATGCGCAGACGCCGTAAAGACGCAATCCGTAAGAACGCGGTAAAGTCCGCATCAATCAGAATAAGGGCCATGGTTGGGAGATACTGTAGAAAAATCATTGTGGTGCATCTGATGCCAGTATTCTCCGCATCATTGGTCTTAGTTTACCCTGAAAGTCAACCTCAGTGGACTCCTCCTTGTTAGAGGTTAGAGGTTGTCATCTGTCCAATCTTCAGTGTATACTCGTCCTGTCTCACATATTTTGCTTCGTATTGTGTGTCCTGGTGTCCCTGTTTCATGTTTGTGTTCTGGTCTGTTATAGATGTCTTCCAGCACTGGTCATTTCTCCTTCTGGCTTTCCTTATATAATGTCACCCCCAGGGGCATCTGAGTAGCTGGAGGCATACGAGTAGGAAAAGGTGAATGCAGCAGTTGAACCCTGTTACAACTGATGATGATGATGACGACATACTTCTGATTGGCTGATGGTATTTTGTCCCATTGACAGTTTAAAAATCATTTGCATGGCTTTTATTATATGGCCATCTGCTGTATTCCAATTACTTAAATGTATATTTGCCCTCATGCTATTGCACTTAAGAATGTTCTTGTTTGGTTTTGAAGTAGAAAATAAATGGATGTTTTTATTTCATCTGTACTTTTATCTTGTGTATTTGTCTATATTTTAATAGAAATTGTGGGTCTTGAGACAGACAAATTGTGCAGGGCCCCCTTTTCCTTCTTAACCCCCGGCATGCCTGGTGAGACCTCTGGTGCCTTCAGCACCTTCCACACTACTCTACCTCTACATTGCTACAAGCAAAATGTGAAATTTGTTTATGCCTAATTATACTGTACTTAGAGGACTCCAGTCCAAGACCACTTTCTGTCCGACACCAGGACTAGAGTTCCACTAGCCCCAACCCCCTCCCCCCCCAATGGCAACCCAACTGCTGGTATGCGTCCGATTCAGCATGCACACAGATCTTTGCTCTTGCATTTTTAATCTCATTCATTTGACTTCTAGTAGAAGAGAATTGCACGGGCCACCGTTGGCAATGCCAACTGTCGAGTTCCTGGGAGTATTAGTCATTTAGAAAGAATAACCCTAAGTAGATGGATGTCAGGTAGTAAGCCAAAAATGTTAATGGTCTTCTGAAAACACCACTTGGAACTTATCCACTGAACAAGACAAAAGATATCAGGTCAATGGACAGTAATATATAATGAGACAGACGGGCCCAAGGCAAGAGTTGAACTCTTGGACAGATTGACCCAATCATGGTCAGCTTTCAGTTACCTAAATGTCTTCTTAGTATTGAACGTCTACAGTAAATCCCCTGGAATTCAAGAGGAAAGAATCCACCGTCAGCTTTGCTTTGTCACCAAATTCATTTGCCCTTACCTGCACCTGAGGATGTGTTCTCCTCCTGAAAATATGCTTCACATCCCAGCTATGTATATATCATTTTGAGTCCTTCACTAAAAGAAAAAAAAATCAATTTGACTTTGGCAGTTCTTTCCTTAGATTCTGCCAGTCACACAGTATCCCAGTTATTTTAAGTCTCCTGAAATCAGTCTGCATTAGGGCAAATAGCTGTACTTGGAAAAGAGCCCAGGACTCTATCAATATAAAATGATTTGTTGCAAGTTTAAAGATGTTTCATGTCCCGACTCTGTCTTTTCATTTACATTTTAAACCCTCATCAAAATGTGGTTGAACGTAGCTCACTTTAAAAAGCCCGTACTTTGTGTTACACGGAACAATAACACCTGTGATCAAGGGATTGTGTAACTAGATCCGTCCTTAAAGTGGAAGGGAATTATGCAGCCTCCTGTTATTTTCTGCTAGTCGTTTAGGCTATATCCAATAGATTGCCACCCTGTGGTCTGTTTCCCTGTCTAACAGCTTCAAACAGAGCAGCAATTTTCATGTTATAGCAGAATTTCACCTCTCTGAATAATATGTTCTTCCTAGTAAACAGTTCTGTAATGATGTAAAGGAGACAGAAAAGGCTCAATACAAACAAGAAACACAATTATTTCTTTGAAGACTTTTTATGTGCTTTTAATTATTATACTTACAACACTTCTGTCTTGGCCTAGTCTTACCTCCTTTATATGAGAGAACTTCCTGGACAGAGGGAAGCCAGTTCTTTTGAAGCAGGGGGCTGGGGTAAGAAAGGGGTGGGACAGGGGCGGTGCTAGAAAGGTATGCCAAGTTTGGGGGCATGGTCAGCTCGATCGCATTCTTGTAGCCATGCCCCCTGCCATGCGATGCCGGTATTTTAGGCATTACACAGTGGGGGGGGGGGGGGCTACATTGACGCACTATGCATCATTTGGCCCCACGGACCCCCCCGTCCCATCCCGCCGACAGGGGGGTCGCGGAGGATGGGCACAATTCTGGGAGGCATGTGTACCTTTCTGGGGGTCCCAAATTCAGGACCCTACCAGCTCCTGGGTAGGCAACCATGTATTTATAGTTGGTAATTCCTCAGGCCTACTGTATGTAGTATATAATACTTACAACCAAGGGCCGGATGTGTGGGCCAATGCAGTCCCGTTCGCTAGGCTGCAAATTCGCAGCCCGACCTGGACATTGGAAGGGAGAGCCTCTTGACGTCAATGCCGCCCCCCCATCAGCCAAGATCATCACAGCCACCGAGAAAGTGTGCACTTAGCCACTGAACACACCAGGGGGGGAAGGGGGTGTCCGATTCCGATTGAATCATTCCATGGTGGCTGGATGCAAATGGATTTGACAGTTTTTCGAGATTTCGCACAGCCACGATGACATTTGGAGCCATGCACAGGGGCGGGTTTTGACTCTGGCGGGGCAGCAGCTAGCTGATCACTGAGCTATGACAAGCAGCAGCCTAGCGATCTAGTCTGAATAAGCCCCGTAATACAGTGTGAGTCCAGTGGTCGTGCGTGATGCCAGATGAACTCAATGTTTTTTTTAAAGGGGGCAATCATTTACAAGGCAAAACCATGGCTTGTAAATGATTGCCTCTTTAATAAAAACCTAGGTTTGTCCAGTAACCTGCACGGCCGTCAAACTTGCACCGCATTACTTCTGGCATCAAATAGCTGTATATTAAGTTGGCAGTAAGGGTTAACTATAACACTTAGTGGTTTAGAGTACTGGGCTGCAAGACTGGAGGAACATTAATTGAATCCTAAATAAGTTAGAGTTCATCTGACTTGCTTACCTCTTTCATCTATTTATATTCCAGAATGGAATGCATAAAAATTGGCTGAAAAACAAATTAAACATTATACAAATGGGCCTGTAGGACAGATTTCACTTGCACTTATTTTCGTTAGAAAACAGCATGCTTGGTGAAGTTCTTTTTATATTTTTAAATGTATTCAATAATTTATTACATTAAAAGTGCGTGGAAAGCACACCGTGCCGGCAAGCGTGAGCGCAACATGTATTAAAGTGTAATGTACTGAAGCATAATCATTTAAAACCTTTCATCAAATGTTTTTATACCTTATGTAGTTACTAGCACAGATGTCTATAGATTCAATGCCCAAACTGGAACGTTCCCCAGTGGAGCTGATTAGGGTTGGACATTGTTAAAGATGAGTTTTTAAGAGAGGAGGGGGGGGGGGGGGGGGGTGCATGTGTAGTCTCCATGTGGCACCCTCCACTCTGCGAAACAGTAGACTGACTTTATGCAACCACTTAGTGCCCACCATGTTCCTGGGGACTAATATCTACTGCACTTGCGCAAATCACCGGGAAAGAGATTGGGGAGATAAGTAATTAAACACGAGTGCAGGGTACTGTTTGTGGTATGGACCTTTTTGGACCCGGCGGCACTTATACACCACACACACTGCATCCATTATACTGTAGATACTATAGATACACCAGTGCACCTTATTCTAGATACGTCATTGCTGATTGGTTCCTTTTGGGTTTTACATACAGTATTATTTATAAATAAACCAATTCTGTCAATCTTTCTTTCAGGAATTGACAGTGCACACGCCAAGTACTAAACATTGCTAATCAGCATATTTATAATAAAGTCTGCAGTATTATATAGACTGCAATTGGTAGTCAGTGAATATTTACTAAGATAGGAGTTCAATTAAAAATGGGATGTTGCCCATAGCAACCAATCAAAGTCTATTTCTTATTTATTTAGGACCATCTATGAGATAATGGATATAATCTGATCCTTAAGATAAGATATGAAAACAATTTACTTTAATATTTTTTTCTTATTTTGCCAATAAAAAAACATTTTGCATAGGGGGTGAAAATAATCTTATACTTAGGGGTGCCATGATCCAAAAAAGTTTGGGAACCACTGGTATAAACATCCACAAATGTACAATTTAACATTAAAATATACAAGACAAAATCAAAACTCTTTTATGCAGCATTCCACCTACAGAACATTCTTTGCATAATATACAGTGAAAAAATTGTGTAATTTGGAGACTGTGGTGTTGTAGCCATGTTCCATCAAATTTCTTGATAAGAACAGACTCACATCTCTCTGCAAATTGCTCCCTCACACAGTTTGAGGCCTCCACTCTAGAAACCTTCGCAAATAGACTCAAGACTCATTAATGACCCATTTATTTTCAAAACCAAAAAAAATCTTAAAATGCTTCAGTTTGTTTTCTTTTGTAGTCATACATTAAATTGTTAGCAGAGGTGCCGATTTATGTTTTTGCTGGTGGGTGCTCAAGCCAAAAATATAGGGGAGTGGCTTCAAGGGTGTGGCCACAAAATAATACCAATACGCAGCACAGTTGTCTCCAATATTCAAATTATTTTTACACATAACTTGTGGACCTGCAGCTGTTTCTTTATGATAACCGTACATACCCCCATGCACAGGAATGCCGGGAAGATGCTTCTGTCAGCTATGTTAATGGTGCATGCGCAGCATCTTTTATGCGGCAGCCGCCGGGTTACTAAAGAGCGGACGGAATACACTCTTCCCGGCATACTGTTTGCCAGGCGGCAGGGCTGGCTATGCGGTGCTGCATCTGCAAATTAGCATGTTAATATGGCGGCCCAGCAGCGTGACTCAGGCCCGTGGGTGCTCATCAATTTCCGTGGGTGCTCAGGCCCTTGAGCACCCACAGAATCAGCACCTATGATTGTTAGAATCATTATTAATGTGCAAATGCATTGCACTTTCATACCCGTTGGTAGAAAAGCATTAATACTGTAGCATTGTTGTTGTTATTATTATTATACTACTACTACCACTACTACTACTGATACAACCACTACAGTTGTTATCATTATATGCAGAAGTTGTGTTCAATGATATAAAAATAGATATATGTTTATATTTGAAAATGTACATAAGGGATACAATTTTTAGACTCCCATCCTACTTTGAAAAATGTCATTAGTATGTCTCTCACTAAGCTAGAAATATATAGATTACCTCCATAAATTATTGACATTTCTATACCCAGCCAGGAACAAAAGTTCTGAGACTTCCATTATATCCAGCACCCAAAGAGCTGGTAAAGCAATCCGTAGAAATGTAATAGATTATAATAAATGAAGACAATGGGTCAAATGTATTAAGCCTCAACGGGTGATAAATTGGAGAGTGATAATTATGGTACCAGTCAACCAGCACCTAACTGCAATGGTACAGGCTATATTTAAGAATGGCATTTGGAAGCTGATTGGCTGGTCCTTTATCGCTCTATCACTTCTCCACTTTATCACTTGTTAACCCTTTGAGTGACATCTCTGTGTGAGATGTGCAAAATATCTGCTAAAAAATGCCAGTGTCACTCACATTTGTTATATAAATTAGGAAATGTTGTGGACAAAAATATTACATTTCCAATATAAAGTAAACATTACAGGTCATTATGTAAAATGTTTCCTTGGCAATTTTCATACCTATTTTGACAAATTCCCATTTGGCACTCAAAGGGAAAAGGATTACTACATTTGGCCTATCAATCTTTAATGGATATTTCCCTGGGAAACCAAAACATCTGACAGTATCTGAATGGTGGACAGAAAATGTCAAGGTCAACATGCAAGTCGAAATTGGCAAAAGGTTGACGAAAAAAGCAAAAGTTCGACATGGGAAGGATCAACGTGAGTTTTAAAGGAATTTTTTTTTAATTTTTTCATAATTTACCTTCCACGCGGACTCAGATTGGGAATAATAAAGTGTATTGAGCTCAGCGTTAACTGAGCAGCCACCTGGCCAGAGACATGTTGAGGGAAATCAGCCATATTAAGGGATGCAGTACTCAGGTGGTGATATTGACACCAACAAAGGTAAAAACTCATGTTGACCTTTTTATATGTCAACCTTTTCCATGTCGACCTTTGCTTGTGTAGAACATTTGACAATGTCAATTTTGTGGATGTTGATCTAATGGCTGTTGACCTAGACATTGTCTGTGAGCTATACCACACCCTTGTCTAACAGTCATAAGATAGGTCATTGCAGGATACATACAGTACAACAGGAGGCCGATACAGAGTTGAATAAAAGTCCATTTGCATCTCCACTTTGAAGGGGCATAAACAGGACACTCACACATACAGTAAGTTCAGGCCCAGAGAGGGTGAACTGTGTGAACTATGGCTGTTTTCTGGCAAATCTTTTGTACAACGTGATAGGGATAATGCATTGATGACAAGTTCAGCCTTACAGTAGAGTTGCTTAATATACTGATTATTGTATGTTAAATAGTAACATAGTAACATAGTAATTAAGGCTGAAAAAAGACGTTAGTCCATCGAGTTCAACCTATCTAACCTGTAACTACTGACTTGAGTAAGTCATATCTATAGGATTCCCTTAGTGGCCAAAAATGCATCCAGTTTTGATTTAAATTCATTTAACAGTAGTTGCTGGAACTTCCCCCCACCGGCAATGAGTCCCAGATTTTTACTGCTCTAATAGTGAAGAACCCTCTTCTTAATTCAGTACGGAATTTAGTTTCCTCGAGCCTCAGTACATGCCTGTTAAGTATAGGCCTGTTAGTGAACAAATCATCTCCCAGTTCCTTATGGTTCCTAATCCTGTATTTGAACATACTAATCATATCACCTCTCAACCTCCGTTTCTCCAGTGAAAACATATTCAGCTTGGTTTACCTATCTTTGTATTCTAGTGATTCAATACCTTTTACTAGCTTATAATCGTCCTTCTCTGTACCTGTTCCAATTCATTTATGTCATTTTTAAGGTGCGGTGCCCAGAACTGGACACAATATTCCAAGTGTAGTCTCACCAATGCCTTGTCACATTGGCATTACTTGAATCCATATCCCTTTTAATGCATGCCAGTGTGCGGTTTGCTTTTGCTGCCGCACTTGAGCAGTGTGCACTATTGCGCAATTTTTCATCTGTGATGACCCCAAGTCCTTTTCTACAGCAGAATTCCCTATAATAACTCCATTTAGCCTATAATTAGCTTTGTCATTTGTTCCCATAATGAAATACTTTAAATTTTCATTCATTTTCAATCAACCTTAAACTGCATTTTCCACCTTTCCACCCACCCTTTTCAGGTTATTTAAGTCACTTTGTAGTGTTTCCACATCCTCCCTTGAATTCATTTCCTTACTCAATTTTGTGTCGTCCGCAAATATTGCAATTTTACTGACTATGTCACTTCCAATATCATTGATGAATATATTAAACAAGGTGGGTCCCAATATTGAACCTTGCGGGACTCCACTTTGGACCTTACCCCAGCTGGAATGTATGCCATTTACCACCACTCTCTGTCCCCGATTGTGCAACCAGTTTTTAATCCAATTACAAATTTTATCTCCTACCCCTACATTTCCTAATTTCATTAATAACCTTGTCAAAAGCTTTAGCGAAATGAAGCAGTATTACATCAACAGATTTCCATAAGTCCAGCCCCCTACTGACTTCCTCATAGAAGCTAATTAAATTAGTCTGACATGATCTATTTTTGACGAAGCCATGCTGAGTCTTACTTATCACTTTCCCCTGGATATTATCTCTTATTATCCCTTCTAATATTTTACCCACAATGGGTGTAAGGCTGACCGGTCTCTAATTTTCAGGGTTAGTTTTGCTACCTTTCTTCCATATTGGTACTACGTTAGCTATGCGCCAGTCCCTTGGTACCGTCCCCAAGTTTATTGATTCCTTGAATATCAGATATAATAGTAGTGCTATGACAGAACTCAATTATTATTAGTATCCTAGGGTGTATTTTTGTTACTATTTAGGTTTTGTAATCTAATTTTTACTATTTCCTCATTCAAACATAAAGTTTGGGAGCAATCAAGAGACGAGCATTTAATCTGTAAAAGATCTTCTGAAGATTCTTCCATTGTAAATACTGAAGCAAAAAATTCATTGAATAATTCCGCTTTCTCTTTTCCTTCTTTTACTTTACATGTATTCTGCGTCCGCTCGCCTTGCTTCGGGCTCAGTGGCTCGCTGCACTCGCCACACTATCTAAAATCAACTCCACGCCGACGTGGATAGTGGGGGTATGAAAAGGTCGGAGGATGCGTACCGCCGCCCCTCACAGGCTCACTGCGCTCGCCATGTTTCGGGTTGGCATTGATAGTGGGGGTATCGTTGACAATGAGGGTGCATTTAACATTGTAAGCACCCATCAGGGTGCTTGTACAATTAAAAATCGCATCGCCTGCCATTTGCTGGCATGCAATGCTATGCGATATTTCATTGTACAAGCACTCCTGTTCATTTAACGGGAATATCGCATTGCATTGCATCGCATCGCATGCATTGCATGCCACTAAATACGGTATGTGATGGGCTCCGTGCTAGGAAACAAGTACCTTAAAATTGAAAACAAATGTGATCATATTGTGATCACTGTTCCCCAATGTCTCCCTTATGGATATGTTAGTAAGAATGTCCCCATTGTTGCTTATCAAGAGATCCAGGATATTGTTATTTCTGGTTGGACTTTCAATAAATTGATACAATAGTGGTCATTTAGAGCATCCAATAAAACATTTCCCTTAGCGGTACTAGTTGACCTATCTTTCCAATTTATTTCTGGGTAGTTAAAGTCACCCATAATAATAATGTCGCCTAAGCTGGCTGCTTTTCCCATCCGCAAGAGGTCCTTTTCCTCCTCTGTATTTATGCTTATGTTATGTATTATGTTTAAGTTTTAGCCCCTTTAATATTACCTGGGTAATATTACCCATACGGATTCTACTGACTCCACTGTGCATAAAATGCATCTTATAATTACTGCATTCTTCTTCAACTCCGTGTCAACCCAAAAGCACCTTAAATATATACACAAATGCAAATAACCATGGCAGGAGGTTTATTGTGTTATTCAGTGTGAATAGCACAACAGTTTTGTTCAGCTACTGTATTTGATGACCATATCGCAACAACAAGACATGTTTAGAGTAATATCTAAGGAGATTAAACACCCTTTTAATGCCAAATCACAATCACGGCTCATCACTCAACAAAGAATATTAATGTAGCAAGAATGCAAAGTGGTTTGCAATCAACAATAACGCATTTTTAACATCTGCCAGTTTTTTTTCTCCTTCATCCCTCCGGCGTTCAGTTGACTGCATTATAATTATGGAAATTGTCCAATCAGCCGTAGTTTATGACTGATAACTTATGTTGCATTTCCATTTATTTTAAGAGTGGAAAATGTAAGGTCTTCGCTAATTTATCATTTTAGTTTCTGTGTAAGGAATTAAGAGAGGGTCTTCTGACTGGAGGAGAATCGACTTGTCCATCTGCACTGGAGACTCAAGACTCCACTGTTCCTTCCCTATGTCATCACAAAATCCTTTGCCATTTAAGCAATTTCCTTATTAAAAGCATTTTAAATAAATCTCATTTGAATACACTTGTGTTGGCCAATCACCTTCTGTCAGTCCTTTACATCAGCTGCCAACTTTTCAAGAAAAACTATTTACTCAAATTACCATCCAAGCTTTGCTGATTTGCCCTCTGTCCTACTCTGAATATTAATACTGTGAAACCTGTTCACTATTTCTTCTCTCTGGGGAATCGCTGTTGTTGATCCTGGCATTTTGTAAAGGAACTGAAATATCCTTTTAATGATGTTCTTCATCTGTCAAATGCAGACTTGCTGTCTAAAGCAACAGAGCTGAATGTTAAGATGGAATGTTTGTGTTGTGTGCTGTGAAATTGTGGTTTTGTGTAACATAATCATACACTTGTAGGACATGCATCCACACTCTTCTGCAGATAACTGCAGATGTAAATGCTTATGCTATTTCTACAAGAGATTCCCTATGCCGCAGTGTAATGCACTGAGTAGGGTTCAAATGGTTCCATGAACAAAAAGAGGAGATAGACTGTCCTGCAGTGGAAGGGAACAACTAGATACTTAGGGGCCCAATATCGGCCTATTTAGCAATGTGAAAAATGTTCCTTATATGGAAGCAAAATAAGAAAAGACAGGGTGCCTGGTTCAGACCGTTAGGAAGCCTGCAATTTTGCAGATAGATTCCGCATTGCAGGTGAGGCAAATGTAAGATGTGCAGAGGGAGTTAGGGATACATTTACTAGAACGGGATTTCTATTGAAGTCATATTGGCCCTAATTCAAGATGGCTCAGTAAGGTACAAAGCTTACTGAGCACCTGAGATGCCGCCCTGCCGAATCCCCCCCCCCCCCCATGAAATCCCCTTGGTACCATGTGAGGTGATGTGTACAAGAACATATCCCCTCGCATGCCTCCGCTAGCAGGGGAAATCATTCCATGGTCGCCAACAATCTAATGATTTCTCCTGCCTTCACAAATACAAGTCAATGATGAAGACAGGCGGGTGGCTGATGTCCTGTGGCATCGGCCTGTCTGCGTACTCATGGGAACGCCCAGCATTTTAATGGCGACGTCTATAAAATGCTGAGAGTTTCCATGGTCCAGAGACTTCACTGCCCCGTCCAGCCCCAGCACTCCCTCCAGGCAAGGAACGGCCCGGCAAGTGTGTAACTCACCGAGGCCTTTCATTGCCGGGGTCTGCACATGCACAAATATGCGCTTACACATGCGCAGACCCCCAAACATCGGAGCAGGGACGAATTTGACCTGTTCCGAATGAACAAGAATCAGGCCCATTGTTTATAATCCATCCTTTTATAGGAACTTTCTATATAGTCGGTCAACATACCTTTTATTTTTTTTTATTAAATATGTTTATTTTAAATGTATGATATGTTGATACAGAATATAAAAAAAAATGTATTGCAGGGAAATATATTTTTTTCTTTACTTGTATTTAATTGCTACTAATATCATTGTTTTTGGTTTCTGTAGATCTCCATGGAACTCTCATATTGTCTTATATTGTATGACTTTGTGTAGTATGAACTTACTACACTATAAGAGATTTGTTGTGCTCTTTATTTACATGTCTGGGAGTCTTTCGAAGCTGTGTTGTGACGACATTCATTGCAAAATTCAAACTGACATCCAAGGAGTAGAGTAGGGGGCAATTTTCTCATATACTATCCATATGGTTCCAGTTTTGTCATTAAATTGGAATCTTTAAGAATTGTTGTTCAATACTGACAACATGTGGCTCTCCAGATGTTGTGTGACTACTAATTTCAGCAAGCCCTGCAAGGTGATGTAGACCACAGCTGTCCTATTTTAAAATAATGAGTTTTTTTTTTTTTTTTGAACAGATGTTAATCACTTCAAAGAAAAGAAAGATATTATTGTGTGTATAAGTATATTACATTTTTTTTCTGTTTAAATTCTTAAATTTAACCTACGTTAAATCGAAATATTTAAAATGATCAAATTAGGAACTACCAAAGTACAGCATTGCTGTTCATGAATCTAATAATGTCATATGGTAATAGTAAGTAATAATTGCATTTGAAATGTGGGGTGGGTTTGTTAGGTTTTGGTTGGGGGGGGGGCATGGTTAGAGTTAAGCTGGTGGGGGCACATGATTACAGTTAGGCTGCGGTGGGGTGGGGTTGTTAGGGTTAGGTTAGGCGGCATGGTTAGAGTTATACTGGTGGGGGGCACATGATTAGAGTCAGGCTATGTTGGGGGGGGTTGTTAGGGTTAGGCTGGGGGGGCATGGTTAGGTTTAGGTTGGGGGGCATGGTTAGAGTTAAGCTGGTGGGGGCACATGGTTACAGTTAGGCTGCGGTGGGGTGGGGTTGTTAGAGTTAGGCTAGGTGGAATGGTTAGAGTTATGCTGGTGGAGGGCACATGATTAGAGTCAGGCGGGCACATGATTAGAGTCCGGCTATGGTGGGGGGAAGGGTTGTTAGTGTTATGTCGCATGGAGGGGGAAGGTAGTAGCATACAGTAGACTTACCCTGTGCTGCAGCCGTTTACCATGGGGTTCCTGCATCCCGCCGACTCCTACTCTGTAGTCAGTGTGGCCACTGTGACTTTATATCATTGGGCCAGGCAGCATGAAAGATAGTGGCCAGAACCAATTACATCTGATCAGCAGCAGTGGAGAGAGCCCCTCCTGCCCACTGATAAAGGATCGGTGGGGAGATATTTGGGTGGCCCAGCAGCAGTTCTTTACTTGCTCCAATGGTGCCTGTGAGTGACTGTAGCATGCAGCCGGGGCAAGGGCACTCACTGTAGCAGCACTTTCTTCAACCACATACCCATCGAGCTGCTCCTGATGCTGTGCATGGTTTCCATTAGCGCTTGCAGCTGTTGATATTCTGTGTGGCTTCAGAGCTCTGCTGGGGGAGGGGGCATAGAAGATGCTTGTTAATGTTCTCTGCAGCTTTTAACAATGTCCGGTTGTGCTCCATATTGTGTAACGCGAAACCCAGAAGTGTTCAACTGCACTGGTAGGTAAGTTGGGCCAGCCCACCAGGCATGGTAAATCAATTCGGCAGAGGGGGATGGGTCTGGCCCACTGGAAACCGTCTCGTTATCCCGGTGCCCCAATCCTCCCCTGGAAACAAGTGACATATTGTATTTAAATTGTATTTATTTTGTTTAAGCTTCCATTCACATGTATGCGGGAAAATTGCGTACATGTGATGTAGGACTCCATTCCTACAGACATCTGATAGTAACAGACAGAATCTTAAAACAGCTCTCTGTTCCTGTGTCTCTCATCCAAGCGGTTCTGATTCTCGCCCTGATAATACAGTATAGTTCTATTTTCAGAGATCTGTGTTTGTATGTTGGAGAGACTGTAAACTCCTTGAGGCTGGATACAACGAAGAAGATCAGCACCATAGACAGCGCCATAGAGGTTTTCCTTTAAAGTTACCAGTCACAGTTATAGCTTAAAATGTACTAATAAGCCCGCTCAAAGCCAATGCTTCGAAAACTAGTCTGCTACCTTGTGATCACCTCTGTGTTTGTGCATGTGTGAGAGATAAAGAGATGTAGTTTCACTTGCTGCCAACAGATGGCAGTCATTCGGACAAACACAAACACTAGACAAATATATATAGATGATACATAATAAGGTTAATATAAATGCTCAGGAAGTCACTCAATAGTTTGAAAGTTTTTATTAAAAAGAGACAAAAATATTTTTTGGGGGGGAGAAGTATGAATTTAACTTATTTGGGATTATTTCCTAAAATTAGAGTTCTGTTTAAGATGGGATGCTGCACATATTATTAGAATTACCTACACTTTAAGCCTTGTTCTGAGTCACATGACATTGCAAATGTGGGCAGATCTCATGATTTTTAGAAAACATGTGCTATACTCTTCATACAGTACAGTACAGTATGTACCTACCTTTGGTCATGCTTCTAAATTCTGGTGAATAGGTTCTACATGGGATGGGTCTGGTGCAAATGTCGGTAACAATGATGATGCTGGCAGGAAGAACTGCAGTGACATAAATGGGCCTGAATATGTAAATGTTTGCATGGATCACTAATCACTGACTGCATTATGGGCCTGAATCTGTGGTGGGGGTAAAACTTGCACAAACCGTGTCTCAGTGCAAGGGGTGCAAATACATTTGTTTTTGTGTGCATACAGCTTTATTTTTACACTGCAGTTTATATTTAAGTTTAGACTCGCCCACATATTACATCTGCCCTACCTGATTTGCAACATGGTTTTTACCCATACTTGCTACTTGCTACTTGCATACCTTTCCAGAATGACAGGAAGGCACCTTAAAAAAAAGTTAAGCCAGTCCCCTGCAATCCTTGCAGTCCCCTGCAACCCTGACCTCTTGGCTGCGGGTCCGTGTAGACCAGATGACACAATTCATTATGATTCACATCAGTGGCGTAAGTTCGTCCCAGTTGCCGGAGGCAAGATAAATATTGGTGCCCCCCCCCAAACACACACACTTAGCAGAACAGCGGTGTATAGATGGTGTGTGCATACGCACAGCACCTATACACTGGAACAGAGGGACAGGGGGCATGACAGCAGCTCATAGTACACTGGGCATTCACCCTTAGTGTCAAAAATGGGGCATGGCCTCACAAGAGGTGTAATGATTGTGATCGGGCATGCAAAATTGTTCTTCTTCCCAGCTGTCAAAAGTTGGGAGGTATGTGTATCTATTTTGTAAATGGTATCAAAAGCAGAGTTAATTTCTGAATATCTCTATAAAGGTTAGTACAATTTGATATTAGAAGAAAAAAGGGAGGGCACATACTCCTCCCCCCCCTGCATGCCAATTTTCCCGCATACTGTACATGTGAATGGATGTTTACACAAAATAAATACAATTTAAATACAATCTGTCACTTGTTTCCAGGGGCGGATTGGGACACTGGGATACCGAGACGGATTCCAGTGGGCCAGACCCATCCCCCTCTGACAAATTGATTTACCATGCCTGGTGGGCCGGCCCAACTTACCTACCAGTGCAGTTGAACACTTCCGGATTTCGCGTTCCACATTATGGAGCACAACCGGACATTGTTAAAAGCTGCAGAAAAAATTAACAAGCATATTCTATGCCCCCCTCCCCCAGCAGAGCTCTGAAGCCACAGCTGCAAGCGCTAATAGAAACCCTGCACAGCATCAGGAGCAGCTCGACGGGTATGCGGTTAAAGAAAGTGCTGCTACAGTGAGTGCCCTTGCCCCGGCTGCATGCTCCAGTCACTCACAGGCACCATGGGAGCAAGTAAAGAACTGCTGCTGGGCCACCTAAATATCTCCCCACCGATCCTTTATCAGTGGGCTGGGGGGGGTCTCTCCACTGCCGCTGATCAGATGTAATTGTTCCTGGCCACTATATTTCATGCTGCCTGGCCCAATGATATAAAGTCACACTGGCCACACTAACTACAGAGAAGGAGGCGGCGGGATGCAAGAACCCCATGGTAAACGGCTGCAGCACAGGGTAAGTCTCATCATGTGCCTGCCTGACTCTAATCATGTGCCCTCCACCAGCATAACTCTATTCCACCTAGCCTAACTCTAACAACCCCACCCCACCGCAGCCTAACTGTAATCATGTGCCCCCACCAGCTTAACTCTAGCCATCCCCCCCAACCTAAACCTAACCATGCCCCCCAGCCTAACCCTAACAACCCACCCAACATAGCCTGACTCTAATCATGTGCCCCCCACCAGTATAACTCTAACCATGCCGCCTAACCTAACCCTAACAACCTCACCCCACCGCAGCCTAACTGTAATCATGTGCCCCCACCAGCTTAACTCTAACCATGCCCCCCCCCCCAACCAAAACCTAACAAACCCACCCCACATTTCAAATGCAATTATTACTTACTATTACCAAATGACATTATTAGATTCATGAAGGCAATGCTGTACTTTGGTAGTTCCTAATTTGATCATTTTAAATATTTCGATTTAACGTAGGTTAAATTTAAGAATTTAAACAGAAAAAAAATGTAATATACTTATACACACAATAATATCTTTCTTTCTTTTGAAGTGATTAGCATCTGTTGAAAAAATAAATAAACTCATTATTTTAAAATAGGACAGCTGTGGTCTACATCACCTTGCAGGGCTTGCTGAAATTAGTAGTCACACAAAATCTGGAGAGCCACATGTTGTCAGCATTGAACAACAATTCTTAAAGATTCCAATTTAATGACAAAACTGGAACCATATGAATAGTATATGAGAATATTGCCCTATACTCTACTCCTTGGATGTCAGTTTGAATTTCGCAATGAATGTCGTCACAACACAAATTCAAAAGACACTCCCAAACATGTAAATAAAGAGCACAACAAATCTCTTATAGTGTAGTAAGTTCATATACACAAAGTCATACAATATAAGACAATATGAGAGTTCCATGGAGATCTACACAAACCAAAAACAATGAAATCATTTTTTTTTGTATTCTGTATCAACATATCATACATTTAAAATAAACACATTTAATTTAAAAAATAAAAGGTATGTTGACCGACTTTATAGAAAGTTCGGTACTTATGTATTATCTGGGCTGCTGATTTTTTGATTGTATGCCTTAACTTAAGGCATACAATCAGATGCGATGCAAAGCGATATCGCATCGCATCGCATACGACCATATCGCATGCGATGCGATGCGATGACCCGATTTTTCCACAGGATTCAATGTTAAAATGGACTGAGTCCATTTTAACATGGAATTCAATGGGAAAAGGGGTCATTTTCATACCCCTACTATCCAAGTGGGCATGGAGTTGGATATAAACCTGTGGCGAGCGTAGCGAGCCACCGAGCCCGAAGCGTGTCGAGCGAAGCGAGACCCGCAAGGGGACGGTATTCTGTGTACGCTATAGGTGCTGTGCGTATGCACACACCATCTATACACCGCTGTTCTGCTAAGCAGGGCAGCGATTGAGAAAAGGGCTCCCAACTGCCACCCAATGCTTGCAGGTGGGACAGACCCCCAAAAATGGGACTGTCCCTCAAATGTGGGACAGTTGGGAGGTATGAATACAAATTGCAGTTTATTTCATGACTGGAAAATGATGAAAGCCCCAAACTGTTGATGTTGATGTTTTTTTTTTCCTGGATATCTTTATTTGTGCAGGGAGCTCTTGCCAATATACTCTTACAGGACTCCATTCCTACAGACATCTGATAGTAACAGACAGAATCTAAAAACAGCTCTCTGTTCCTGTGTCTCTCATCCAAACGGTTCTGATTCTCGCCCTGATAATACAGTATAGTTCTATTTTAGGAGATCTGTGTTTATATGTTGGAGAGACTGTAAACTCCTTGAGGCTGGATACAAAGAATAAGATCAGCACCATAGACAGCTCCATAGAGGTTTTCCTTTTAAGTTACCAGTCACGGTTAGAGCTTAAAGTGTACTAATAAGCCCGCTCAAAGCCAATGCTTCGAAAACTAGTCTGCTACCTTGTGATCACCTCTGTGTTTGTGCATGTGTGAGAGATAAAGAGATGTAGTTTCACTTGCTGCCAACAGATGGCAGTCTTTCAGAGACACACAAACAAACACTAGACAAATATATATAGATGATACATAATAAGGTTAATATAAATGCTCAGGAAGTCACTCAATAGTTTGAAAGTTTTTATTAAAAAGAGACAAAAAAAATTTTTGGGGGGAGAAGTATGAATTTAACTTATTTGGGATTATTTCCTAAAATGAGAGTTCTGTTTAAGATGGGATGCTGCACATAGAAACTATTATTAGAATTACCTACACTTTCAGCCTTGATCTGAGTCACATGACATTGCAAATGTGGGCAGATCTCATGATTTTTAGAAAACATGTGCTATACTCTTCATACAGTACAGTACAGTATGTACCTACCTTTGGTCATGCTTCTAAATTCTGGTGAATAGGTTCTACATGGGATGGGTCTGGTGCAAATGTCGGTAACAATGATGATGCTGGCAGGAAGAACTGCAGTCACATAAATGGGACTGAATATGTAAATGTTTGCATGGATCACTAATCACTGGAATTGTGATTGCATTATGGGCCTGAATCTGTGGTGGGGGTAAAACTTTCACAGACCATGTCTCAGTGCAAGGGGTGCAAATACATTTGTTTTTGTGTGCATACAGCTTTATTTTTACACTGCAGTTTATATTTTAGTTTAGACTCGCCCACATATTACATCTGCCCTACCTGATTTGCAACATGGTTTTTACCCATACTTGCTACTTGCTACTTGCATACCTTACCAGAATGACTGGAAGGCTCCTTAAAAAAAGTTAAGCCAGTCCCCTGCAATCCTTGCAGTCCCCTGCAACCCTGACCTCTTGGCTGCGGGTCCGTGTAGACCAGATGACACAATTCATTATGATTCACATCAGTGGCGTAAGTTCGTCCCAGTTTCCGGAGGCAAGATAAATATTGGTGCCCCCCCCCCCCCCTCAAACACACACACAGCACGTTATATAATTATATGTATTTATTTATTTATTTACAGTTTCTTACATAGCGCAGCAGATACCGTTGCACTTTACAATAGTAGACAGTGATAAAACAAACTGGGTAACAAAAGACAGATTTGGGGGTTAGAGGGCCCTGCTGCAAGTTTACAATCTAAAGGGAATATGTATGCATGTGTGTGTATGTATGTATGCATGTATGATATCTATATTTTGTTTTAATGTGATGTCTATGGTCCTGCTAGGAGGGGGAGTCAGCCACAGAAGCAATATTGACAGCTTTCAATGAACTGATTAAACTTGCAGGGGAAGTGAGGTGCCCCCTTGGGAGCAAAAACCCGGAGGTAGATGACTCCATTGCCTCCCAGAGTTACGCCTCTGATTCACATCATCGTAGCCCCGCTTCCTGCTGTACAATGTCCCAGTGAACCACCTCCAGTAAGCCCCACCCTTGTCCTGCCCCCTTTCACATTAGGTCCACCGCCTCGGCCCCCGTTTCACCAGAGGGCAGCCAGGAAGTCGTCAACCATGTTTTGCCCAGGCGCACAGTTACTTGCTTATTTTTGCTCCACTCCCAACTCAAAATCAGGCAACACACAAACAGGCCTTTTGTTTATATTGTGGGTAAAGTAGCAAGGTTATAAAGAGGTTGCCAACATGGAGATCAGCTTTATATATTGCAGTACAATGAAAACAATGCTTAATAGAGTAATATCCCCAAGACAGCAGAAACAATATGACTTTTTTTTTATCTTTAGGACAAAAAGGTATATTTTTAAAGCAGAGCAGGTCTTTTGGGACAGTGCTATAAAGATACAGTACAAAAGAAAAAATAATGTAGTGTACATATCTAGTTTAAGGTTCACTGTCACTGTACCTTACATACTGTACCTACACATTCATTTTCAAAGCAATATGCCATCCTAACACTGTATTGTAATATGGGCCTGATTCATCTTTTCTTAGCAAAGCAAAAAAGCACTCAAATGGGCAAAACTAAAGTATAACAAAGTAAAAATAAAGCTGTCTAACATTTTTGGGCTACAGAACATACAAAAGCAGTAAGTATTCACCCTGCACAGTAACAATATAATTGTATTTGCTCCCTTTGAAGGGTTTGTTGCAGACACAAACTGACTTTTTTTGCTTTACCGAATCTGGCTTTATGTAATATGAATCTGTTTTTGTTTTGTTTGTATTTTTATATCTTTTTTATTTTTAAGACAAACAACGCTCATGTTCTGCAACATGACAATTCAAGGCCTTGGCTAAGAGCTTTTGCACAGTGTCAATGTAATTTTATTGCATTACATACTGTATTCTAAAGTATGTATTTTATTATTATCTACATTGAATCAAAAATATCCAAAGTCATGAGTGTCACTACTCCATGATTAAATCATTCAGTCCAATATATATAAAGTATGATTAAGGAAATGCCTACAGATATCCTGAAGGTTCCAGGAGCCCACTTGGTTCCCCCGTAGGATTTTTGAGTCCAAATACGAGAGCACAAGATATGGTCTGCAGCCTGAATGACATCTGATTATTGAGAACATCACTCAAACACAGATTGAGTCCTCCATTTCCTATAATAAGGTGTCACTCATATGTCCGGCTCTGCAATGAAATCTTCAGAGAGACTTCCCTATCAAACACACGCACACTGCCCCCAAGGGTCTCTCTCTTCGTTTCCTTGCACAGTACATGGCTGTTAATAGGTCCCCTGTCAGGTGAAGCTAGGCAATTTTTGCATAAAGAGAGCACAAAGCTTTTATCCCAGCGTGTTTGTGAAATGCATATTGCTCAGCTGTGATTCAATATGTAGCATTTGTTATATATTCAGACTGACAGAGGCACTGTGGAACCCTCTCGCAGAACTGAGCACATCTGGGGACCTGTTTTATTGAACAAACTGAACGCGGGTTTACATGCCAAGATTATCACAAGCTTTAATCAGTGTATTTATGTTGGTAATAGTCAATTTTAGTACTCGGTGTACATCTGAGTCTTAAACAGTTTGATATTACAACAGAGATAATTGAGTGGAACTCATTTAAAGTGAAACTAAAACAGAAAATTAAAACGCTTATATTAAAACCGTATGTTAGAGGCATCTACTAATGTGTTTGGAAGGGCTAAACTAGTCATGCGTACCAACTTTATCAGTACAGTACTTATTGAACCTACTTTCAGTAGTTGAACAACTGTAATGTTTGTTGACTTTATTGCTGTGCTTAGTGCCACATTCCCTATAAGTGCCTTTTTATTTCCTACAAACAGTGTCCATGATTTTTTAATTGTTGTGAGAAAATCTTTTTGTACACTTGTAATATAGATTTATAGTGTACAGTAATCAGCACCCTTTAAAAACATCTACCCTTCAACAACTGTGCATTAAAACATCATATAGACCAGTGATGGCTAACCTTGACACTCCAGCTGTTCTTGAACTACACATCCCAGCATGCCCCAGTGGTAAATGCAGGAATTTTAGAGAGGGGTTTCCACATGTAATTAAAAATCTCCCCCTCTTTAGCGCATTGGAGTAAGTACGGGAGTATGGGGGAACGTTAACAGCCCTGAAAATTGGTCTTTTTATACACTGGATACTGTATGGAATACAGTATTAATATTTAACAGTACAGGTGGTCTATAGCAGTGATGGCTAACCTTGACACTCCAGAATGTCCCTGCCCAGGCTGAAGCCTGGGGTTGTCCCCGGTACCCCTGAGCATTGGGTACTGGGCTAATGAAAGTGGTAAAAAATAGAAATTAAAACTATTGTCTAACACTGTGGAACTATGAGACCCAGCAAGCCTCCCCCGCATGCTGGGACTTGGAGAACCACAAGTCGCCAGTATGTGTGGCATTAAAGAGCCCGCTGGAACTTGTTGTTCCACAGTAATAGAAATAATTAAATAAACACACTGACACACATGCTGTATGAAAAATAAAACAAATACATACACAGCCCATACATACTGATACTTACCTTGAGTCCGTAGGTTGGTCCCCGTCAATCGGTCCTGGGGTCCAGTGTCCTGGGTCCGGTGTCTGAAGAAATCCATAGGGGGACCTGTGGAAGGAAATTATACTCACGGGGCTCCTCTGGCGTAGATCTGGATCCTGAAGTAGTCCAGCGTGCTTGGCAAAAAAAATAAACTGAACACTGGAATCATCGCGAATAGTGAGAAGTGCTGAATGTTTACATTCAGCGCTTCTCACTCTGAATGCCGCTATTGGCCGTCTAGGAGCCGCTAGGCTGCAAGACGGCCAATAGCGGCATTCGGGAGGAGGAGCCGCAGGATGTAAACAAACATCTTGCGTCTCCTCTTGTGAGTTTGCGATGGTTCGGGTGTTTACGGTTTATTTTTTTGCCAAGTATGCTGGACTACTTCAGGAGTGAAGAGGACCAGATCTATGCCGGAGGAGCCCCTTGAGTATAATTTCCTTCCACAGGTCCCCCTATGGATTTCTTTGGACACCGGACCCCAGGACACTGGACCCCAGGACTGATGGACGGGGACCTACCTACAGGCTCAAGATAGGTAAGTATCAGTATGTACGGGCAATGTATGTATTAAAGTTTTATTTTTCTAGTGTCAGTGTGCTTTTATTTAACTATTGGTTTTGCTGTGGATCTAAGAGTCCCAGCAAGCCCATTAATGGGCTGCATGCTGTAACTTGGGGTTCTCAAAGTCCCAGTATGCGTTCAAAGCTTGTTGGGACTCATAGTTCCACAGCAAAACCCAATGGTTTATTCTAATTTTTACACTTGAATCAGCCCGGTACCCACAGCCCTGGAGTAGCAGGGACAGCACCAGGCTTCAGCCTGGGCAGGTAAGTTCCCCAGGACCCATGCCCAGGCTGACTGGTCAGAAGGGTTAATGTTTTGGCCGAGGGACCTTATATAATTAGTTTCCCCGGGCTGTGACATTACCCTGCTGGCTGGTTGGGCCTGGGGCTGGTTCTTAAAATATGGGTACCGCTATTCATTTTGTTCCCCGTAGTTTGGGAACCAGGCCTGGTTATTCTGTATAATCTATTGGATATCCACAGTCCATATTTACCTTGATCTTGTCCGAAACAAGGAACACTAAATGGAAACATTATAAAAACTACCTACTATTTCCACTCTTGTAATTAAAAGTTTAGAACCAACCCCCTGATGAAGTCATTCATGACTTAACGCGTTGGGTATATGGTCATCTTGAAAAAACGGAACAATGAAACCTATGTCTGATTTGCATATGTTTTCATTTTTAGTTTTTAATTAAAAAAAAATTAAAAAGCATCAGACCACTATTCAATTGTGTGTAAAGGTAGTGGATGTCACAAAGCGCACTCTATATCTATCTCTATCTCTTCTTTTCCTCCACTAACAGGGAGGTTATATAGGGTGCTTCTGTTGCATACAGCGCAAACGAAAGTCAGCCTTCTGCTCTATATATATATATATATATATATATATATATATATACATATACATATATATATATATATATATATATATATATATATATATATATATACAGTATATAAGCCTTGTGGCCATTGGTAGCCACAGACAGGGATTTGAAAAGTCTTCATAATACACAGATCATGCCGGCCACCAAAAGAGGTCGAAACCTGGCGGACCAGCTAGTCAAGACTGATGTGACTATGTTGGTCAAAAGCAGCAAACCTATCCATTTCTTGTCACGTCCCAAGGGCTGATTTAAATGCGTGGGTTGTGTGACATGCAACTCGATGTTAGCAGGCGACACGGTGAGTCAACCCCACACTGGCCACAAGATCAAAATTAAGTACTCTGTCACTTGCTCCAGCCGCTATGTTGTATACATTCTGTCTTGTCCATGTGGACTCTACTATGTGGGCAAGACAGAGTGTCAATTTAAGGAAAGGATGGCGAATCATCGCCTGCCCATTAGACAGGCTTTGGCCTCCGGCCAGAGCGAGCAGCCTGTTGCACGACGCTGCGCAGAAAAAAAGCATAGCGTAGCCAGCACCAGGTCTAAGATCTAAGGTACAAAAGCCTCCTAGAGGGGGCAATAGGAAAAGGATGCTCCTACAATTGGAGGCGAGGTGGATCCACCAGCTGGACACGCTCTCACTCCGGGGTTTAAATTAGCAACATGGATTGTACCATTTTCTATAAAATTTAATGTTCTTGAGAATTGAATAAAACTATACAATCCAGGATCAAGATACAATATGGTTATTACACACAATATATTATTGCTCTAATTTACCCAGACATGATACATAGAGATGACCAGTTGGCAAGGACTATTGATAAGTAAAGCAGGGTGCATTAGGATCTGTGCGCCTACAGAGTTTCTTAGAAAAACATATGCCTTAGTGCACTTGGAGTCCCTTGCCTGTGAGCACCACTGTGTATAAATGTCATGCTGCAATCTTTTAACCTTTTTTTATTCTTAGTGTTTATTACATTACTGGGTAGTAATTTTTATCACTCGATTGGCGTTATGATCACCTCTTAATTGGCTGGCAACAGCCTCTTATATCACTTTTTTATGTGTGTTCACTGACGTTGCTGTATTGTATATTTTGTTCCCCCAGGTGCTATGTCAACCAGCCTCCCTGCCGAATCCAGTACAAGGCCTGGCTCTCTAGCTGAACCACAGCGTAGTGAGACGCCTGATGACGTCACAGGGAGTGTCTGGAAGCTGGGCAGAGCAACAGCCTCCCGAACGGCGCCTGACAGGGTGACACACACTGCCGGAAAGCGGGAGCGGGGGTGACTAATGGAGGACGCAGGTTAGAGGGGCGGGTAGCCGCACAGCACAGGGGGAGGGTTTCTTCTTTGCTTGAGTATTTAAGTTTGTCACTATTGCACTATTGTTGATCCCTGAGGACGGGCAATATATGCTCGAAACGTGTTGGACAATAAATAGCACTTTTTCACGCTTTTTCCAAATCTGAGAGTGCCGCCTAAATTCTACATTATATATATATATATATATATATATATATATATATATATATATATATATATATACATAAAAACAAAATCTATTTACATATTTTAAAACCACTAATAAAACTAATATTGACTCTAAAAAACATCTAAAATGCATGGGGTCTCATATATTCTTATACAGACAAAATTTGATACACCAGCGGCTGATCAACAACAGAAGTAACTAAAGGAACCATTTTACCTTAAAAATGCTATTGCGGCCTGAGATTGTCCATTTCATAAATCAATTTAATCTCCGACTTCACTAAATAACTGTCTATACCTCTTTTCCTCCAGTGACTAGTTACTTGAAAAATCCCTATAACTTTCTTTAAAATTCTATTGGAGTTATTTTGACACTCTTTAAAATGATTTGACAATTAATATTTTTCAAAGCACTTTTTTATATTTCAGAACAACATTCTATTAGTGCCTTGACGTAGGACCACAATATTGAAGGCTGCATGAATCTGAACTCTTTAAAGTAAACACACTTACTGTATTTCCATTAATAAAAAAAATGCACTATAAAATGTTAGTTATTTGAGGTGAATTCCTCAGTTTTAATTTGTTGGTTTACATGGCATCTGCACAAAAGCTCACACCCCATCTATGATAGCCTGTCACCTTAGCTCTACTATATGTATTTGGAGGGACATTGCTCTAAAATTAGCCCTTTTTAAAGTGCTTTCCTATAAACTTATTTTGGATTCTGTAGAAGAATAGATTTCAAAACTGGATCCTTCCCAATAAATGACAATATCTTTTGACCACCTTTTCTATTTATTTATATTTGCAATCATATGCTGTAATAAAAGGTAGTAAAATCTCTTTATCATTATTCTTTACTTTTGGATTCAAAAGGTCATCCCTTTTTACCTTCTTTATTTCCTCTATTAAGTCATCAATAGCCTTTTCTTTATTTCCCTTATATACTAATCTTTGTTTCAGACTAAAAACTTTTTCCATAAGAACATCTACAATAACGTCTCACTCTTCTTACTTGACTTTATTTTTTTAACCATAATTGATGATGATGATTACGTTGTAGGAAAATATACAAAATAGTATTTACACAGTAGGTTTACAGAGGGGTTTAGTTTGAATGGTTCTATATTCCCCATAAGTTAATTAAAAAAAATTTCCTTCCTTCCTGCTAATATTAAAAGTTAATGTATAGAGTTCTCATTTAACTCTGTGCAAAAGGTTTTAAGATCTTCTTCATTACTTTACCAAATAAATTAAACATCATCAACCAACTGATACAAGTTCTAATATCACTGTAGGAAAAATCTTTTGTTTGTCCATATTTGTTGGTCCTCCCAAGAGTCCATGAATAGGATAGCATAGGCCCAAGGCTGCACAAATCAGGCAGATGGGGAGAAGAAGGGACTATCATACAACCATGAAAGTCTTCCATCATATCATGTCACAAAGAATACCTGGAAGCTTCAGCACTGACTGGACAACAACAAGACAATGGTTGCCCAATTTACAGTATGCTTAAGAGCTTCTCTACTAGATGCCAGTTGGTAGATTATGGACCTTTTTTTGGTACACTCGCAAAGGCAAATTCCTTTTCAAATGGACCAAACCATGTGCACTGCAGATGGGGCAGATGTAACTTGTGCAGAGAGAGTTAGATTTGGGTGGGATTTTACTTCAAACTGATATCTATATTGCAGTGTAAAAATAAAGCAGCCGGTATTTACCCTGCACAGAAACAAAGTAACTCACCCAAATCTAAATCTCTCTGCAAATTACCCCCCCCCCTCAGTGCACATGGTTTTGTCCATTTGAGGAGGAATTCGCCTCTGGGAGTGAACCAGAATAAGGGCCATAATCCACCAACTGGCATCTACAGTAATAGAGAAGCTTTCACGCATAAATTGGACATCCACTTCATGCAGATACCTTCCCAACTATAGAAACATAGAATTTGACAGCAGAGAGGAACCACTTGGCTCTTATAGTCTGACCTAAACACGCGTTCACAAACCTACATACTAGGTTTCATTTTTTTAACAGGAGCCAGTTAACCTGCCAAAACCCATGCCAGCACAGGGAAACTATACAAACCCCACACAGTTTAGGGACACTTTGGGAGATGAACCCATGACCTCAGCGCTGAGTGGCAGAAATAAAAATGAACTAAAAACTATGGCGCTTGTAACGGGTAGATTTATAGTAACAGAATAATAAGTCAAATAAAATAGTTTGGTGAATGCAAAATATTTTCAAATCTCAAGCCCACTGCAGGTGTCTTTGGGAATCTCTGTTTGGGTTCCCCAAAACTGGAAAAGAAACGGTTTGTGGGAATAGACTGCACAAATATAACTCTAAATGGAAAACAGTAATGTAGCCAGTAACATGAACTTACAATCTAAATATTGGAGTTGTCCTTATTCCTCATTGCAAATATTTTAAAGAAAAGTCTCATGGGAGAGACTTGAATAAAGTTAAAGAGGTGTTTATTTTAGGATGCCACTTATCAGTTTGACTTAAAAATGGGACGAGTAGGAATTTGTCGAATACTAAGTGGGAGATAATGCCATATTGTATGCAGGAACAGATGAATGACAGGCTCGGGGAGCGGTGGGTTGTGGATGGTGCAGAGATGAGGCTTTTTGAGCCAGAGGATATTCAGACTTTAATTGGTAGGAAGGAGATATTTTAGCAGGTCAGGGAAAAAAGATTCAAATTGAGTGAAAAAGTGTGAAAATACATGTTGTTCTAAGTATTTCTCCGTATTGTTCTCATGTAAGCAATACAGGTGCTACAGCTGGTTTCCATGGAGGTCATAAGAGGACATTAGGACATCCAATATACCAATCACCTTTGGTTAGTGGCCCTTAAATTTAAGTACAGCACAGTAAAGTGCAAGGCACTGTGGCAAAGACATCATCTCTTCACATGGGAGTAATGTGGGAACCAGACCAGGTTTTGGAGCAGTAGCAGAAGCAAGCTTGTTTAATCAGCAGCACCTGTGTACTCTTGATATAAGTGTTTCCAGGGCAGAGGGAAAATGCTCTTGTTGGTGGATTAGCTGCCCAAGTGATAGGCCAGGGTGTGGGCCACGGTTGGGCCACGGTAGGGCCACTGGAGCTTCCTGTACTATGATTTGACCTGTATGCTGCAAATGCTGTAACCAACAATACTGTGCTGATTACGTTGTATGCTGTTTTCCTGCTATGAAAAATAAAGACCACTGGTGATCTGTACTAGGGGCTGGTTCTGCTCAGGAGGGGGGGACCACATGCCATTTTTTTCCCTAAATACTGCTCACTTTCATGTCCAATAAAATTGCATATGTCTAAAAATCACACATTATTATTACTAAAAATCGCAAATGTCTAAATATTGCTGCACTTTCTCTCTACTAAAAATCGCATGCAAGTTTTTAAAAAAAATGTGTGATTTAGTTTGATTTGAAAACATGACTAAAATTCCCACCCTATAACATCTCGCCCCAAAACTTTATATGACCCAGTGTATGTGGCCCATTATCACAGCACCTATACATTCTTACTATAACAGTAAAATATTAAATATCCTGGATAGCACCCTCATTACTCCCCAGTCAAAGTAGAAGACACTGACATTGATGCCAGCATCCATAGAACAAAGAATTAACCCACGGACGCATCACAGATCAGAGGAAAAGGTCCCGTAAGGCTTACAAAAACAACAAATGTAAAAAAAACACAGGAATAAGTAACATGGAAAACTCACCTTATCAGTGTCACCACTATAATTCCCGAGATGCCATCTTCTATTATACCTAATGCCCCCCCACCACTACAATTGCAGTGCCCCCTCTGTCCACTTACCGCTCGGCGCTTACTATCTTCGACCGCCCAGCCTGCCGGGACCAGCAGATCCTCCTGTTTGCAGTCCCGACGCTCATCCTGATAGAATGTCACATGAAAAATGACCGCTGCCTTACAGCAGACCATTATTTAGGATGCAAGAGGAGGTTGCTGCCTCCTCTAGCATCCTTAATAACCGTCTGCTGTGAGGGGGGCGGCCATTTTGCAAGTGACTTTCTATCAGTCGGAGCGCCGGGACTGCAGCAGACAGGAGGAAGGATCTGCTGGTCCCGACACGGCAGCACCAGATGCGGCGGCCATAACAATAGCTTATGCAGACCCCGCAACACCCAAACATACCCAGCATCTCCAAGCTACCATGGGGTCTGCAGAGCTATAGTTACACCAGTGGTCCCAAGTCTGGCCCAGGATTTGGAATATGATGATCCCTTTGCAGAATGGAAACTGGGTTATATCCTGATTGGCTCATTTCACACTGCACACGGGTGCAGTGCCGGCATTTGGAGATTATATCATGTCCTTGTGCCACGAAAGAGGCTCTCCTCATGCAGTGAAAGGCTGTAGGGTCAGGAGACCTGTGTTACCCATTTCCACTGCAGCTCAGCAGGGTCCTTCCTGCTCAATATACAGTATGTATTACCAGGGCCGCCGAGAGGGAGGGGGGGAGGGTACATTTTACCTGGGCCCGGGCCTATCAGGGGGCCCGGGCCAGGGGACACAAAGACACACTTTAAAAAAAAAAAACTTTTTTAAAGGCAGCGGTTTAGCGGGGGTGCGGGTCAGCAGCGGCAGCCTGTGTCACACTCACTGTGTGCAGATCTGCAGGCCGGCCCGGCATCCAGCTGCGGAGCGTCTGCAGAGAAACTGTCTGCTCTGCTGCAGAGCACAGCTCTTGAGACGCGAGAGGAGAAGGTCAGAAGGTCAGGTTACGTGACTGCAAGGACGCAGGCATGTGACAGGGGAAGATGAAGTGCAGGCTGGAGCCAGAGGAGCTCCTGAAACTGGCTGCCTCCTGGTCATGCCTGTAAGTACATTTTTTTCTGCCCTGCCTCTTAATACTTAATTATTCTCCATATCTATCTATCTATCTATCTATCTATCTATCTATCTATCTATCTATCTATCTATCTATCTATCTTTCTATCTCTATAGATCTATCTATCTATAGATCTATCTATGTATCTCTATAGATCTATCTATCTATCTATCTCTATATATCAGGGGTGGGGAACCACCGGCCCGCGGGCCAGATACGGCCCCCGCACCCAGTATGTCCAGCCCACCCACCTATATTACTTTTTAATCAGCCGCCCGCCCGCCTATATTACTGAAGTATCAGCCGCCCGCCCGCCTATATTACATACCAGCCGCCGGGGATGGCTGCTGCTGCTGCCGCCAGGGAGATGTGCATAAGACGCGCCCGCCAATCACTGCTGGTGCATCACCTCCACAGCCAATGTGATTGGCGGGCGCGTCTTCTGCACATCTCTCCGGCGGCAGCAGCCATCCCACGGCGGCTGGTATGTAATATAGGCGGGCGGGCGGCTGATACATCAGTAATATAGGCGGGCGGGCGGCTGATTAATCGGTAATATAGCCGGGGAGATGTGCATAAGACGCACCCGCCAATCACAGTGGCTGTGGAGGTGTGTCACCGGCAGTGATTGGCGGGCGTGATGCGGGCGGTAGGGAGGGGGACTCACGAGGTTTGGGATGCTCCCGCCATGCATTGCACTGCATGGGCGGGAGCATCGGAGGTCAGAGTACAGCAGCAGCAGCAGCCATCACGCTGTGGTGCCGCAGCTAAATCAGTGTAAACTTGTAAAGGTAAATGCTGCTTCTCTCACCCTCCCTTTCCCAGTGACTGACACATCCAGGGGTTGTCATTTACCCCTGGATTCACCCCCAAACAGGTTAATGTGATTATGTCTGATTCTCATAATCAGACATAATCACATTAACCTGTTTGGGGGTGACACCCCCCTTCCTCCACACTGTCACTTTTTATGGTGTGTCTGCCCACATGTATATGTCGCTGCCCGTGTGTATATGTCGCTGCCCGTGTGTATAATGCCCACATGTATATGCCGCTGCCCTGTGTATAATGCCCACATGTATATGCCGCTGCCCTGTGTATAATGCCCACATGTATATGCCGCTGCCAGTGTGTATAATGCCCTCATGTATTTGTCGCTGTCAGTGTGTATAATGCCCACATGTATATGCCGCTGCCAGTGTGTATAATGCCCACATGTATATGCCGCTGTCAGTATGCATAATGCCCACATGTATATGCCGCTGCACTGTGTATAATGCCCACATGTATATGCCGCTGCCCTGTGTATAATGCCCACATGTATATGCCGCTGCCCGTGTGTATAATGCCCACATGTATATGCCGCTGCCCTGTGTATAATGCCCACACATATATGCCGCTGCCCGTGTGTATAATGCCCACATGTATATGCCGCTACCCTGTGTATAATGCCCACATGTATATGCCACTGCCCTGTGTATAATGCCCACATGTATATGCAGCTGCCCTGTGTATAATGCCCACATGTATATGCCGCTGCCCTGTGTATAATGCCCACATGTATATGCCGCTGCCCTGTGTATAATGCCCACATGTATATGTCGCTGCCCGTGTGTATAATGCCCACATGTATATGTCGCTGCCCGTGTGTATAATGCCCACATGTATATGCCGCTGCCCTGTGTATAATGCCCACATGTATATGCCGCTGCCCTGTGTATAATGCCCACATGTATATGCCGGTGCCCTGTGTATAATGCAGACATGTATATGCCGCTGCCCTGTGTATAATGCCCACATGTATATGCCGCTGCCAGTGTGTATAATGCCCACATGTATATGCCGCTGCCCTGTGTATAATGCCCACATGTATATGCCGCTGCCTGTGTGTATAATGCCCACATGTACATGCTGCTGCCAGTGTGTATAATGCCCACGTGTATATGTCGCTGCCCGTGTGTATAATGCCCACATGTATATGCCGCTGCCCTGTGTATAATGCCCACATGTATATGCCGCTGCCCTGTGTATAATGGCCACATGTATATGCCGCTGCCCTGTGTATAATGCCCTCATGTATATGCCGTTGCCCGTATGTATAATGCCCGCATGTATATGCCGCTGCCCTGTGTATAATGCCCACATGTATATGCCACTGCCCTGTGTATAATGCCCACATGCGTATGCCGCTGCCCGTGTGTATAATGCCCTCATGTATATGCCGCTGCTCTGTGTATAATGCTCACATGTATATGCTGCTGCCCGTGTGTATAATGCCCACATGAATATGCCGCTGCCCTGTGTATAATGCCCACATGAATATGCCGCTGCCCTGTGTATAATGCCCACATGTATATGCCGCTGCCCTGTGTATAATGCCCACGCGTATATGCTGATAATTGATAATTTTTATATGGCCCCCGAAGGGTTTTCAAATTTTCCAAATGGCCCTCGGTAGAAAAAAGGTTCATACTTTTTGTACTGTACTTTTGTACTGTACTATGTGATGTGCGAGAGTGCGCATCGCATAGTACTAAACGGACGGCAGAAGAACGGAGCGTCTATGGGCTCCTTAACTCTGAACGGTCTTCTCCAAAGCATAAATATACACTCAAAAAGATATTCACATTCCCATATAAATACCCCCACTGTAGTCACCGCTGGGCGCCCGGGTCCAACCTCCCAAAAGTGCTCGGCACCTTTCTTCCCACTTATCCTGGAGCAGGATAAGTGGAACGCAAGTGAGTGTGCCCTGACTTCCTACCGGAAGCCGGGCGCCCGGCGGGGATGGAGAGATGGGTCTACAGTGGAGGTATTTATATGGGTAAGTGAATGTCTTTTTGTGTGTATATTTATGCTGCCATGCTCCTGGGAGAGGGTTCTTCTCATGTGCTAAACACGCCCTTAACATGCCGTGTCACAGCCATGGGGGCCCCTGGAAGTTGATGTACCGGGGCCCAGGATTTCTCTTGGCAGCCCTGTGTATTACCACAGAAACCTAATTCCCTACTGAAAGAGAATGTTTGCCTTGGGTAAATCAATATAATATTAAATCAAATGCAATAGAATCTGTAGCTAGGCAACACTGGGAAATTTTGAAAAGCAATACCTCTTCAACCTTTAAGAAAACTGAACTGATGCCGTGCTATTCTCAAAGGCTTAATTTCCGGGGTCTATTGGTGAGATTCTGATATTATGGATAAGGAAAAAAAACCTTTACATTTTTCAATTAAGAAGATGAGTTGCTGTAAATGTTCCTGCCTAACATGCAGATACTTCAGAATCAGAATCAGAATCGGCTTTATTGGCCAGGTATACCTGCGTATACTAGGAATTAGATTTGGATTGCTGTGCAACAGCCAGGGTGGGAACAAATAAACAGGGACAGTACAGTTGAATATCAAACATACAGACGTACACTAGACAAATCCTGATGAGGGACACGGGCATGGAGAACATATATTTACTGAGCTGAATGTTGATCTGTTGCTGCCTCCAAGAAGCATCCACTGGCTACAGCTGCATAAGGGGAACTGCAAGCAACACTGCAGCTCCAGGCCTCCACATAAAAAAATGCCCATCATCGTGACAGCATGATCACCAAATTAAATTTAAATTCTTATTTTACATATTTATTTAATTTTTGTACTTTTATATATTTAGATAGACATCGGGGCATTTAGTGTATGGGTTCTACATGTCTACATGGCTTTGGCCTCACCTCCTCCACTTCTCATAATAGGCCCTTCAACATTTTCAGCTCCAGGTCCATCAGGCCAGTGATGGCTAACCTTGATACTACAGCTGTTGTTAAACTACACATCCCAGTATGACCTGCTACAGTTTTACTATTTGGCCATGCTTAAAATGATTCAGGACATGCTGGGATGTATAGTTCAACAACAGTTGGAGTGTCAAGGTTAGCCATCACTGCTTTAGGCCCTTAATCTTGCCCCGACTGCAGCAAATTTGCAGTTCTAAAATCCATTGATTCTGTTTCTCTTTTCTTATTCCAGAGCTTCTGTGATATAACTTATGTGGTATCTTCCTTTGCCAAAATGGGTGCATAGGATTGCTTAGTGGAGTCCTGTATTTGTGGTAGAAATGCATGGAGTACTGGCCATGCTCCTTTCAGTTGAAATGCAGGCAACCACTAAGTCATGGAGGAACTGGAATGTTATTCTTGGAAATTGAGGTACAATTCCATAACTGATCCTGTCAAAGTATTTGAGGTGTGTAATTTACTGCAGATGCTCTCCATGACATCTGAAAGCTTATTGCAGACAATGTTGTTCTTTTAATTTGGTAATCAATTTGTCTTAACTGTTGATTTTGGGGTCTCGATGATGTGTTTCCGTTGTCTAAAATCTGCTACAAAACCTTCCAAATCAGAGTGCCTGCTATGGGGAAGACATTCCTTATGGACTGGCTGCTCACGTGGTGGTAGAGATGCCCATAGATGTGGTTGCCATTGATGGTTGCCATCAATTTCAACATTGCAAGTGGCCATTGATGTTAGCCAACTATTTAATGGATAATCATGGATGGCGTCACCAAGGGGGGCTTACCATTGGTGGCTACAGAAGTCCTTATGCTAATTTTGTGGATCTGCCATCACCGTGTCACCATCTTGAATACACAATTAGGTTTTTTTTTCCACACATTCATCCCCAATGTGCCTCCTTTAGAAAACAAATAACTGGGTTGAATTAATTAAAAATGTCCACGAGAATCCCCCCTTAGGATCTGTTTTCCAATGACAATATCAATGACAATAAGTAAGCTAATTGGAAATTCAGCTTAACCCAGTATTCAGCATTAACAGTCCATTTTCCACTTGAGCTGCCTGTTCGGTTATACTTCCCGTGCATGAAGAAAATCATTTTCACGCTGTTTGCTCCAATGCAAATGTTAAGTAAGCAGACAAAAAAATTATGCTATCCCAAATGCTCAGCATTAAAAACTAATTTTCCACCAAAATATAAGTATAGCAACACCTCACTTGCAGGAAGATAATTACTTTCACTTCCTATCTGGGACCATTTTTGCATTTAGCCATCACTTAGAAGTTAAAGAAAATGTTCCAAAAGTTATATTTTAACAAGAGTTATATTTGTATTATTATCTTTTCTTTTTAAGGAACCATAAAGTTTCCATAGTAACATAATGTTCAAAGGAGAAGGCACAAAATAGTGAAAAAAAACTGTGGGTAAACACAATAATTACACAGACTGAGTAGGACAAGAAAAAAGGCCAAAAGAGAGCAACTCGCTTTAGATGGAAGGAGCATGCAGTGTTGGTTCACATGGTGAGACTCTTCAATAGGTAATGTGAAGAATACTTACTTAGCAGTGGCGTGCGATGGGGTGAGTAAGGTGAGGCACAGCCTTTCCTGTCATACTAACGTATATGCCTTAGTTTTGAATTTATAAAGTATGTAAAAAATACAAAAAAAAAATATAAAAAAATCTTATTTTTATTATTCTAATAATTTTTATAGTCAAAACTCTAGAGTAAAAAGTCTATGGCAGGTGAGGCAGTGCCTCACCTGGCTACCTTTTCTGCACATCTCTTATCAAAACTCATTGAATCTCCAGCAGTGTATACTGCTGCACATGTGTATAATGCTGATATGTACCCCATGGCTCATATATTGTGTGCAAATCTGGCTCTGGTACTTGCCAGGGACTCCTCCGCCATTTACCTCACCGCACGTCCATACTTAGAGAACTTTTGAGTCCACATAATGGCATTGCTCACGACCTTACAGATAATCACAGCTGGGAATATGTAAAATGGGGCATATTTCTAGTTTTTTTTTTTTGTATCTTAGTAAAATACAATAATGGGTGTATTTACATCCCTTTCATATCACTGTATTATCATTAGCTGTTGGAAGAGCTTTGATTTAAAAAAAAAACTCCCCCAAGCCTTCAAATTTGCATTTTAGTAGCCAGATCACATTTCCCTTGCTTGTAATGGAAAATGCAATCTGCTTCAGATTTACTAAAATAAATAGTAAAATAATAGTGCGTACAGGAAGGGGGCTTGCGATAATAATGCCATCTTAAAATGGCATTATGCAGGCTTACCCCCATTTGCCCTACTTCTGCTCTGCCTTGGCTGCATGCTGATAGAGCAGAGCTAGGAGTAGGCTTCTATGATCAGTCATGTGTGGCTTAGTGTAGTAATTTCCAACAGAGTGGTGTCATGGTTAGAGACCTTCAAATTCTTTGGGACAAAAATCTCTCGCAACCTTAGATGGGAGCCCAACATAAATTCCATTGTCAAAAAGGCCCAACAGCGGCTGTTCTTCGTGAGGCAACTGAAAAAATTCAACATTCCGCTGGAGCTGCTGCAGCTCTTTTACACTGCTATCATGGAGTCTGTTCTATGCTCCTCTATTACAATCTGGTATGGAGGGGCCAATAAATCTGACAACAAAGCCTGCAAAGAGTGGTGAGGACAGCAGAGAAGATTATTGGGACAGACCTCCCCCCTGTAAGGGAACAATACTTAAGCAGGGTTAAGAAGCGAGCTAGGAAGATTGTGGTGGAAAAACTTCACTCTGGCAATAACTTGTTTGATATTCTCCCATCAGGTTGACACTTCAGGTCCATCCCTGCCAAATCAGCAAGAACCGCAAAAAAGCTTTTTCCCAATAGCTATTCAACTACTGAACAATGTACTCTAAGATACTGCTAATCTAAACACCTAACTGCTCTATCTAACCTTGCAAATCCTAACGTGAATTGTCATCTGTATGCGCAACTGATGCAATGTATGTACAGTATGTCATGTCATCCCTCTTGTACCATGCTTAAAGCTGCACTGTATCCACAAATTTTTTTTATTATACGAGAGTAAACATGGCCAATAAAGTTAATTTTGATCATAGAGACTGATCACAGTGGAAAAAAAGTGTTACAATTGAAAGAAAAGGGGGCCAGTGGGTACCAGCAATTATTGATTTGTTGAGCTAATTTGTGATCTGGTCAGCTTATCCTTGTGCAGTGGTGTAGTCCTGCAGCCCCCGCGGTGGCGGGGAGGCACTAAAAGGGTGTGGACGCGGGGGTCTGCGGGGCTATGTTACCCGCTGCCGTCTGCGGGTCCCGGCTCCTGCTGCCGGCGCTTCTGTCAGGTCCTCCTGGCTCTCCTGACTCCAGCTGCTATGGTAATAAAAAGTTACACTCAGAAAATGGTTTCCCCCATACAGCAGACCATTTTTAAAGGTTGTTAGAGGAGGCCGTCGTCTCCTCTAGCATCCTCAAACACTGTCTGCATTATGTGGGCAGCCATTTTCTGAGTGGTACTTTTTATTAGCAGGGGGAGTCGGGACCCGAGTCCCCACAGAAGCGTCGGTGGCAGGAGGTACTGGCTGCATGGGGGGGGGGGGGGATGGGATTGTGCACTTTGTTTGCTACCCCTGGAAAGGGGGGCGCGCTGCCCCAATTTGCAGCAGCGGGGTGCAAATTAATTAGTTACGCCACTGTCCCTGTACTTTTTACATGACCATAGTTATTTGATCTGTGCTGTCATCTGAGATGTATTGAAGGGTATGGGTCATTGGATCGATACATATTAGGTCAACATGCACTGGGTCAACCACAAAAGCAACATGTCTAAGGCTGACAGGGTTGGAAGGTTGACAAACGAATTAAGTTGACAATGACTAGATCGATAGTGAAAAGGACAACATGAATTTTTCGCATTTTTTTGTCCCGAATGTCAACATGGTCATTATTGTGTGCCATGTCCCCTCGTATGGCTCATTGCACTCGACATGCTTCAGGCTCATTGCCTCAGTACGTTCAGCACAATATTTTATTCTCCTTCCACATCCTAGGATGGTAGGGCATAAAAAAACGCCTTTCGGTACATGTTGGCTCAATAAAAAAAGTGAAAAATTCATATCAAACTTTTGACTTTTGACCTAGCCATTGTCAACTTAATGATTGTGTCGACCTTCCAACCCTGACAACCTTAGTCAAGTTAACCTATTTCACATGCCGACCTAAGCCATGTCGACCTTCAGTGGTCAACCCAATGCATGTCGACCTAACGACCGTATATTGTAGTGAGTCCAGGACTTTATTTTAGTTAACAGCACAAATCAGATAACTGGGGTCACAGGATAGAAGCACTCAGATCAGCTAAGTGGATCACAGGTGAGATCACCAGATCACTGGTCAGTGATCACTGATCTCTTGAAAATACCCTGAGAATTTTGAAGACTGGATTCACATGGGCAGAGCTTAATTGCACGCTCTGTCACTTCATGCAACGTTTAATATATATTCTTGTGATTTTTCACATCACAAAAACAGTGTACAGTATTTGTGTATTGTGATACATATGCCCGTACAGTACAGATGGAACACCTGTCAGCCAGCCTGGGGAATTGCCAGATCTCCTGAACTAACACAGGCTAGCAGACAGGAGCTCCAGCCAATGTGGACTTGATGGCAGGGAATGGATTCCCTGCCCATCTCCGCTTCAGGGAGACAAGGGTTAGTGGGGGCTGCGGGTAGTGATGGTGGAGCAGCGGGGAGCAGGCGGAGCCGAATTCCAACAGAACGGGGCACACAAGCGTCCTTGCGTGTGCACCCCCTTCTGTCACATGACGGACAGCGGTGGTTGGCGAGTCTATCAAATGAGAGCTGCTCCAACTGTAGGTGTGATTTGTTTTAGAGCTGCCCAGATTTGATGTTTACACCAATAGCTAATATAACGCTGTAGCTAATAAAACTCTGTTGAAAATAATTAGCTACCAATACAGTATAACCAGTGGCGGCTCATACTCATGGCACCACTGGGAGACTGCCATGGCGATTGGCAGGTGGGACTTCCAATAGAAAGTCACTGCCAGTCACAGAGAAGACAGTGCAGTCTCAAAGATGGTGGGGGTCTGCGTTTGATTGAATATGCAGATGTGCAAACCCCCTGAGTGAACGCCTTTAATGAGTTTCACACATTCGCTGTTATGTTCGCTCCAGTATGGGAGGGCAAGGGGCGGATAGGGGGCGGAAGTAGGGAAACACTCAGCATTTATGGGCACCCCACTAGAAACTCTGGGCATACCCCTGTGAACACAGGCATGTCGATGTACATATACAGTCTGGATGCACTCTGGATACAGTCTGGGTGCCGACACTCGCAGTATAAATCAGTTGCTTGGGTTCAGTATGATTTGCAGACGGTTGTTTGACCGATGGTCATTATACCTACACCCATTTGACTGACAGTCAGGCACGGTCAATTTAAAGACATATAACAAAAAACAAACGTGTAGAAAAGTCCCAAGGCGCTATCAGTCCCTGCAGCCTCAATTCCAGATGTAGGACCACTTGGTGTCCTCACTTGTAGATGCTTCCGAAACCAATATAGAATCGATGGCGCTTGACTGGTATGTTCAAAATGTTTCTCAGATAGAAAGGAAACAGACAAAATATGTGTATAAATAACACAGAATACACAATGGTATCAAGGTAGGATAATTCCCCAGGAATGAACCGTACCGAAACTCACAATGAAGTGATGTGCTTAAAGTGTATAACGGTTTCTTTATTAAGGGTTCACCACTGTGATAAAGATGAGGCAGGTACCAAATAATGAGCAATCTGTTGTGCGTACCGTACTCACTGTTTAAACAGGAGTTTTCATGCATATCAAGGTATCTTTAAATGACACATCCCCCGATCACCAATTGCTGTGAAATGGTAACTGCGTACCGTACTCACTACAGATGTAGGTTTTCCACGTATATAAAGGTATCTTTCTGGGTGCAGTCCTTAATTGCAATCAGCTCTCCACAATAACCATATAGGAGATGGTGTACCACAAAGCAAAAAAGAGGACTGGTCTCAGTACCAAAAATTTATTTATAAAACTGCAAAAGTGGCCCAATGGCCATAAACCACAGCTGCAGCAATAAAAACAATAATAAGAACAACAAACTCACTTGTAATCCAACATGTTTCAGCGGTCCCAGCCGCCTTTTTCAAGGATATCAAGTGAGTGAAACTGACAGAGTTTAAATAGTGCTATGGAGGATCCATATCCGGTTTCCCTTAATTAGGGTAAACGGGACACATAGCCTGTGCTGCGATGCATTATAAGCAATGGGCTCCGTTAGTAATACTAGCGGGCATAAGTCGAGGTAAACTTGATGTAAAATATAATACTTACTGTGTTAATACACAGCATATACCCTCGCGCGTCCTTGTAGCATAACTTCCGGGACGTGGAACGCACGCCCGGAAGTAAAGTGACTAGTGCTTGACCCGCATATGTCTAATGCGGTCAGCATTCAGTGGAACGCACACCCGGAAACGGAGTGTTTAAATGTCCTTCCGCCAGATGAAACGCAAATGGCGGAAGGAGAACGTGAATAGCTATTCCAGGCGATACGGACCAAATTACTTATATGGACAAATAAACCAGTTTAATGGTGCTTTAGCTAATGGCACTTAAAAAAATATATATAATTTGTTGGTCTATGTATATATGTGGACATACTGGCCAGTAATATATACAGTGCATCAAAAAAATGTGTCCCTCTACTAGGGGCAGGCTATATATGGTTCCTCCATTTACAAAAAATTAATGACAATACATCATGCATTAAAATACATAAATTGCAGTTAGACTTATAAGAACCATTTCAATTCAAACTCATGATTAAGGCCGTGGGGAGCCAGGGTGGACAAGTTAAAGATCCACCTCATCTCCGTTTGGGCCAAACGAATATCTCGGTTATTATGACGCCAATTGCATTTAACCACTTCTAACCCCCAAAAACCTGTAATGAATTTAGTAGAGC
Source organism: Crinia signifera (assembly GCF_055691185.1). Lineage (NCBI taxonomy): Eukaryota > Metazoa > Chordata > Amphibia > Anura > Myobatrachidae > Crinia > Crinia signifera. Next base: position 273,731,879 of record NC_139220.1, read on the forward strand.
TATTATGTGTCTCTGCAAAATGCAGGGAGAAAGGGTGATCTTTAAACCCTCTCTTGATGTTCCGTATATGCTCGGCGAGGCGAACCTTTAAATTCCTCTTTGTTTTACCCACGTACAATTTTTCGCAGGAACAGCGAATGGCATAAACTACATAATTAGAATTGCAGGTGATGAACTGTTTGGGTTTGATATTGAAATGATTCAATTTAATCTCAGTGAATTTTCTAATGGCAGATGGATATGATCTACACATGGCACAATCGCCACAGCGATGAAATCCATTGTTTCGTGTTAGCATTCCCCCTTTATCCATGAATGCGCTATTAACTAGCTTATCTTTCAAATTGGCAGCTCGTCTATAAATGAACTTGGGGGTTTGAGGTAGAATCTTCGTCAGAACAGGGTCTTCAAGAAGTAATTTCCAATTCTTCTTGAAGATATGTTCTATTGATCTATGATAAGCGTTATATTGTGTGTTAAACGCTATAGTATAACCTGTATTCCCTGAAATATTAGGGCTCAAAATTCCAGAACCTGGAAAAGGGTGCCAGTGAGAAATACATTTCGGAGTTGGGAGAGTAGGAAAAATGATCCTGTTTTTCCCACTCAACAAACTTTTGGGGATAGAGAAAATAGAAGGGAGGAACAACCAAACTGGGTTGAACATTTCTCTTCACACAATAGATTCAATCATTTGAACCACCAGACTAATAGACCTAATTTTTTAGACAGGAACCACCAATCGTGGAGAGTAAATTAGTACCTGGTTTACCCTTCAAAAAAGCCACCAAAAGGGGAAAAAGAGCTGGGTCACGTAAAAGAATTAGAAAAAAGAAAATTGTTAGACCCACCCAACCAAATACCATCAATCCTGAGGATAATGTTACAAAAATTTACAACCTCAGTGATCACGTTTTGTCAGAAGGAGAAACCCTCATTTTGCAAAAAGGATTGAAATATGCGCCCAGTAATTCTATTAACTTCTTCGAGTTATACCTGGATGTTAATAAATTCATTAGAAAAATTACATTAAAAAAGTTTTTTGCAGACAAAGACCCCATTAATATGGACCAAGCCATCAATCCTTTTAAAAAACCTTCATCATTTAATCCCCAATATATGAAGGGTTGCTTTATTGACTCTTTTCAAAAAATAGTCAATAATGAGTTGAATGTGCTTAAGGATAACTTGCCCTCTTTGAAACATAATTTAAGCATTATTGAAAGAGAGGCTATTGATAGTCTAAAAAATAACGCAAGTATTATAATTAAACCCGCCGATAAAGGCGGTGCGGTGGTGGTTTTAAATAAATCAATGTATACGATGGAAGTGTCACGTCAATTAAACGATGGAATTACCTATAGGAAATTAAAGACTGACCCGTCACTTAGAATTCTCTCTGATCTAAAAAGATTAATTGAGGTCTTTGTTTCACTTGGCACTATTAGTAATGAGACTGCCGAATTCTTGGTAAGAGAGGAGTACTCTGTCCCAGTACTCTATCTCTTACCCAAGATTCACAAAAATGCAACTAACCCTCCGGGACGCCCGATTGTGGCGGGCACAAATAGCATCACTGCCAATTTATCTTATTTTATAGACCATCACTTACAGCCTATAGTGCTAACCAATAGGTCCCATCTTAAGGACACTAAAGATGTGCTGAATAAAATCCGGTTGGTAGAATGGGATGATGAATGTTTTTTAATAACTGCAGACGTCACATCCCTTTATACTATCATTAGGCATACTGATGGGATACAGGCAGTCAAACAATCCCTTTTAGAGACAGAAATGTCCCCTGATCTACAGGACTTACTTACACAAGGTATTGAGTTCATCCTTGTTAATAACTATTTTAATTTCAATGGTACTTTTTACAATCAGGAAGTCGGCGCCGCCATGGGGACCAGGTTTGCCCCCAGCTACGCCAACATGTTCATGGCCAGATGGGAGAACCTGATGGTATGGCATGGGCACGGCTGGGAGGCGAACCTGGTCCAATGGTGGCGCTATATTGACGACGTACTGTTCGTGTGGAGGGGAGATGAGGTACAATTGAATAAATTCTGTGAACATTTAAACCAGAACTGCTTCAATATCCAGCTCACATTTAATATAAGCAAGATGGAGGTGAATTTTCTTGACTTAAGAATTTACATTGAGGATAATAAAATCGAAACAACGGTGTACCACAAACCATCTGATTCAAATTCATATATTAATCCCTCTAGCAACCATCTTAAGAGGTGGATCTCGAATGTCCCCAAAGGACAATTTGTGCGGCTAAAACGCAACTGCTCCACGGTTACTAATTTTGAGAACAGCGCTAACAGAATGAAAGACAAATTTGTCAATAAAGGGTATGGGACCAAACTACTAGAAGGAGCCTTGGAGGAGACCAGGGCACTCCCTAGAGAAGATTTACTCAAAGACAAAGTTGCTAATATTTCAGGGAATACAGGTTATACTATAGCGTTTAACACACAATATAACGCTTATCATAGATCAATAGAACATATCTTCAAGAAGAATTGGAAATTACTTCTTGAAGACCCTGTTCTGACGAAGATTCTACCTCAAACCCCCAAGTTCATTTATAGACGAGCTGCCAATTTGAAAGATAAGCTAGTTAATAGCGCATTCATGGATAAAGGGGGAATGCTAACACGAAACAATGGATTTCATCGCTGTGGCGATTGTGCCATGTGTAGATCATATCCATCTGCCATTAGAAAATTCACTGAGATTAAATTGAATCATTTCAATATCAAACCCAAACAGTTCATCACCTGCAATTCTAATTATGTAGTTTATGCCATTCGCTGTTCCTGCGAAAAATTGTACGTGGGTAAAACAAAGAGGAATTTAAAGGTTCGCCTCGCCGAGCATATACGGAACATCAAGAGAGGGTTTAAAGATCACCCTTTCTCCCTGCATTTTGCAGAGACACATAATAGCTCTACTAAATTCATTACAGGTTTTTGGGGGTTAGAAGTGGTTAAATGCAATTGGCGTCATAATAACCGAGATATTCGTTTGGCCCAAACGGAGATGAGGTGGATCTTTAACTTGTCCACCCTGGCTCCCCACGGCCTTAATCATGAGTTTGAATTGAAATGGTTCTTATAAGTCTAACTGCAATTTATGTATTTTAATGCATGATGTATTGTCATTAATTTTTTGTAAATAGAGGAACCATATATAGCCTGCCCCTAGTAGAGGGACACATTTTTTTGATGCACTGTATATATTACTGGCCAGTATGTCCACATATATACATAGACCAACAAATTATATATATTTTTTTAAGTGCCATTAGCTAAAGCACCATTAAACTGGTTTATTTGTCCATATAAGTAATTTGGTCCGTATCGCCTGGAATAGCTATTCACGTTCTCCTTCCGCCATTTGCGTTTCATCTGGCGGAAGGACATTTAAACACTCCGTTTCCGGGTGTGCGTTCCACTGAATGCTGACCGCATTAGACATATGCGGGTCAAGCACTAGTCACTTTACTTCCGGGCGTGCGTTCCACGTCCCGGAAGTTATGCTACAAGGACGCGCGAGGGTATATGCTGTGTATTAACACAGTAAGTATTATATTTTACATCAAGTTTACCTCGACTTATGCCCGCTAGTATTACTAACGGAGCCCATTGCTTATAATGCATCGCAGCACAGGCTATGTGTCCCGTTTACCCTAATTAAGGGAAACCGGATATGGATCCTCCATAGCACTATTTAAACTCTGTCAGTTTCACTCACTTGATATCCTTGAAAAAGGCGGCTGGGACCGCTGAAACATGTTGGATTACAAGTGAGTTTGTTGTTCTTATTATTGTTTTTATTGCTGCAGCTGTGGTTTATGGCCATTGGGCCACTTTTGCAGTTTTATAAATAAATTTTTGGTACTGAGACCAGTCCTCTTTTTTGCTTTGTGGTACACCATCTCCTATATGGTTATTGTGGAGAGCTGATTGCAATTAAGGACTGCACCCAGAAAGATACCTTTATATACGTGGAAAACCTACATCTGTAGTGAGTACGGTACGCAGTTACCATTTCACAGCAATTGGTGATCGGGGGATGTGTCATTTAAAGATACCTTGATATGCATGAAAACTCCTGTTTAAACAGTGAGTACGGTACGCACAACAGATTGCTCATTATTTGGTACCTGCCTCATCTTTATCACAGTGGTGAACCCTTAATAAAGAAACCGTTATACACTTTAAGCACATCACTTCATTGTGAGTTTCGGTACGGTTCAATTTAAAGACATGTTCAATTGATCAACACTATAAGACGAATGGCCTTAATGATAAAATAAACTGGAACAGTCTGGTTTAGCTATAGTTGTGATGATCCCTGAGTTCTCCTCATTTGTGTATATTTAATTGTTATGTATAATAACCACCAGGCTCCCTTCAATGTTCTAGGGTTGCTTTTGAAGTTAGTACTTTTTTGTTATATGTAGCTGGGTTCTGGTCCTCTATGTAATGTCTATGCATTTACTGTATTTTAATGTGCGTTTTTTGTTATTTTTATTTTAGTGATCTGCCAAGTCTTCTGTCCCCGTGGCAGCAAAGCCGGATGTTCTGTGTGCAGTGGAATAGTCTACAGACCCGGAAGTACAGGTGGAACGCGGAACAATGGAGCTGGAACGCATCAGTGTGTGCCCACCAGTCCTTCCGCCTCTGGATACCGGAAGTTCGAGTCAGGAAACTTCCGGGACGCTGACACCCACGCTGAACGCGGGAGATGAAGGCTGGTAACGTATAATTGTCTGTTTTGTGTGGGGTGGCACTGGGGTAGACACTGTATGTATTACTGTTGTGCTGTTTGGCTGTGGTTCATGCCCTGAGGATGGAGCGGAGGCTCCGAAAGTACTTGGCTTATGAAGTAACCTGAATACAGCTTTTTTGTGGATATACCTGTGTGGAGTGCCTTTCTTCTGGAGGAGACTTCAGGCTGTAATTTAATTTAACAGTTTCTTATACAGTATATCGCATACATATTCCACAGCACTTTACAGAGAATATTGAAACATTCACATCAGTACCTGCCCCAGTAAAGCTTACAATCTATAATCCCTACAACATGCACACACACACAGACATTCTAGGGTTAATTTGTTGGGTACCAATTAGCCTACCAGTATATTTTTGGATTGTGGGAGGAAACCGGAGTACCCGGAGGAAACCCACACAAGTACAGGAAGAATATAAAAACTCTGCACAGTTAGAGCCATGGTGGGAATTGAACCCATGACCTCAGTGCTGTGATGCAGTAATGCTAACCATTAAACCATCTGTACTGCACAGTGACTATGATCTTTATACTTAATCTATACAGCTACAGTATAAACACTTGTTAAACAATTCCATTTAGCCTTGAGTGCTAGTTGTAACTAAATAAGAACATTGCAATTGTCTCTATACAGCTTCAATGTAACTCTTCAGTCTTTTAACATCTTACTACACAAATGTTTTTAAAAGATCTAATTCTAGAATATTAAAGTATATTTATACTACAGTTTGGTCTATTATGGATATGACAATGAAGTGGAACATTAACGCAGTTACAGTTATTATGTTAGTTATTATGCTTGCTGATGTTCAGTTATGCCCATTATTAACCCCTTCCTGACGCAGCATGTTTTTGCCTTCCTGACAGAGCCCTTTTTTTCAAATCTGACATGTATCACTTAAGTGGGGATAACTTTTTTTTGCTTTTACTTATCCCAGTGATTTTGAGATTGTTTTTTTGTAACACATTGTACTTCAAGTTAGTGGTAAATTTGGGTCGATACAGTCTGTGTTTTTTTGTGAAAAATACCAAAATGTCGTAAAAAATGGAAAATTTAGCAATTTTCAAAATGTTAAATTTTCTGCTTGTGAGACAAATAATCATACCATTCAAAATATGTAATAATAACTAACATAGACCATATGTCTACTTTATGTTTCCATCATTATTTCAGCCTCCTTTTAATTTTTTTAGACACTAGGAGGCTTAAAATATGAATAGCAAATTCTCAAATTTTCAAGAAAATTTCAAACACTGATTTTTTTAGGGACCAGTTCAGTTCTGATGTGACTTTGAGGGACTTGTATGTGAGACACCCCCATAAATGATGCCATTTCAAAAACTGCACCCCTCACAGTATTCAAAACAGCATTTTGGAAGTTTGTTAACCCTTTAGGTGTTTCACAGGAATTAAAACAAAGTGTAGGTGAAATTTCAAAATTTCATTTTTTTTGCAGATTTGCAATTTTAATACATTTTTCTAAGGAACACAGTAGATTTTACTAGAGAAATGTGACTAAAAATTGATTCCCCCAATTATTTTGTTTTCATAAATATCCTATATGTGGCCCTAGTGTGCACGTTGACCAAACCACAGGCTTCATAATAGAAGGAGCACCTACTTAATTTTGGAGCCTCCTTTTTATGAGATTATTTTTTAGGCACCATGTAGGTTTCTAGGCACCATAAGATGCTAAAAGTTAGGAACCCCCCCACAAGTGACCCCATTTTGCAAACTACACCCCTCAGGGAATTCATCTAGGGGTATAGTGTACATTTCAAACCCCCAGGGGTTTCACCAATTTTGATACAACTGGGCTGTGCAAATGAAAAATTACATTTTTTACACAAAAATGCAGTTCTGGCTCAAAATTTTTCATTTTCACAAGGAATGAAGGAGACAAAGCACCCCAACATCTGTGCCCCAATTTCTCCCGAGTATGGCAATGCCTCATATGTGACCAAAAAATACCAGTTGGGTGCATGGCAGGACTCAGAAGGGAAGGAGTGATTTTTGGATTTTGCAGCTCAGATTCTGGTGGAATGAATGGTGGGTGCTATGTGGCATTAGCAAGACCCCCGAAGCACGGTTAAATGATGAACCTAATAATCCATAGATGTGTGGTATATTTTAAAACACTCCTTTATACATAGGCCGGGTTTGTCGGGGCAAGTTTCACAGTGGAAAATAGTATCCTTTCTTATTCCCTTTTTATAGCAAACTTTGCACCTTTTTTGTGTCCTGCCCTTTCTTGCAGTGGAGGGGATTTCGTTAGGAAAATGCTGCCCTGGTACAATACGGGGGCCAGTACTAGAAGTACTGGGGCCCTCTGCCTGCTGGTTCCCAAATATTAGGCCCTTTATGACTTCCTCTTGAAAGTGCATAAATGTCCCCCTCTGGCTGGTAGAACGGAATAGCACGTAAGCGTTATACAGTGCCATCTGGATGATAAACACGGCCAGCTTCTTGTACCAGATTTTTGTTTTCCACAGGGGACTGTACGGCTTCAGTACCTGATCTGAAAGATCCACTCCGCCCATGTACTTATTGTAATCTAGGATACAATTAGGTTTTGAGGTGTGGGTACTGGTACCTCGTACAGGGATGGAGGTGGTACTGTCTCCATGAATTGTTGTCAGTATAAGGACATCCCTCTTGTCCTTATATTTGACCAACAACATATTTTCGGTGGATTGTGCCCTGCTTTCACCCCTTCTCAGTACTTGGGCAATGTGCGTTTTTGGGAGGCCTCTTTGGTTCTTGCGCACAGTACCGCAAGCTGCTGTACCTCTTGAACCAAGGGCCTTAAACAGGGGGATGCTAGTGTAAAAGTTATCCACATAGAGGTGATAACCTTTATCCAGGAAGGGGTGCACTAAATCCCAGACAATTTTTCCACTAACACCTACGAGGGAGGGGGGGCATTCTCGCGGTTCAATTCTTGAATCCTTCCCTTCATATACCCTAAACCTGTGGGTGTACCCTGAGGTGCTTTCACACAGTTTATACATTTTTATGCCATACCTTGCCCTCTTACTGGGAAGGTACTGGCGGAATTTAACCCTTCCTTTAAAATGTATAAGGGACTCGTCGATACAAATAAATTTTTCAGGGATGTACATCTCTGCAAATTTGGCACTGAAATGATCAATGACCGGCCTGACTTTGAATAGCCGGTCAAAGGTGGGATCATCTCTGGGTGGGCACTGTGCATTATCGGTGTAATGTAAAAATTTAAGGATTGTCTCAAAACGAGTCCGAGTCATGGCCATACGGTAAAATGGGGTGCTGTACAGAACATCTGTACTCCAATATTGCCTAATTTCTGGCTTTTTTACTATGCCCATATGTAACACCAGACCCCAAAACGTCATCATCTCTACTGCATCTACAGGGGTCCACCTAGCAAATGATGACGTGGGGTTTTGAGCAATAAACTGCTGGGCATATAAATTACTTTGGTCCACCATTAAATTTATAAAATCATCAGAGAAAAATAATTTGAAAAAGTCAATTTCTCTGAGACCTGTTGAATCAAATTGGATTCCTGGGATGGCCAAAAACTCAGGAACCTGGGGCTCAAAATTGTCTGGTGGTGGGGTCCATACGGGATCAATCATTTGGGGGGGGTCTCAGCTGCTCTACGGGGGCGTCTTTGAGGGGGTCCCTCATCACTAGAGGAGGAAGAGGAGCTTAAGACGAATCCTTCAAATTCCCCGCTTGCATCACTGGCTGTGTCAGAGTCAGAGGCAAGCATGGCATATGCCTCCTCCGCTGAATACATTCTTCTGGATGACTGGGATGACATTTGGGATGACATTTGGGATGCCATTTTTATTTTTGTGTTTCTGTAAGTGTAATGTTTCAACACGTGTATAGTGTAGGGGGGTACAAACTTCATTTCAACACGGGGGGTATGTAGTGTGTAGTGTGTATGTAGTGCAGAAAAAAAAATACTTTATACAGGAATTTGATCCCAATAAAAAAAAAAAAAAATTGAAGGGGTAAAAAAAAAAAAAAGGTCCTGCGCCAAAAATTGAGCACAGATGTTGGTCAGTAACGTCCGTCACTGAACAGCGCTCAAAGGCAACAGGACACCCACAAAAGCAACGTGGGTGTAAAAACAATAAAAAAAAAAAAATACCACAGCACTCTCAAAAAAAAAACAATTTAAAAAAACTGCAGAAAAAAAATTATATCAACCCTGTGCCAAAAATGCTGTTCAGTGATGTACGTCACTGATCAGCGGCCACAGGACACCCACAAAAGCAACGTGGGTGTAATAAACCACAGCACTCTCTAAAAAAAAAACCATTTAAAAAAAACTGCAGAAAAAAAATTATATCAACCCTGTGCCAAAAATGCTGTTCAGTGATGTACGTCACTGATCAGCGGCCACAGGACACCCACAAAAGCAACGTGGGTGTAATAAACCACAGCACTCTCCAAAAAAAAAAAACATTTAAAAAAACTGCAGAAAAAAAATTATATCAACCCTGTGCCAAAAATGCTGTTCAGTGATGTACGTCACTGATCAGCGGCCACAGGACACCCACAAAAGCACCCACAAAAGCAACGTGGGTGTAAAAACAAAACCCCACTGCACTCTCCAAAAAAAAAAAATTATGCAGTGATGCAACACTGATTAGCAGTGAGGGGCAGCAGGCACACAAATGTGGGTGCAACCTGACAGGGTATATATAAAAAAAAAAACCTGGACCCCCAAAAAGTTGCTGATCAGTTAATTAATTTAAACTGATCAGCACAAAAGGGGGGGCAGCAGGGGGGCAGCAGTCAGTTGCACAGGCAGCACAACCTTTGGTGCAACTGACAGGTATATATATAAAAAAAAAAAAGTTGCTGATCAGCACAGATATACTGATCAGCACAAAAGGGGTGCAGCAGACACAAAATATAGCACTCTCTATCACTCTCTATCACTCTCTGTCACTCTCTGTCACTATCTGTGACTCTATGACACTGCAGCAGCAGCACACAGGAAGTCACCAGATCCAGGAAGCATCCAGCTGCTGGCAGCACGCTACCAGCGGTGATCAGCGGTGATCAGGTAAGTATCAGGCAAGGTTCAGGTATGTATAGCACGACAGAGTGGCCGGTGACCGCTCTGCACGCAATTCCAGACCGGAATGGCGTCTGCAGCGCAGTCACCGTTAGTTTAAATGACGCGCCTTGGCTGTGATTGGTCCGTCGGTCCGACGGACCAATCACAGCCTTGGGGGCAGGTGGGGTGAGGTGGGGTGAGGTGTGGTCATCACCGGTGACCCCCTCATGCCCCCTCACACCCGGCGGTGATTGACACCTGTGTTACCGAGCGTCTGATTCGCCGGTAACACAGGAAAACGCTGCGACTGGCTGTTCACATTGAACAGCCAATCACAGCGATCGCCGACGGGGGGGAGGCATCGCCACCCCCCCTGGGCATGCAGGGACATGTCTGCTGTCAGGGACAGCAGACATGTTTAAACTGTCACCGCGTCTATAGACGCGGGGACAGTTTAAAGTCATGACGTATATATACGTCATGTGTCGGGAAGTACATCTCGGCCATGACGTATATATACGTCAAATGTCGGGAAGGGGTTAAACCGTGCATTAATAAACACAGTATCAACAGATGAAAAACAAATGTCTCAGTACTACTGATAGGCAGATTTGTTAAGCCTGGTGAAGTGATAAAGTGGTTGGAATTTATCATTGGGCAATCTGCTCCCAACTGTCAAGTTACAGGCTGGATTTGAAAAATGGTCAGTCATGAGCTGATTGGCCGGTACCAACAACTTTATCAGTTCAACAGGCTTAATAAATCTGACCCTGAATGCCTAAAAGATGAAAACTTATAAAAAATGTTGTAAATGTATGGCAGATTCTACCATTACTTGCCCCTTGGACCTTCCATGTGTGTGTATATATATATATATATATATATATATATATATATATATATATATATATATATATATATATATATATATATATATATATATATATATATATATATATATATATATATATATATATATATATATATATATATATACTAGGTGAATCGCGGGAGGGGGGGTCGCGGAGGGTGCCGCGAATTGCAGGAGGGGGGGTCGCGGGGGGTGCCGCGAATTACAGGAGGGGGGGTTGTGGGGGGGTGGATGCTGCGAATCGCGGGAGGGGAGGGATTGCAGAGAATCGCGGGAGGGGGGTTACGGGGGCGGGGTTGCGGCGAATCATGGTAGGGGGGGTCGCGGGGGGTGTGCCGTGAATCACGGGAGGGGGGGTCACGGGGTGGGGTGCCGAGAATCGCGCGGGGGGGTGTGTGTGTGCCGTGAATCGCGGGAGTGGGGGTTGCGGGGGGGGTGGGGGGGTGTGACGCGAATCGCCACAAGAAAAAATCAACACAGAAAGGTCAACACATGTAAATGTTGACATAAGTGTGGCACTTCATTGGTGTCCATGTCGACACATGAGAATGAATATGAAAACATTCAAAAAATGAAAAAAAAAAACTTCAAAAACTCATGTCAACCTTTTTCATTGTCGACCATAGCCATGTCAGTGTTTTCCATGTGCAATTTAATTCTGGAGCTGCCGCGAATCGCGGGGGGATGCCGCGAATTGCGGGAGGGGGGGGTCGCGGGGGTGGGTGCCGTGAATCGCGGGAGGGGGGGGGGGTTACGGGGCGGGGGTTGCGGCGAATCATGGGAGGGGGTGTCGCGGGGGTGTGCCGTGAATCACGGGAGGGGGGGTCACGGGGTGGGGTGCCGAGAAACGCGGGGGAGGTGTGTGTGTGCCGTGAATCGCGGGAGTGGGGGTTGCGGGGGGGGGTGGGGGGGTGTCACGCGAATCGCCACAAGAAAAAATCAACACAGAAAGGTCAACACATGTAAATGTTGACATAAGTGTGGCACTTCATTGGTGTCCATGTCGACACATAAGAATGAATATGAAAACATTCAAAAACTCATGTCAACCTTTTTCATTGTCGACCATAGCCATGTCAGTGTTTTCCATGTGCAATTTAATTCTGGAGCTGCCGCGAATCACGGGGGGTGCCGCGAATTGCGGGAGGGGGGGGGTCGCGGGGTTGGGTGCCGCGAATCGCGGGAGGGCGGGGTTCACAGGGGTTCCGGTGGGGGGTTGCCGCGAATTGCGGGAGGTGGGGGGTCACGGGGGGTGCCGCGAATCGCGGGGGGGGGGGGGTTGCGGGGGGGTGTGACGCGAATCGCCACAAGAAAAAATCAACACAGAAAGGTCAACACATGTAAATGTTGACATAAGTGTGCCACTTCATTGGTGTCCATGTTGACACATGACAATGAATATGAAAACATTCAAAAAATGAAATAAATCTTCAAAAACACATGTCAACCTTTTTCATTGTCGACCATAGCCGTGCCAGTGTTTTGCATGTGCCATTTAATCCTGGGGCTGCCGCGAATCGCGGGGGGTGCCGCGAATTGCGGGAGGGGGGGGGGGTTGCGGGGGGTGGGTGCCGCGAATCGCGGGAGAGCGGGGTTCATGGGGGTTCCGGTGGGGGGTTGCCGCGAATTGCGGGAGGGGGGGGGGGGTCGCAGGGGGGTGCCGCGAATCGCCGGAGGGGGGGTTGCGGGGGGTGTGACGCAAATCGCCACAAGAAAAAAATCAACACAGAAAGGTCAACACATGTAAATGTTGACATAAGTGTGGCACTTCATTGGTGTCCATGTCGACACATGAGAATGAATATGAAAATATTCAAAAAATGACAAAAAAACTTCAAAAACTCATGTCAACCATTTTCATTGTCGACCATAGCCATGTCAGTGTTTTCCATGTGCAATTTAATTCTGGAGCTGCCGCGAATCACGGGGGGGTGCCGCGAATTGCGGGAGGGGGGGTCGCGGGGGTGGGTGCCGCGAATCGCCACAAGAAAAAATCAACACAGAAAGGTCAACACATGTAAATGTTGACATAAGTGTGCCACTTCATTGGTGTCCATGTCGACACATGACAATGAATATGAAGAAATTAAAAAAATTAAAAATAAATCTTCAAAAACTCATGTCAACCTTTTTCATTGTCGACCATAGCCATGTCAGTGTTTTGCATGTGCCATTTAATCCTGGGGCTGCTGCGAATTGCGGGGGGGTGCCGCGAATCGCGGGAGGGGGGTCGCAGGGGGGGTGCCGCCAATCGTGCAAGGGTGGGTTGCGGGGGGGTTCTTTTTGCCGCGAATCGCGGGAGGGAGGTCGCCGGGGGGGGTGTTTTTTCCGCGAATCGGGGGGGTCACGGGGGAGGGTTTGCCGCGATTCGCGGGAGGGGGGGGTCGCGGGGTGGTGGTTATGCCGCGAATTGCAGGAGGGGTCGTGGGGGGGTTCTTTTTGCAGCGAATCGCGGGAGGGGGGGTCGCGGGGGTGTTTTTGCTGTGAATCGCGGTAGGGGGGGTCGCGGGGGAGCGGGTGTTTTTGCCGCGAATCGCGGGAGGGGGGGGCGTGCGGGGGGGGCGAGGTTTTGCCGCAAATCGCGGGAGGGGGGCGCTCACCTGGTGGCTGTGGAGTAGCAGTGCTGGGCAACATGGGAAGGCAGTGGGTGTCTGGCACTGTCTGTGGGCTCACTGGGCTGGTTCTCTGTCACATACCTCCCAACATGACCCTCTCCAGGAGGGACACAATGCTCTGTTTCTAGACTTCCCCTTAATGTATGATTGCCATCACCTGTTTTAAACAGGTTAATTTCTCAGAAAGGTGTTCAGCACAGATGAAGGCAATCACACATTAAGAGGAAAGTCCAGGAACAGAGCGTTATAGACACAGACACCCACTTTGAGTGACAGATGTAGCCAAATATATAGGAGAGAGAGAGAGAGAGAGAGAGAGAGAGAGAGAGAGAGAGAGAGAGAGAGAGAGAGAGAGAGAGAGAGAGAGAGAGAGAGAGAGAGAGAGAGAGAGAGAGAGAGAGAGAGAGAGAGAGAGAGAGAGAGAGAGAGAGATCCTAATACAGAGGTTTCCAAATGTGGGCTTCATGGCAATGCGCCATTAATGCAATCATCCAGGTTTTTAATGTATAAATGTTTGTCCAATGGTGACTTAATTAGTACCTCAAACAATTTGATTTAACTATCTGAGCCATGGATATCTTAAAACCTGTACCGCTACAGTGCCTTAAGGAGCACGCTCTGTACAAACAAATTACTTCGGAAAACAGACTCAATTCAATAATGACGGCAGAAAATATTTTCAAAATATGGAAAATGATGGAAGAAACTTTCCATGCAGGTTAATCTAGTACTTTCAACCAACCTACTATACATACTGCTGAAAACTAAGCAATATAAATTATACAAGAAATACAATTTTAGTCGAAAATAAAAAAAAATCAGCAAATGCAAGTCTGGAATTTAAAATAAATGTCGCTTTTAGGCAAAGCTGGGCTAAGAACCCATGGAGCTTATGATGGTGGTTTGAGCCCTCTCTCTATCCTAATTTCCATGGCCCTGCAGTCAGGATAATGCATTTCTATGCGGCTATCAGAAAATAGCTTGGCACGCCATGGCACAAAGGAGGCGCACTTGCGTGTGAGATGCTTGCACCCCACTTCATACAGGGGTGTATACATCTTGTGCTGAAAATGATAGTGACCATACATCTCTTTTGAAATACATGGGGAGATCCAGTATCATCACACATCACATGCGCTGATACCACTTCTCCCTCAAATTGACTAATAATAAATCGACCCTGTTAAGTCCTTTCTATAATTGGATAGAACCATATTGCCTACATGAGTTACAATTATGTGAAGACGTCCTTTATACACATTACCAACTTTTAGGAAGTACAGAATGGGACCTTTGGTCTTGCAGGTGGTACAGATGGAGCCCTCCTCATTCAGCCTGTTAATTGGATTAAGTGAGTAATAGGATTACTATGCTAATCCCCTACTGTATTGTTCTGTGCATTGTATTGCTGCTGAGAACAATAGGATAGCCATGGTGAGCCATGACCTAAGGAACAAAGGTGACAGGGGCTCCAACTGTAGCATTGCCTTATGAAAAATGCCACACTCTCCAGGTTCTTCACACTGGGGCATGCCCAGCACTTTTGGAGTCTCTGAACATTCCCAAAGCCCCTTTCTCAACTAAACAGAGGCCATGGCATGTGCCTGGTATCTTGACCACCTTGCCATCTCTACATAGATGCAGTAAAACCCAGACTATAAATAGAGCCATCCTTATCTAAGCATATTTTAGCATCCTCTGCTAATCCCCTACTGTATTTTTCTATGTATTGTATTGCAACTGAGAACAATAGATGATAATAAGCTTTTGTGAGCCATGGCTCACCATGACTCATGACAGTATTCTCTTGGATGTGGCCACTGTACGATATTGTTAACAATGTTGTTTGATGTGTATGTACAGTACTATAATCTTTATCCAGTAGTTCCAGACAGTTCAAGGGAAATCTTTAACCCTATTGTTCAGCTAATATGTACCCAGCTATAGATTTTCTGTAGGAAACATCCACATATATGTAAATTTCCCTACAAATTAGGGACACCAACTAGTGACACAAAAGATTTAAAATGGAGTCCTATTATACATTGACTTTCCCTTATTTATCAATGCACTCAGACAAGAGGGAGAAGACAGAGAGTGACCTGATAACCTTGACCAAAAATAAGTGGTGTGTCCCCAATACTGATGCCCAAGGTGCACCACAGCCAGGGGACACTATGGTCACTGCCCCAACAGCATACCACCGGGCTGTGATAATCGTTCACTTAAACCAATATATTAAAAAACACTGTGTTTAAAGGGTGGTGTTAACAGTTATCAGGTAACTAAGCAACCTATCAACATCATCTCCCTCCCATTGAGAGTCAATAAATGCAGATGTACAGTATTATGAACGGTAGCTTTGCGAACGGTTGCTGTACTCAACTTGCCTTATACTACAGTAGGAAAGACTCAGTCAGCAAAAATTTCCACAAAATATATTTTTGAACTAATTACTTTCCTTTTAAATATGAGCCAATCACTATATATAAAAGTCTAATTCCGCCTCACTTTTTTTGCAGTGAAGTACCGCCAGTGACCATTAAAGGCCACTCAAATTACTCCTTAACAAAAAGTGAAACTAATCTGATATCTTTCAAACTTACTGGATATAGACAAAGGGAGCTGTGAAGACAGAGATTGGAGGTAGGAGCAGATAGAGATTAAGCCAGGCTTACCTAATTTTAGAGTCTTCTCTCCAGGAGAAGCACGGAGAGCAGACTATCGCAAGCACATTGGGAGGGCGAGGCTGGATATCAACATCATCAAGTGATTTGCGTCGTTTTAGCCCCACCCCCTCCCAGAACACCTGCAAATTTTGGTATTTAAATGCTGACGCCTGGGATATGGGCAGTACGGATGGTGTAATGGTAAGCATTACTTCCACACAGCACTGAGGTCATGGGTTCAATTCCCATCAGGGCCCTAACTGTCCGGAGTTTGTATATTCTCCCCATACTTGCATGGGTTTCCTACGGGTACTCCGGTTTCCTCCCACAATCCAAAAATATACTGGTAGGTTAACTTGGCTCCCAATAAAATTGTGTGTGTGTGTCCATGTGGTAGGGAATATAGATTATAAGCTCCACTGGGGCAGGGACTGAATGTTAAAATATTCTCTGTAAAGCGCTGCGGAATATGTATGTGCTATATAATAAACTGTTAAATAAAATAAATAATTATGGGGGAGGTCTTGGTGGTCCGGCGGAATGAAGGAAGCCATTCTGGGTGCCTGGGAGGGTGACTTGATTGCCAGGAGGGTAGGCAAGTATGGACTAAGGTGTCATTTTGATGGGCCCTTTACTAGTCTGCAAATAAGTTGCACCTCCTATAAAAATTAAGGAGACTGAATTCAAACAGACACCCAGGTAGTGTGGTACAATTAGGAATGACTATCTAGGTCTAGGTCCAAATTGTAACTCTGTCTTTCTGAATTAGTTGCAGTTATGTGAAGTGTGTGAAATTTTCCGGATGGAAAAATAAAACAAAAATTTAAGATTTAAAATCCCCCAAAAATTATGTTTATGCAAATAAATGTAAGTTTACAATTTTTTTAACTGTTGTTTTTTGTTAAAGAAAGTTGGCAAAAAGCAGCATAATAAAAGAAAAAGAAGACACCAATCGCAGACAAAGAGCGTGGTCTGAATGTATATAGCACTGCTGCTGATTCCAAATTCTACAATGTGTCACAAGCTTTGGTTAGACCATGAAAATTTATAGAACAAGAAAACAGGAGAGAAAATTAGATTTCTCGACTTAAGTAAGAAGAAAAAAACATCTGAGCTACAAATAACAGCGAAGCGGAGAAGTGGAAATATAAACACGCTTTGTGCTGTAGAAATGGCTTTAAAGAGAAATCATAAGTTTGTATAATTAATAATCATACTTAGTCACAGGCACAAGGGCTAGACTTACTAAAGTTTTCAAATTAAAAAATGTCTTCTACTGCTGCACAATTAAATCATGTGTCCCAAGGGGTTGTAGCTTGTGATTTACCAACTGCAGCTGAACTGCAGTCACTGGGTGTTGTTATTCAGCAAGGATCTCAAAAGCAGAATCTGCTTTTTTGGTACTTGTGTAGTTTCACGGCATCTGAGTCCCCTTGCGGGGCTCGCTTCGCTCGCCCACGCTGCGGGCTCGGTGGCTCGCTATGCTCGCCACGCTCGCCACGCTATCTAAAATGTCAACATGGATAGTGGGGGTATGAACTATCCATGTTGGCATTTAGTTAAGTTAGTTTATTTTAGATAATTGTGGTGAGCGTAGAACCCGGAGGTAGCACGGTGCCATGCTGGTGCCGTGAAACTACACAAGTACTGCTTTTTTTAATGGGCAAAACCATGTGAATTGCAGGTGAGGAAAATGTAATATGTGCAGAAAGAGAGCGGGGCCAGAGACTAGGGTGGTTAACGGGGACACCTATACTGGGCCCCAACCTTGTGAGAGGCTCCAAGGTTCTCAGGGGCTCTGGGGTTGTGGCAGGGCAGTTCCTAGCACTGGTTTATAAAGGCAACAGCTGGCCACCAACCCAGATTCCTGGAAGATAATTTACTTGGACTCCCCTTCAGTAACCTTTCTTGGCCTGGTCACCTGTGTGGCTACCCATACTTATTACTTTAGTGACATCACATGAAGCACTGAACCACAAGACGCACAATGTTGCGTACTCCAATCTTTACTTGTTCTTCTGTTGCAGTTGGAAAGGCCTAACAACCTAGGTGGAGGAGAAACACAAGCAAGGTGGACAGGAAGCTGGAGCCTGGAGTGGTGCCGGCAGTACCAGGGAGTTGTGTTATTATTTATACCACACACACACACATAATTGCAAATCCACAAAGCAATGTAAATGTAATAACAAAGCACAGGTGCATTTATGGCCACTGTGTTCAGCAGTAGTGCAGCAGATTTGTATTACATTGCATACTGAATAGTACAGATGGAGCCATACTTATTATATTGCCATCTGCCGTCAGGTTTTAGAGGGTACTCAGAAACCCCCCCTGTGTGCACCACTGTGCAGTGCAGCATGGTTTTGACCTTTAGAGAAAGATTTTCCTTTTAGGCAATGTACAGGGTTGGGTATAAATTGTCGACAGTTATAATGTAAACAATCATCATGCTGACTTGAGAATGTCGATGTCGGTGGTTGAACTGTGGACATGCAGCATGGATAATAAGGATTTTATGTCAATAAAATTGGTGGTCTAGCGGTGTCTACCTTTGTGCAAGCAGCTATAATGGCTCTAGCATCTTCTTCCTGGTGGCAAAGGCCATGTGAGTATCAAGCTCAGGAGTCTGAAGAGCATTGGTCCAGTGACTAGTTCTCTCCATCCCTATTCCCTTACCCTAATCTTCCCTCGCAACCTATCCTTAATCCGTTGGGGGGCCTGGGCCAAACCAACAGCATACTTTGAATGTCGACATTTCATATGGCAAAATTTCAGATATCAATACTGTGAACCTGGCGATAGTTGACGTGGTGCTGGGTGACAGTTTGAACCATGTCCATATTTTTAAGTTGATATTGTGGTGCTGATATTATTAATGGGGAAATAGTTACTGTCAACATTCAGACTGCATTCCGATGTCTGAGCAAAGCTTCACAATAAACATACAGTATGCATCGCAATCGCAGCGCAAAGACGCAGTGTCCCAAAGAGGTACACATTTTGCATTTGAAATTCATCAGTGTATTCTAGCAATATTGCATTATTCCTCCCAATTGTTTTTATATTTTGTCACATAAGATGTAAATAGGGCAAAAACAATCTCAGATGCAAAGATCATGGCACACCCAGAGGGGCTGTATGGTGCAACTGGAGTCCCAGTGTATAATATGCCGTCTAGGCTTGTGCACTTAGTTGTCTATTAAGACACAATGGGATTAATTTGTGAGGTATTGGAATGCTCTGTCTTAAGACAATAGGGTCTTGTATTTCATTGGTTGTGGGTGGGCTTTGTGGTTCATAGTCTTGGTGCCTGGGGGAGGTGGTCTTTTTTGCTCTTTCCCTCTTCTTTATCTTAATTCTTTTTTTTTCCTTTTTGTATTCTTATTTCATCCCCATTTTGTACTATCCCATTTTTCCATTGTGTCATTTAGCAGCCTCATTCGGTTGTGGTTCTTCCTGCATGTTTCCTTGTTGATGTGAGTTGTGGAAGTGCAGGTGCTGGGGGACATCTTCCCTCATTCCACACCCCGTTTTAGTTTAGTCCATTTAGTTTAATTTTCTTTATTTGATTATTGCTTCTGCTCGGTTAGTTTGCTGGTTGACCTGCTTTGAGGTCAGTTGTTTATTACTTTTAATTATTCTCTCTTTTACCAGGTTGTTGTCTGGACTCCTCTTTTGGCTGGGATGTGAAGAATTCATATGTTTATTGCGTGTCCTGTTTCTTGGGTTCACTAGATGTGGTGGCATTTCCAGAGCTACATGTGGTGCATTGAATAGTAATTGAGGCATACATTGGGAGTCGTCTCAGGTTTTGTCGCATTTGTTTTAAGCAGGCGGTGAAAATGGGTTCAGCTTTTATTTATATGTAAATTAAGATTAGGTATGGTGGCCTGGAGAATAACAGCGAGGGTACAGCATAATTTATTGCAATAACAAATCGGCCAACAGCCCACAAATTTACAAGGAAGAGGCCACCTGCCCAATATCCTTGCCAAACAGCTTGTAAGCAGAAAGGCCAAGTGCCCAAATCTTATGGGGACAATTCAGCAAGCAGATGAGGCCAACTTGAGGTGCTATCCCATTGAAAAGAGAAGGAAAAGGACCAGCTTGCATTGCACCCATTGTGGTCACTGCAAGCTGGTCCTTTTCCTTCTCTTTTCAATGGGATAGCACCTCAAGTTGGCCTCATCTGCTTGCTGAATTGTCCCCATAAGATTTGGGCACTTGGCCTTTCTGCTTACAAGCTGTTTGGCAAGGATATTGGGCAGGTGGCCTCTTCCTTGTAAATTTGTGGGCTGTTGGCCGATTTGTTATTGCAATAAATTATGCTGTACCCTCGCTGTTATTCTCCAGGCCACCATACCTAATCTTAATTTACATATAAATAAAAGCTGAACCCATTTTCACCGCCTTATTTAGGGTTTTGTGTTTTTGAAGAGTTTACACATCTAGACTGCAGGTTGAAATGCTACCAGTAAGTTTGTGAATAGGTTCTGTGAAACAGCTTCACAACTCAAAAGTAATTCTGAAAGGTACCAAACTAATCAGTTTGTGCTGTCTATTTCTCATTATGAAAAACAAAAAGGTGGTGGCTGAGCGCTATTGGTCCACAGTGTGTCTCATCCAAATAACCAACAGTCAGGGCCGGATTTAGCATTCGGAGGGCCCATGGTCACTTAAGACAGGGGCCCCCCCTACCACTTGTCATTAATGACCGCAAACTGCACGGGAGATTACACTGTCAAAACACAGAGTAAAGGTAGTATAAACTTGGTGAATGGGTAACTGCAGGGGGGATTAATATATATATATATATATATATATATATATATATATATATATATATATATATATATATATATATATACTGGTCCAAGATCCCGTGAGGGAATAAACAGCACTCTGGAGTCGGTTTAACTGCATCAAAAAAATGTGTATTGGGGACGTTTCGGGGGACAAACCCCATCCTCAGCCCAATCCTACAGCACAGCCATAGTACACCTAAATCATTTTTATACTCACCAGTTCCCGGGACCTCAGACGCCGCCGCATCCACGGAGCCGCTATCCGGAAGTGGTCACCGTCACTTCCACCCTGGACGCCTTTCAGGGGTCGCTTAGCAACCCCTAGCTTGCGTCCCAATATGCAGGAAGTAAGCAGCGTTTCCTCACTCCGTTTGACCCGCATGAATACTTACAATGTCTGATGCCCGGAAACTGTAACAACAAACAGAAAAAAATGACATACACGAAAAATACATATATATAAGTGACAAAGAATGCTGCGCTTGGCTGTATCAAGGTGGTGGCAGAGTTTAGGGCGCTCAACATCTGCAGAATGGGCTACCAGAATATATATACATACATAAGTAAAATACCACATGAAAAGCCTGTGTTTGTCCCTCTGTACCTTACTCTGTAGGAGCCCTGACTGTTAGGATAAGGGGACCCCTGCCGGACCCTAACTCCGTTGCCTCAGACAGGAGTCGGCAGCTGTGTGCAGAGCTAGGCTTCGCCTGGGCCCGTCTCGGCTGGGGAGCGAGTTAGGCCCGCTCCGCTCTGCTACAGGCAGGTCTTAAGGGTGGACAACACCTGCTGCCGAGGCCAGGAGAGCGCAAGGGGATAACCTAACTAACCCTGAGATGGCAAGGGGCCCTAATCCCACTGAGAACAATGGCTCAACTACGGGCGTAACAATACGCAAAGGTGTACCATAAATCCAAAGCAAGTGTAACAATACACAGAGGTGTCTCAGTATAACCAAAAGCACAGTAAAGGAGGTTTGGGGGAATACCCCACTTACACCCCACTTACAGTATCTGTGCGCAGCAGGACAGGTCAGCTGGAACCAAGGAAGGACAGGAGACTGCACACCGACACCGGAATGGCTGGATACTGGATACAGACACTGGGAACAAACTGGAAGCTGCTCATGGACACAAGGACGGGCTGGATACTGGATGCGGACTCAGGAACAAGCTGGAAGCTGCACACGGACACACAGATGGGCTAGATACTGGATGCGGACACTTGGAACAAACTGGAAGCTGCACATGGACACACAGATGGGCTAGATACTGGATGCGGACACTAGGAACAAACTGGAAGCTGCACATGGACACGAGGATAGGCTGGATACTGGACACGGACTCAGGAACAGGATGGGAGCACAGGAACACTTCTAGCAAAGACTGAAGCTATAACCGGCAGGAAGTAATAGATGAGGAAGGTTTATATAGTGAACACCAGGAAGTGATCAACACACATAGCCTGCAGGTGAGCATAGCAAGCTAGCAGTTGATGAGAACACCTGAGCCCTAATCACACACCCACAAAGACAGAGTGAGCTGCAATGGCCCAGGCTGACCACCGGAGGTCACCAACGAGCAAATACCAACACAGACAGGAAAATACACAGGGAGCAAACACACAGGGGAATGCGTGAATCTGCGCATAACACCGATCCGCTGGAGGCGGATCGTAACAGTATCCCCCCCTAAAAAAGGTGGACTCCGGACACCTAAGTAGGATACGACAAAGACAGAACAGAGCTAATGTCTCCGACGAGACTTCTTCTTCTTCTTCTTCTTCTTCTTCGGTAAATTGGTAAAGGAAGCCGTCCCTGGTTTACAATAAGCTTCTTCGAAGACCATAGGGCCTTTATATACCGGATAACCATCAATCTCCGAATCAGAATCAGATACAGACTCAAGCCTAGACCTCAGTGCTCTAGAAGCTAACATTTCAGGGATATATCTGTTAGACGGAGTCATGAAAGCACACCCCGCGGTAATAGCTAAGGGCTGGGCTTTCCACGCTGAATGACATGAGTTGTTCACGGGGGTAACATCACCAACGATCTCACTTGAGGTTGTGGCTATAGGGACCCCCCTTGAGGATATGGCCTTATGAGCAGATCTTTTGGCTGAATCTCCCAAATTCAAAGAAGGTTCTGCCGGCCAGGAGGTCGGCCCAGAGACATCTGAATCAACCTTATTGGGGCCAAATCTTTCTAATACAGCATCCTTAAATGCTGAGAAGTTCTTTAACAAGGGATCCTCAGACTGAACCAATTTGGACGCCCATCTGAAAGGCACACCTCTGAAGGAATATATTAGATATAACACCAAATTGTCAGAAGTGATGCCTAAAAACGGTCTGGACTCCATGATGATGACATAATGTTCTAATAATGCAACAAATTGGGCTAAGTCCCCATCAAAGACTATAGAGGTAGAAATATCATCCAAGACATCAGACATTTCACTCTCTGTTACCTGACTGGACTGCATATCTGGGACTATGGCCTGTGGGGCTGAGACTTTAAAGTCTGATGGTCCTTCTCGTGTGGCAGCACTATGATGAGTCTCTGGCTGAACAATACAGTGATGCATTTCTGACTGGGCAGCACAATGGTGAATCTCCGGCTGAGCAGCACTAGGGTGAAACTCTGGCTGCGCAACACTGTGAAGTGCTTCTAAGTGAGCAGCACGATAATGAGTCTCTGGCTGAACAGCACAAGGTAGACCAACAGCTGTTCTCTCGAAGCCACCGGCAAGGCTGGAACTTAGCTGAGAAGCAGGACAATCAGGATTCCTCTGAGAGATGGGGCAGACAGAGTCCCCTTCTGGGGCAACAGAACAGACAAAGTCCCCTTCTGGGGTAACAGGAAAGACAAAGTCCTCTTCTGGGGTAACAGGACAGACAAAGTCCCCTTCTGGGGCAACAGGACAGACAAAGTCCCCTTCTGGGGCAACAGGACAGACAAAGTCCCCTTCTGGGGCAACAGGACAGACAGAGTCCTCTTCTGGGGTGACAAGACAGACAGAGTCCCCTTTTGGGGTGACAAGACAGACAGAGTCCCCTTTTGGGGCGACAAGACAGACAGAGTCCCCTTTTGGGGCGACAAGACAGACAGAGTCCCCTTTTGGGGCGACACAGGCTTGAACCCCCTCTGGGGCGACACAGGCTTGAACCCCCTCTGGGGCGACACAGGCTTGAACCCCCTCTGGGGCGACACAGGCTTGAACCCCCTCTGGGGCGACACAGGCTTGAACCCCCTCTGGGGCGACACAGGCTTGAACCCCCTCTGGGGCGACACAGGCTTGAACCCCCTCTGGGGCGACACAGGCTTGAACCCCCTCTGGGGCGACACAGGCTTGAACCCCCTCTGGGGCGACACAGGCTTGAACCCCCTCTGGGGCGACACAGGCTTGAACCCCCTCTGGGGCGACACAGGCTTGAACCCCCTCTGGGGCGACACAGGCTTGAACCCCCTCTGGGGCTGCGCACTTCGGGACCCCACTCGGGGCTGCGCACTTCGGGACCCCACTCGGGGCTGCGCACTTCGGGACCCCACTCGGGGCTGCGCACTTCGGGACCCCACTCGGGGCTGCGCACTTCGGGACCCCACTCGGGGCTGCGCACTTCGGGACCCCACTCGGGGCTGCGCACTTCGGGACCCCACTCGGGGCTGCGCACTTCGGGACCCCACTCGGGGCTGCGCACTTCGGGACCCCACTCGGGGCTGCGCACTTCGGGACCCCACTCGGGGCTGCGCACTTCGGGACCCCACTCGGGGCTGCGGCCTCCGGGACCCCACTCGGGGCTGCGGCCTCCGGGACCCCACTCGGGGCTGCAAACTGAGGCTTCGGGCCCCCACTCGGGGCTGCGGCCTCCGGGCCCCCACTCGGGGCTGCGGCCTCCGGGCCCCCACTCGGGGCTGCGGCCTCGACACAGGCCTGACCCCCCTTTGGGGCTGCATCGGCCTGAACCCCTTCTGGGGCGACACCGGCTTGAACCCCTTCTGGGGCGACACCGGCATCAGGCCGGCTCTGCGGGCCCCCGGCATCAGACCGGCACGGCGGGCCCCCGGCATCAGACTCGCTCGGCGGGCCCCCGGCATCTGGCTCGCTCGGCGGGCCCCCGGCATCTGGTTCGCTCGGCGGGCCCCCGGCATCTGGCTCGCTCGGCGGGCCCCCGGCATCAGACTGGCACGGCGGGCCCCCGGCATTAGACTGGCACGGCGGGCCCCCGGCATCAGGCTCGCCCGGCGGGCCCCCGGCATCTGGCTCGCTCGGCGGGCCCCCGGCATCAGACTGGCACGGCGGGCCCCCGGCACATGACTCAACCACCTGGGCTTTCCCTTCAAGGGTTTGCAACTCTGACTCCCTGGTCATTAAAACATCAGCACTGGGACCAGTAGAAAAAGGCAGAGTGCTTTTACTGGGAGACTCGGCAGAGAGCTCCTCTGCCACAGTGGAGACAGGCTTAGATCTGACAACCTGCTCAGACCTGGCCAGAGGAGATACCCTGTCGGCACCACCGGAATTACGCAAGCCACACGTCTGCAAGAAGTGGCCAGAATCTCCACAGTATAAGCATAGATTAAGGTTTCTACGCCGCTGACGCTCCTCTAACGGAAGCTTCGGCCGTAGATAACTTCTATGCTTTACCTGACCCTCTGGGTCTGAGGACTTGCTGCCTAATACTTCCTTAGGCAGGGCCTCATTAGGGGTTGAACGAACCCCAGTGACCTCTGGGAGGACCAGAAAAATATCAGTGATGAGTCTTTGCAGCTGCAGAAGAGACTGCTGCAAAATCTCCCACTGTCCAGGTTTTACGGCATTGAATGCCAAATTTAGAGCCGCTAATGATTCTTGCATGGCCTGCATGATATGGCCATGCAAGTTTATACACCAGCAAGAAAAAACTGACACAAGAATAAACTGACACGTGCAAAAAACTGACACGGGCAAAAAACTGACACGGGCAAAAAACTGACACGGGCAAAAAACTGACACGGGCAAAAAACTGACACAAGAATAAACTGACACAAGAATAAACTGACACAAGAATAAACTGACACGGGCAAAAAACTGACACGGGCAAAAAACTGACACGGGCAAAAAACTGACACGGGCAAAAAACTGACACGGGCAAAAAACTGACACGGGTAAAAAACTGACACGGGCAAAAAACTGACACGGGCAAAAAACTGACACAGGCAAGACACGGCTGGAAATCTCTGGACTGAGAGGGCAGAACCCAGCTCCAGAGTGCTGTATGGCCGGTTATAATGTTAGGATAAGGGGACCCCTGCCGGACCCTAACTCCGTTGCCTCAGACAGGAGTCGGCAGCTGTGTGCAGAGCTAGGCTTCGCCTGGGCCCGTCTCGGCTGGGGAGCGAGTTAGGCCCGCTCCGCTCCGCTACAGGCAGGTCTTAAGGGTGGACAACACCTGCTGCCGAGGCCAGGAGAGTGCAAGGGGATAACCTAACTAACCCTGAGATGGCAAGGGGCCCTAATCCCACTGAGAACAATGGCTCAACTACGGGCGTAACAATACGCAAAGGTGTACCATACTGTAAATCCAAAGCAAGTGTAACAATACACAGAGGTGTCTCAGTATAACCAAAAGCACAGTAAAGGAGGTTTGGGGGAATACCCCACTTATCTGTGCGCAGCAGGACAGGTCAGCTGGAACCAAGGAAGGACAGGAGACTGCACACCGACACCGGAATGGCTGGATACTGGATACAGACACTGGGAACAAACTGGAAGCTGCTCATGGACACAAGGACGGGCTGGATACTGGATGCGGACTCAGGAACAAGCTGGAAGCTGCACACGGACACACAGATGGGCTAGATACTGGATGCGGACACTTGGAACAAACTGGAAGCTGCACATGGACACACAGATGGGCTAGATACTGGATGCGGACACTAGGAACAAACTGGAAGCTGCACATGGACACAAGGATAGGCTGGATACTGGACACGGACTCAGGAACAGGATGGGAGCACAGGAACACTTCTAGCAAAGACTGAAGCTATAACCGGCAGGAAGTAATAGATGAGGAAGGTTTATATAGTGAACACCAGGAAGTGATCAACACACATAGCCTGCAGGTGAGCATAGCAAGCTAGCAGTTGATGAGAACACCTGAGCCCTAATCACACACCCACAAAGACAGAGTGAGCTGCAATGGCCCAGGCTGACCACCGGAGGTCACCAACGAGCAAATACCAACACAGACAGGAAAATACACAGGGAGCAAACACACAGGGGAATGCGTGAATCTGCGCATAACACCGATCCGCTGGAGGCGGATCGTAACACTGACAGGCTCAGCGCTGCCTCTAATTAAAAACCCTACCATGACGAGGCCGCTGCGGCTGTCCTCCATGGGCCTGAGAAGCATATGATGAGCTCCACAAAGCAGAGCTCAGCACAAGCCTCTCAGCCTCTGACCTCTTGTACAAAGTCTCATGGGACTTAGTCAACTCCCAGTAATGCACTGCATACTTGTGCAGTCAGTGTGCCTTGGCTCTCGATGCTCAACACCATTGTCACATTGGCAGATAAGTGAAGCTGCAGCGCTAACCCACTCCCATGCACAAAACCTTTAGCTAGAAAAAAAAAAAAAAATAAATAAATAAATATATATATATATATATATATATATATATATATATATGCAAAAAAGGGGGGACCCCTTCCTGCGCTAGTAGAATGGAAGCAGCACCTCTGAAGGGTCCTCTGCTAGACAAGACCCAGTCAATAGAAATGGAAAAAAAGGGGGGGATCAGAGTGCGCTAGTATACAATAAATGCAGCTTTGAAAATTGTGTATTTAATATAAAATATAAAATGTACACATATACATAATGTACAAAGGATAAAACAAACCCTTAATAGGGTATCACAGCGGGGGTTCACACTGGTGAACCCCTGCTGTATGTGACTTCTCCTAAAACTCTTTTGCTAATTTGTTTGAAGATTCTGTTTCATCTGGCAAAATCTTAGATCACATATGCTATATTAGGAACATTCCTTGTATTATTCCGATTGTTGGAAACATACCGGATTGTTTCTGAGACACCAAGCTCCAGAGATTTTGTGTATAGAACACATATAGTTACTGCCGATTGCAATATTTGCCCCTGATGAAGTCATGATTTGACGAAACGCGTTGGGCCTTCTATCTGTGATCAAGAAACTCCTGAATTGAGCAATCATTATTGATGTTCACCATTTGTGTATCTGTGATACCCTATTAAGGGTTTGTTTTATCCTTTGTACATTATGTATATGTGTACATTTTATATTTTATATTAAATACACAATTTTCAAAGCTGCATTTATTGTATACTAGCGCACTCTGATCCCCCCTTTTTTCCATATATATATATATATATATATATATATATATATATATATATATATATATATATTTAAAAATACATGCCAACCACAGGGGGCCCCTAGATAGAGGGGGGACCAGGGGTATTGACCCCATGTGCCCCCCACCTAAATTTGGACCTGTCAACAGTTAATGGGTATTCTATTTAAGCTGCAGTAGGATGTGGGTACTTATACCACACAGAGAATCAACATAAGGAAAAACAAACAAACTGCGCTAAAATAAAAACCACATTTTTATTTAAATTAAATATAATAATATAAAATAAACTCATACATAAATGAAAACATAAAAATAACAATCTCAGTGAGAAGCAATGATAAACAGCATTTTGGTGATGTTAATGAACCAGTCCAAAAGTACATTGAGTTATATAGAAGAAAGTCCTTGTATCGATACTTATTAATTAGTTGATACACGCAATATGAAAATGATTCCAATGGAGTCATTTATGGATTAATAAGAGGATTAGTACAATTTAAAAAGTCAATGCAATGTTACGATGAATAAGTGTTAATTTAAACAATGTACACAAATAGCCACCCAGATGGTGAGTTTTGAAGCTATGGTTCTCTGCCTGGTTAGCACTCCAGTCTGCCTTATCTGGGTCTGTCCATGTGTTGATCTCCACTGGATTTAAAAAGTACTGGTACCAAAAGACTTGACAGTTTTCACTTATACCAGATAATAAACAGGAGCGTGGAAGTGCTGTGAATGGTTCCATTTGGTTAGTCCACTCCCTGCAAAACAAATATAAAAAGCTAGCAGCTGATTGGCTAAGCTCAAATCTTTAGTCAAACTCACCATCAAAAAGAAGCAACAAAGATTAACCCAGCAGAACTTCTCCTGTGTAGTGGTGTCTGACGGCTTTTGTCCTGGGTGAGTCTCCCCTGTGTTCCCTCTGTTCCACACCAGGTACAGCTAATCTCCTTTCTCCTTTGGGACCATATTTGCATTACATCAACAATGAATAAATTCACATTATAATAAATATACAATATTTATTGAGTGAATTAATAAATATATCACTCTATATATATGA
This sequence comes from Crinia signifera, assembly GCF_055691185.1. Lineage (NCBI taxonomy): Eukaryota > Metazoa > Chordata > Amphibia > Anura > Myobatrachidae > Crinia > Crinia signifera. The sequence goes on from NC_139220.1 coordinate 273,761,156, forward strand.
GGAGACAATGCATCAGTGGAATAGAATGTGTATTCAGATAATATTCGCTACAAGCACTGCACACATAGATTAAAAAGCTTTAAATAAGCTAGGATTAGTTATAGTAATCAAAATAAATCAATAATAAGCTTACATGCCACACAGTTTAAAAATAGAACACTACTAGGATATCGGGAGAAATGTTCACTCTTAATTACAAATAACTTCCCATGTAAATATAAGAGGAAGTTGATAACAATTCAAAGCATAAGAATAACAATGTCGGAAATAAGTCCTCTCTAATAATAAACAATTTAGTCCATTATAATAAAATGAGTCTGAAAGAACGACTGGATGTGTGGACTTTATTGCAGAACGGCATGGCCTCATGTATAAATCAGAATGTATCTTATGTTATATATAGTAACTGAATGTAATCAGAATTTAACGATAAATATATTTTCTAAAGTCAAATAAAAATGTAAAAAAAAAAACTTTTTTTCAGAATAAAAACTTTTAATTGAAACAAAAAAAAAGGATGGTAGCGATAAAGTAATTAATACTATTTCTCTCTATATTAAATTCCAATCCATGAGGATGTAACATTGACAAAAAAAGTTCTTAGACTGTATACTGTAGCCTGTTACATAAGTTACCCAATACATTTGTAAGTTTAATATGCTTATTAAATTGCTTCCATGTTTTCAGATTGCTGAAATGCAAAGTTGCATTATGAGCAGATCGTCTGGGGCAGTTGCCCAGGAGCATCCACATGTCATGGATCCCCCCTCCCCACACACAAACACACACACATATAGGTACATCACCAGCTTGAGGTCAATTAGGTCAGACCACGCACTTGACCTAATGACCATTCGTTGTTTTGCTAAAATGCAAAATTCCAACAGATACAGTACTTTACTATGGGGAAATCATCCCCATAGTATATTGAGCTCTGCTTGAGCACAGCTAATCCAATCAGGGGAGCGCTGATGACATGACACTCCCTGATTGCCTGCTGGATCCTGCAAGTTACAGAAGTCACCCAGGGACTCGGCATTTGGGGAAGGGAGTCCATGTGAATATACTGTATAGGTTCCCTTCTGTTCCTGTGGTTTGGGTTTTTGCTTTTTGTTTTTTAAAGCCCTGGAGGCCTACATGGACAGAAGAGGACAGATTGACACGGGTCTAGGTAAGTATATTTTTCCACAAATACCTATTGGATTGCTGCTGGACAAGGGGGACAAACTACGTGGGAACATAGTTAAGTATGTGTATTGGCTCGGCTGTGGAACTACAAGTCGCAGCAGGCCCTTTAATACCCCTCATGCAGGCACTTGTGTATCTCCATGACTGCATGCAGGGAGGCTTGCTACTAATTGTTATTTTTTAACACATTAATGACTATCAACCCATCACCCACGGCCCAGGGGTGTGTGGAAAAACTGTGGAGACAATAGGCCTGATTCAGACCTTATCGCTGGGCTGGGAATCTTCAGGGCCCAGTGATTGTAGCCATGTGAATAGATCAAAATCCATTTGCAATCACTCACCAACTAATGGATTACTCCCCCCCCCCCCCCCCACCCCTGTGAGACTCACCTAGTCTCGCTTGCGAACTTTCACATAAGGGAATGAGAAGATCTTAAGGCTATTGAAAGATGTGCCCAGTTTTTATGAAGTTTTTGGAATAAATCTACCTGTATTTTACTTGGATGAAAACTGTCCTTCATTTGGAATCAACAATAAAAGATACCTTTATATGAATGAAGGGAACACCACCTAGGTGAGTTTGTGTCTTTGTGGGGCCTTAAAGGTTATGAATTTATAAAGATACCTTTATGGGAAAGTCTTCAAGCGAGACAAGGTGAGTCTCACAAGGTTTTCTCCTGAGGAAAATGAGAAATTGTCTCATCAAACATACAAATCCCTCTTTCATCTTTCCATGTTCTGAGATTAGGAACATCGTCCATCATTCTAGAAAGGTTCGTTGAACATATCCAGGAAACAGCACAGTGGAGTTTCATTTCTTTTGTGTCTTTACAGTATTGGGTTTGGTATCCCATATGTTTCTCCCAGCAGCAGTTTTCATATGAGCGCAAGTGGCTTTGTATCAACCAATTTTTGTAATCCCCAAAGTATGCTTGGTTATAAAGTGATGGATCCTACAGATCCCTCTCCTGGTAAACCTTGTAGAAAGTAGGGTATAGGCTACAATGACTAACACCTTCTATAGATGGTGTTGGTTACTCGGACCAAACTCTGGAGCCTAGTAAATTCCACCAGAATGCAACATTTCCAGCTGAAAATTGGAGTCTGCAGCAGATATTTCTCATATTGACAAAAAGGCAGAGGAATTGGTCGCACTGGAAAAGATATATTTCAATATTTATGACCCCTCAGATGATGATTGTCATTGCATGAGGGTGTGCTACCACGGGACATGAATTGCATAGAGAATAGAGTACATGAAGAATGTCTCAATGTGGTGAACCAAAAGAAATAGTATTTAAAATGTAACTTTTCTTCAGTATTCTTATAAAAAGTAGCGAAATAAAATGAAGATCCCCCAGCGAAGCGTGCGCCGACCACACAGTGGGCCTTATTTTGGTTCACTCTTTCTGACAAAATCCTTCTTAGATGGACAAAACCATGTGCACTGCAGGGGGGCAGATGTAAAATGTGCAGAGAGAATTAGATTTGGGTGAGTTATTTTGTTTCTGTGAAGGGAAAATACTGGCTGCTTTATTTTTACACTGCAATATAGATCTCACTTTGAAGTAAAACCCCACCCAAGTCTAATTATATCTGCACAAGTTACATCTGCCCCACCTGCAGTGCACATGGTTTTGCCCATCTAAGAAGGATTTTGTCAGAAAGAGTGAACCAAAATAAGGCCCAGTGTGTGCCCCATGTCCCCCCCTCCCCACATGAAAGCATTTTGATCTGATTCTTTTTGCAGTGTTACAAAGTGGTCTCAGCACAGACAAGTCCGCCCGGTTCAGAGGCGCGGTGCATGACGTCTGTCACCGCGACCTCTCTTACCGGCATTCAGGCTGATCAGTGGTGATTCACGGCAACACCACTATCTCCCTCACTGACATACTATAAATTGTGTGAGCTCCCCCGGCCGGGTCTAGACTTGCAGTCTGTAGGCAGACTACTGTCTGCATCAGCTGCAGTGCGGGCACGGAGGGTTGAGACCTAGACTGACAATTTAAATACCATTGTAATCTTATACTAATCATTCAGCATACACACTGTAACCAACCCAAGGCGATAACAGGGATGTAAGCCTGATTACTCAGGTACACATTGGGCATAAAATTAATCTCCACGTCCACATTTGGCTCCCTTTTGAAGGGGTAATGAAGTATTTTTGAGGATAACACCAGTGTAACATATTAATGAGACATTTCTTTATTGAGTTTGCACTGACAAACAATTGTATACAATTAACATACCTGAGTAAAAAACACTAACACTCGAAGATTCACCAAGTTTATTAAAAAAAAAACGGGATCAGTAACATTGGTGGCCACATTATGGGCCTTATTCTGGTTGACTCTTTGGAAATGTGCGTTCATTCGGAAATGCCCGAACGGAACGCACGGCAGACATTCTAAGAACACACGCCCACAGGTCATCCGCATCCGTTCGGACGGACTCTCTAAGAAGAGGGAGTGTCTTCGGAATGCATTGGCTGTGGTCCCCATGCATACAATGGAGTAGATTTATTATTTGCAGTTGCTCTCGTATATCTCGCAAATATTAATCAATAAATAGGCCCCTAGGTAAGTACCACCATGTTTTTCATCAAAATAAGCACTGGAAGCAAGCAAGGCAGGTGACAGGTAAAAGGGGTCATCTGTACTGGGCCCTAAGCTCATGAGAGGCCCCAAAGTTCTCAGGGGCTGTAAGCATGGCTGCAGCAGTGCAGTTCCTAGAAATGGTTTATAAAGGTACCTAAAAAAATCAATAAGAGAGCGCACTGTGTTGATCTAATTTAAAATTGTATTCACTTAAACATATATAAGAGCCTCTTTTAAGGACATACGAATAAAAATAAATAAATGTATAGCAGCATACTGTACATTGACCATTAATAAACAATTAATATTGTCCAACAGTATCCACTGAATTCCTAGCAATTAATTAATCGCTTTTGGGTGCCTCAGACCCATTTCATCTCATGCAAATACTGTATTATGTCCTTTAAAAAAGGGGGGAGCTCCCAGTTTATTTGCAAATTCCAGAATTTTTTATATCAATAGATTGTAGAAATTAAATGTTCTTAGATTGTAACACAAACTTGTTTAGAATAATGGCAACAAAAGTTAGCAATATTTGTTATATAATTGGAACATGGTGCAGTCTGCTGGAAAAAAAAGGATTATGATATTTCCGGCTGGTGGAGCATAAAGGTGCGGGGATGATGACTACTTGTCAGTCCACTTCCACTGGCGTTGCTCCGATGGAAAGGGAGCCGGTGCCGGGAGCAGACACAGTAGTTGAGGAGGTGATAGTGGGTCTGCTGACAACCAGCTTGGCTCCGGTGGACAGGGAGCCGGCGCTGGGAGCGGACTTGGTCGCACGTTTTAAGCACCTCCCGGGTGTCTGGGTGGAGGTCGCCGTAGATCTCTCACATGTGCGGCTGATCATGCAGGTAATTCAAGGGGAGGGGGCAATCCCAGGTAGATGTGAAGTTTGGTTAAAAGCATTGTGGATGCCTTGGAAGCAATGTAAAAGCTTCTTGACACGTTTCTCCGTCCTGACAATCCTGATGGTTTCCTCAGAAGAGGTATCTGCTTGGATTCCTGTAAGGGTAATTTCTCAGACTCCCCTCCGAAAAAAACACCTTCAATATACAGGATACTTAAAAATGTTCTGCTCAAGGGGACAGGGTTAGGAGGTATCAGAGATATCAGTGTACCGGGGTCCAAGATTTCTGTTGCTGGCCCTGGAAGCAAGTCATCTGCACTTGTGGTGCTAATTTTGAAACCATATAGCAAAAGACTGCTCTACATTTAGAATAATATACTAGCATTATTAACACAATAATATTGTATTATTAGATTCCTTTCCATGGTACAATACATATGGTGGTAAGAACAAACAACATAACAATGTACTTACAGACAAGGTCCCTTGGTGAGCTGTCATACTGGCATTAAATAAATCAATACATCCACTGGTAACAGAAATGACAGAATACAAATACATTTCCTCTGGATTGGAAATCAAGTAGAGCGACATTCTCAAAACCATCAAATGTTCACCTCAACCCCATTTGGTTGCGGAACTTCATACATTTTCCAGCAGAATTTCACCCCTAAGTGTTCTGTATGGAATTCCCCTTAGGGATCGAATTCTGCTGATGTTCCACTTGAAATTTTCTTGTAATAGTATAAACACACCAAAGAGCAGAATGAATTGATATAATTATCATCTCAGCTCTGCTTATGTGGTTCTGTGTTCCATGCATTTCTCTATGTGGATGGATTAAGGTATTTTTTTTAGCAAACTATGCATTGTGGGCTGCAGAAAATAGTGGAACTTGAAGATCATATCTCCCGGACTTTACGCACTGTTGCCCAGATTGCACATGAAAATTTCATCATTAGTTTGCTCATGCCAACTCAAGGGGCCAATAGATTCAGGGAGTCTTAAGCAATTGATGTTTTTACTGATGCCTGGGATGGGGCATCGGGAAAATCCAACATGTTCAATTTCTTCAAATTGCCAATTCCCCCCCAAAACAAATGGATTGGCAAGTGGGGGATTTTGAGTATGTTGTTTCTTGCTGATTCCAAAATGGATTGGGGATCATAGATGTTTGGATCAGCTAATAAATTGTTTGGACCAGCATCAACTGAATGGGGAATAGTACATAAATGTATGGCCTAAGTTACTCAGAAATGTAAATCTGAATATTGTTAGAATATACTGTACATATGCTAAGTTGCTTCAATAACCATTGCACACTACTCTGGCAGTGAACTGGTGAACACTAGAAAGGAATTCTTAACGATACAAATTAATAGCATTCAAATAATCAAAATGTGTGTAGGGGGAGGGAAGTCATTTATTTTATAGCAAGCAAATTAATTAAACAGTACAGTGTGCAAATTTGTACGTGGGATTCCATCAGAGAGGCCAGGCCTGGAACAGCCCTCCATAAACTTCTTCATAATTCTTTCATGAGAAAGATGCTTTCTAATTTATCCAGTGCTCATTAGTATACAATTAGTGGAATGCACTTAAAGGGAGAGTGGGGAATGCTCGATATGAATATCTATTCAGATTACAGGCTTGCTGTGGATTTATAGAATGGATGTAGAATTAATTTCCTTACAAAATGGCAGAAAATGCTAATTAACGACATCTCGTGGCAGAAACATACACTTTCTGCATTTAAGCAAAGCAAAATGCGAGAATAATTAAACCATAAGCTTCCTCGCTGCTTCATTGCAGCTATTTCCGTTAAAATCAGACTGGCAAAGGGAAGCTGAAGGGAAGGAACACTTGACTTCTTTATGGAATTCTTGAACTCCCCTGCCCCATGCACACTATTTCTGTTAATATATAATGTAAAACTTTTTATTTCTTAGGCAGTGGATGTACTTAAATGGCATATCAGTGAGGATAACTACTCAGTCCTCAATAATGGTAGGATTTGGCCAGGGAGCATGCAAAAGTTAGTGACCCAGGCACTTAAATCAGGAGACCTCTATGGAACCTTAGACACTGCTCTCCTGCCATAAATGTCTGAAGCATGCTCGCCTTCCTGCGTGAAAAACATAGAACACCAATACAGCAAAAGTGTCTTTTCATTACGGCACACCTTACATATCTACAGTATATCTATCTAATTATCAATCTATACACTGTATATATACAGTTGTGCTCATAAGTTTACATACCCTAGCAGAATTTGTGATTTTCTAGTCATTTGTCAGAGAATATGAATGATAACTCACAAACGTTTCTTTCACTCATGGTTAGTGGTTGGGTGAAGCCATTTATTGTCAAACAACTGTGTTTACTTATAATGACAACAGAAACTACCCAAATTAACCTGATCAAAAGTTTACATACCCCAGTTCTTAATACCGTGTATTGCCCCCTTTAACATCAACGACAGCTTGAAGTCTTTTGTGGTAGTTGTGGATGAGGCTCTTTATTTTCTCAGATGGTAAAGCTGCCCATTCTTCTTGGCAAAAAGCCTCCAGTTCCTGTAAATTCTTGAGCTGTCTTGCATGAACTGCAAGTTTGAGATCTCCCCAGAGTGGCTCAATAATATTGAGGCCAGAAGACTGAGATGGCCACTCCAGAACCTTCACTTTATTCTGCTGTAGCCAATGACAAGTCGAATTGGCCTTGTGTTTTGGATCATTGTGATTTTGGAATGTCCAAGTGCGTCCCATGCACAATTTCCGGGCTGACGAGTTCACATTTTTCTCCAGTATTTTCTGATAACATGCTGCATTCATCTTGCCATCAATTTTGACCAAGTTGCCAGTACCTTTGTAGCTCACGCATCCCCAAAACATCATCGATCCACCTCCGTGATTCACAGTAGGAATCATGTGACTTTCATCATAGGCCTTGTTGACTCCTCTCCAAATGTAACGTTTATGGTTGTGGCCAAAAAGTTCAATTTTGGTCTCATCGCTCCAAATGACTTTGTTCCAGAAGTTTTGAGGCTTGTCTCTGTGCTGTTTGGAGTATTGTAAGTGGGATACTTTGTGGCATTTGCGTAGTAATGGCTTTCTTCTGGTGAATCGACCATGCAGCCCATTTTTCTTCAAATGCCTCCTTATTGTGCATCTTGAAACAACCACACCACTTTTTAGACCTGTATTCCAGCTGAAGTTATTTGTGGATTTTTCTTTGCATCCTGAACAAGTTACCTGGCAGTTGTGGCTGAAATTTTAGTTGGTCTCCCTGAATGTGATTTGGTCATAGAATCCCTAATTTTCCACTGCTGATTGGCATTCTCAATTGCTTGGATATCTTTATATCCATTTCTTGTTTTTTACAGTTTAATTACCTTTTCCTGCATATCCTTTGACAATTATTTTGCTTTCCCCATGACTCCTCAGTGCAGCACTGGATGAAAGATGCAAGGGTCTTTCAGGAGACCAGAAACTAACTTACCTTTAATACACGCACTGATTACAAGCAAACAGATCACAGGTGAGGATGGTAACCTTTAGTAGCCATTCAAACCCATTTGTGTCAACTTGTGTGCATGTTATCAGGCCAAAATCTCCAGGGTATGTAAACTTTTGATCAGGGTTATTTGGGTAGTTTATGTTGTCATTAAGATTTAAAAAGAGTAAAGACAGTTGTTTGACAATAAATGGCTTCACCCAACCACTTAGTGAAAGAAAAGTTTGTGAGTTATCATTCATATTCTCTGACAAATGGCCAGAAAATCACAAATTCTGCTAGCACAACTGTATATATATATATATATATATACATACATATATATATACACACCATATAGTAAGCATGGAAGGACCCCAACTGCAGTGGTTTGCTGGACAACGTCTCAGTTGTATTGTCACAACTTTTTTCAAGTCATACAAATGTAAAGCGAATACAAACATACCTTTATAGATGCAAAACACCCTGTGCAATGTGGAGCTGCCATGGAACGGGTATCCCTCCGAGATTAAAGGAACACCAGTAAATCAAGAACTGATGAAAACATTTTTATTATTTGTTGAATACTAATTTTTTTAATAAATGTTTGATATATGTCAAATTTTTCGATGTTTTTATAAGGAGTTGAAAACAACTGATATTATCTAACTAGTTATCATATTGGGGTGCTTAAATAACACTACTGGGGTGATATATATATACAGATGGAGCGCTGCGCCAGCACCAGAATCTGACGGAGAGGCGCCCCATCTGACTGAGACGCGCGTGCGTCTCACACGCACGCGCGTCACAGTTTCCCATCGGCGGGGGGATGGGAACCCTGTCCGTCTCCGCTTCAGGGAGACAGACAGGGATAGGGGGGATCGGCAAGGCGGCCGGGTCCCTGGGCGAACCTCGGCGAGGCGGCGGGGAACCGGGTGAGCCCCTTTGTAAGGTGAAGCGTGCGCATCTCGTGCGCGTGTGTCCCCTTACGGCAGCTGGCGGGGGATGGCGGCTGGCGAATCTTCCGCCATCCCCTGCAAGAGCGGGAGGCGCTCCATTTGTATATGGGAAAGAGAAGTAGGTGAACCCTCGGCGCAAAAAGGCTCTTTTAACTCCAGCAGTCAAATAGGAATCAGCTGATTAGTGAATAGTTCAAGCTGATCACACTATATCCATGAATGGGATGCAGCCTCCTCCAATACTCCCAGGACTCACAGGAGAAACACGATTGATCTGTTAAAATGAAGAACAGGAGGGGCGCTCCATAGTGTATCACACAGGTTTTAATAAAAGGAAGTATAAAACACATCCAGATGAGGCAAACAATGTACCTGTACCAAATGTAAATCTGCTGTGGGCTGGGTACAACAAGTTTCAAATTGAAAATGCCAGGCAACCTCCTACCGCTGATCTGGGGCACTGCTGGAAACCACGATCTCCCGCTGAAGCAAGCAGCGTGTCGGGACAACCACGCAGGAACAGACGCGGTGGGGGAACTGGACAAGGTGAGATATATATATATATATATATATATATATATATATATATATATATATATAAGAGAGAGAGAGAGAGAGAGAGAGAGAGAGAGAGAGAGAGAGAGAGAGAGAGAGAGAGAGATTTGTCATCAGGTACTGTATAGAGTTCACCACTCAATGGGGAAAATTTGCTAAGTTGTGTATTCTACTTCACATGTGATGTTGCTATGGGCAACCAATCAGATCCTGTCTACTATCTTCTAGAGGGTGCTAAATAAATAAACAGTAGAAGCTGATTGTTTGCCCATAGCAACATCACATGTGAAGTAGAAAACACATCGGTACTTGTGTAGTTTCACGGCGCCACCGCGCGCACAGTGAAACTTTGAAACTTGGCAGTCTGCCAGACTCTGTGTTTACTGTGCGCGTGCCGCTCTAGCTGTTCTTAGCGCAGCGCGTGGCTGCTTTCCTTATGTAAGCTACGTTATCAGCATAGCGCTGGGCAGCAGCAGTGCACCCAGCGCTGACAGGTCACTGTGGTACTTGTAGTTTCACAGTGAAATAGGCAGTCCTGCGCACCGCTGACAACCCGGCAATTTAGACGCTAAAGCGTCTAAATCCAGACTCCTGCGCACCGCTGACAACCCGGCAATTTAGACGCTAAAGCGTCTAAATCCAGAGTCCCTCAACTGGACACCCTGGCAATTTAGACGTCTATATTTAGACGTCTAAATCCAGACTCCCTGCAAACCGCTAAGATGGGGGCATCTAAATTTAGATGGTAAAGCGTCTACATTTAGTAGGGTCTAGGGGTACACTATTAAACCTGTTCACAATGACACTAGTCGACGTAACAGCTGTCAACCTTGTTAATTCCACTATTCACGCCAACCCGAAGCGTGGCGAGCGCAGCGAGCCCGCGAGGGGCGGCGGTACGCGTCCTACGACCTTTTCATACCCCCACTATCCACGTCGGCATGGAGTTGATTCTATAAAGTGTGGCAAGCCACCGAGCCCGAAGCGTGGCGAGCGCAGCGAGCCCCGCGAGGGGGCGCGGATACCTTCACAGGTATCCGCGTCCCCTCGCGGGCTTCACAGGTATCCGCATCAACTCGCGGGCTTCACAGGTATCCGCTGTGCTCGCCACGCTTCGGGTTCGGTGGCTCGCTGCGCTTGCCACACTTTATAAAATCATCTCCACGCCAACGTGGATAGTGGGGGTATGAAAAGGTCGTAGGACGCGTACTACCGCCCCTCGCGGGCTCACTGCGCTCGCCACGCTTCGGGTTGGCGTGGATAGTGGAATTAACAAGGTCGACAGCTGTTACGTCGACTAGTGTCATTGTGAACAGGTTTAATAGTGTACCCCTAGACCCTACTAAATTTAGACGCTTTACCATCTAAATTTAGATGCCCCCATCTTATCGGTTTGCAGGGAGTCTGGATTTAGACGTCTAAATCTAGACTTCTAAATTGCCGGAGGAGTTTAAATTGCCGGGTTGTCAGCGGTGCGCAGGACTGCCTATTTCACTGTGGAACTACAAGTACCACAGTGACCTGTCAGCGCTGGGTGCACTGCTGCTGCCCAGCGCTATGCTGATAACGTAGCTTACATAAGGAAAGCAGCCACGCGCTGCGCTGAGAACAGCTAGAGCGGCACGCGCACAGTAAACACAGAGTCTGGCAGACTGCCAAGTTTCAAAGTTTCACTGTGCGCGCGGTGGCGCCGTGAAACTACACAAGTACCAACACATCTTATTAAATTTCCAATGATGGGTCAAGTTCACTTACCTCCCTAGTTCTGTTGCTTACTAACTCGCTCTGTCACTAGCGCACTACTGATTTCAGTAATGGGGTAGAAGGTGAACAGTGATTGGTTAATAGAATTTACTGTGCGTTTATGTCTGTATATCGAAAAGTGCAGACCGGGTAGTTAAGGTAGGTAAGATGTTCTATCGAAGATGGGATGTTGCTCATCGCAACCAATCAGATTGTACTTCTTATTTATTTAGCACCTTCTAGAAGATACTGGTATCTGTTTGGTTGCTATGGCCAAGATGCTATCCTTAATAGAACTCCCATCTTAATATATTTACCCCTAAGGATCAGAATGGGCTGGGTAGCACCTGACACAAGTCAGCCTATCAGAAGTACCCAGCTTCCTGTACAGTTGATCTCTATATAAAATGACCGTATTCCAAGTACTGTACATGACTTATATCTCTAAATGCAGATGGGCAGCTTTTCTGCATTTACCCAGCAAAACCTTTGAATTAAAGCTTTAAACCACCATAATATACAGGGTGTGTGCAACAGGGAAAAAGGAAGAAAACAGAGTAATCAGCAAGTGTCAGATCAGGAGCAGGAATGTTTCAGAGTAAAGGACATGGACGCCTCACGCACTCAACTGCCTTTATAATTTTCTTGAGTCTTTGTTCAGTTTATAATTGCTGCTCTTTATACAGTGTTCTCTTCAGTTTAAAACTCTGCTCTCACAATACCGGCCAATGTATTATTATTGGGAAATCGCCATCACAATATTTTTTTTTTTTGTGCAAAAGTATTATAGGATCTATTATCTGGAAACTCTAAGATCGTTCTCTAAGCTGGAGCAATAAAGAAGAAATAATTGCTGCTTTTTTGATAATACTTACTTATAGACAGAGTTTACTCCTACGCTTTAGTTTCATATACCATGCAGCTGAGCTAACCTAAAAATATAGAACCAGTGTACCTAAAATAACGGAATAGCAGTTGTTTCTGCAGGGAAAGCATGTGGGTTTTGTGTAAGACAGCCACCTACAATATAGAAGCCATTGGTGACTGGTAATACTAAACAGTTCTCATTCCCCCAGTTGCTGGATACCAATGGCTGCTTTCATACACTTTCCCCCACCAGCAGCTACAATTATTATTACACAATATTGGTATTGTATGCAGGGCCGGTGCCACCACTAGGCAGCTTTAGGCATTTGCCTAGGGTGCCGGCCACTGGAGGGCGGTACTGAGCCGACGAGGAGAACAGGAAGAAATCTGCAGCAGGCTACCAGGTCCTAGCAGGATGGAAATTCATCACAGCCGGTGAGTCCAGTGAGCTGTATGCCCCCGCTGCAACCTGGGTGGCACCCTTTCTGGAGCCCCCCTCCCAGCCAGGGCCGGCAACAGAAATCTTGGGGCCCTGTACAATGATATTTCTGGGGCCCCCACCTAATCCCAAATCCATAAAACCCTCTTCTGCATGAGCCTCATTGAACCTTTCACTGCTCCAGAGCCTGCATTCAGGTGCGGACTACACGGCTGTGCGTCTGCTGCCCCAGGCCGTGCACACACACAGAGTAGATGGCTCTGAGCGCCCAGTGGCAAGGCACACACACAGATGGCAGTGGCACACAGGGAGTCAGTCACACTCAGCCACACACAGATGGTGCACAGTAGACGGCTGGGCTGCGAGGGTCACTGACAGGCCAGCTAGTACAGGCAGTGGTCATGCCGGGGCATGGAAGCTCTGGGGCCCTTCAGATCGCTGGGGCCCATCACACTTGTCCCCCTTGACCCCCCCTGTCGCCGGCCCTGCTCCCAGCTACCCCATCCGCAGCAGGTGCCCGCTGACCCCCCCCCCCCCAATCAGCGTTAATACCGCTGACCCCCGTGCTGGTCGTCAGCGGAACCCCCCCTGTAGCCCCCCTCAGCTACCCCATCCGCGGCAGGCACCTGCTGAAACCACCCCCCTTCCTGTTGTTGCAGAGACACACACCCCCTGCCGGAGTGCGGTAATCCGCGGTTGGTTCCCCTGCCCTCGGAGTGGGTGAGCAGAGGGGAGAAGGAGGGGGCGGGCGAGCGGGGGGGTCGTGTGGGGCACAGACAGGGCTGGCACCAGCCCTGATTGTATGTATCCCAACTTATGGCCAAATTCAGACCTGTTTGCTAGGCTGGGTATATTCGAAGTGCCGCCCCACAAGGATGCCCCCCACCCCAACAGATTCTGCTCTCTTGCATGCGAGCAGATGCATTTGCATACACATCCATTCGCATGCAGCCGCATCGAAGAGAGATAATTTCATGGTCGCTCACCATCTAATGATTTTTTTCCCCTATGCAGATAAAAGTCAGTCTAAACAGACTTTTATTCTGGGGGAGATGGCCGAATTCAGGGGGCGGGCGCTGATGTCATATGATGTCAGCCGTCCGCCCCAAGCAGGTATCCACACCTGCGTTCGCAGGGGTACGCCCAGAGTTTCTGTGGGCGCCCATAAAAGGCTGGGCTTTTTCCCTGCTTCCGCCCCTTGCCTGCCCATCCTGGAGCAAATGCGCCCACAAGTAGGATTCCTCTGATTCTCGGGGTGGAGCGGCCTGTGTAAACACACATGCGGCTCTTTGGTCTGTTGGTTCAGGTCAGCGGTTTGTTATTTATTTACCCCTGGATGCCTACATGGACCCAAAAGGAAGCGATCTACACTGGATGGGGTGAGTGATATTTTTTTTCCACAGGTTCAAAATGGATTACTACTAGACAAGTGTACAGAACCGGCGGTTTAAGATAGGTGAGTATTTATGTATGTATGTATGTACTGTATGTATGTATGTATGTATGTTTGTATGTATGTATGCATGTTGTATGTAATAAAGTTAGACTTTATTTTGTGTGCGTTTTTATTTGGGTATTGGTCCAGCTGTGGAACTACAAGTCTTAGAAGGCACAATAATGTTTCTGGTTTATGAAATATAGGGGGGTACCTTATTAATTTTGTCCCCCCGTATTTCAGAAAGAATGTCTGGCTCAAAGAGCCTGTGGCTGGTTTTACAGTGTATATATAAACATTAACCACTTGAGTGGTATGCCAGAAAATTTTCCGGGCTCAGCTGCACTGCCGCAGAAGGCTGTCCCTGTTTACGGGCATACCACTATGTAATAGGTGCGCGCTAGTGATGACTCCAGAGGAACACCACTGGTGCACCACCTCTACGCCCCCCCCCCCCGTCACCCCTGTTGGCCTCCCCACCCCCTCCGGCGATTGTATACGCCAGAGCTCCCCCACCGCTTCCTCATGCCGTCACTCGCCATACAGCAGTGACGTAGGCAGCAGGCTCGGGATGTTCAGGCCGGCTCAGGGGGACTCAAGAGCACTGAGGAGTTCAGGCGCCCAAGTCCTCCCGAGCCGCCATAAACATCCCGAGCCTGCCAACTACGTTACTGCTGACTGTGACTGGCGGCTGGGGCAGCGGTGGCAGAGAAGCCCCGGCGTATAAATGCCAGAGCGGAGATGAGGGGGGGGGTGGCTTCCTGCATCCCGTGGTGGGTTTTGCTGGGGCAGGACAAATCTGTCCTGGTAGGTTTGTCCTGTCCCAGCAAAACCCACCACTCAAGGGGTTAAAGTTTCTATTTTGTTCTACTCCCTTAAAACATTCATCTTCCATTTTGTAGAGGAATAATTAAACATTTTTTGTGATGACGTGACAACTTGGTTATAAAGTTAACTGTAACCTTTCGGTGTATTATGTATTAAAACCGTTAAAACCGTAAACAAAGTTTCATCATACTTGCCTACCTGACCCTCTCCATGAGGGAGAAAATGCTCTGTTCCTGGGATTCCCATGATTGCCATCACCTGTGGTGAAACACCTTTCTTATCAATTACCTAGCTCCCCACAGGTTATGGCAATCATACATTACCAGGGAAGCCCAGGAACAGAGCATTTTCTCCCGTATGGAGAGGGTCATGTAGGCAAGTATGTGTTTCATGCGTTGTGGAAGCAATTCAGCACCTGAAGTAAGGGGTAGTTTACTTTAATCAACTTTTTGTACAATGAATCAAGGCAAACTGGAACTCTTGAAGAAAACAATGACAAATTAGGTAAAGACTGAAATATAAAAAAAAAAAAAAAAAATATACACTAGAGGTATATTAATTACGGTATACCATCTGCATTAACTTTTGTCACAAACGCAAAAACCGCTCACCCTAATAATCTATAAAGCATATTTTCAGATTGGTAATGAACACACCAGTTGCAGTTTTTAAGCCATTCTTACAATATTTAAATCTAAACAAATGTGAGCCTCATTTATATTCACAGTGTGGATACAATATGTCAGTTTATACAAGTAAACACACACATTCATCCATGCACACATCCTCTAGAGGAGCCCAAATTTCATCATCAGTCATCAATGGCTCCTATTCTCCAGATATTTCCCAAAGGGAACAATTAAAAGCACTAATTATTCACAGGCTTCTCTGACATGCATTGCATGACCTTGCCACCTACATTTCTGATACCCTCCAGCAATTTGCTCATGAGCTGAACAAACACATGGGCAGGCAGAAAGTGACTGTAGTATCTGCATTGCCTGACATAAATATACATACAGCTGATGAACAATTAGCATGCATATATCATTTGAAATGACTTTGAACTCTGCTTTCTGTTATAGAAAGGATGGATGGAATTGTTCTTTGTGCAAAAAAAAAACCCTATATACTGTATAATATTACTGATGATTCTTGTTAGATTGGGTTATATTATTATTTTTCCATCACTCGATTAAAATGTTCTCTAGAAGAAGTGGAAGAAAGGACAAAACTGGGCTGTAGAATGGAAAATTCACTGAACTATAGATAAATTTGAGGCAGAAATTCTCAAACTCGGTCCTCAGGTCCCCACACAGTGCATGTTTTGCAGGTCTCCTCACAGAATCACAAGTGAAATAATTAGCTCCACCTGGGGATCTTTTAAAATGTGTCAGTGAATGAGTGCACCTGTGCACCTGCTGGGTGACCTGGAATACATGAACTGTGTGGTGTCCTGAGGATCGAGTTTCATAACCTCTGATAGCTGATGGATGATAGCTATGATGACATATTAAATACTTTAGAATAGGGGGATCTTGTGGTTGATTTAGTAAAACTGGTTGAGATCAAGTTACATAGGAGAACAGAGTTACAGTAAGCTACATACAATAAATTGCAATCCTGGGATGCATGAAAAAGCAGAGAGTTCCATTTGGGTGGGCTGAATGAGGCCCAATTTACCATCCAATCAGCTGCTGTCATTTTTTTCAAACCCAGCTTATCACATCAGTGGCATAACTACACTGCCAAAAAGTATCTAGCGACCCCCCAGTGATACCTCTTACACATTATGCCACACATTGTAAATGCACCTTACACTTTACACAACACTGTAATGCCACTGAAACTATATGCCACACACAGTAATGCCCCTAACGCTATACGTCACACATTGTAATGCCCTTATCGCTGTATGCCACACAATGTAATACCCATTACACTACATGGCACCCACCATAATGCTGATTACATATTACATATAACATATAGGGGCAGATGTATTAAGCTTTGCGAAGAGATAAACTGGAGATAAAGTGGAGATAAATTGGAAAGAGATAACGCACCAGCCAATCAACTTCCAACTGTCATATTTCAAACACAGCTGATTGGCTGGTGCGTTATCTCCTTCCAATTTATCTCCACTTTATCTCAAGTTTATCTCTACGCCAGGCTTAATACATCTGCCCAATGGCCCTTATTACCAGGGAGGTCCAGAAACAGAGCATTTCTCCCTGAAGGAGAGGGTCAGGTAGGCAACCATGCCCTTATTCAGATCTGATCGCAGTACTAATTTGTTCTCAAAGTGGGCAAAACCATGTGCACTGCAGGTGGGGCAGATTTAACATGTGCAGAGAGAGTTCAATTTGGGTGGAATGTGTTGAAACTGGAATCTAAATTGCAGTGTAAAAATAATGCAGCCAGTATTTACCTTGCACAGAAACAAAATAGCTCACACATATCTAACTCTTAGTATATTGAGTACAAATTTGTACTGCGATCAGATATGAATAAGGGCTACTGACACCATTTTATGTCCCACACACAAAAATGCCCAGCACTGGGAGTGGTGGTGCAGGTTTACCACTGGAAACAATCTTTAATAAGTTCACAAATTATGCCCCACACTAAGGGTTCTAATTACTCTTTGAAAGGGGTTTCATGGAAAAAGAGGGTACATGCTTATTGCCATGGGGATTACATGCTCATTGCTGGGCAGAATGCATGCTCATTGCTAGGGAGGGTTACATGTTCATTGTCAGTGGGAATTACATTCTTGCTGCCACACCACCAAAGCATAAAGAATCTCACTCCCTACAGCAGTAGCACACAGACCCCCACAGTAGATGGACACAGCTTTTGCACCATTGAACATGGGGGTCTGCTGCCCACAGGGAGGAGTATGGACAGGGGGGCCGCAGAAAGAGAGAGGGTGCACTAAAGTAGAGGGAGGACCAGGCAGCCAGGTCTCTCCAGTGGGGGATCAGACAGTACAGTCTGACCTGTGTCTGCCGTGTTAAAGCACCGCCCGCGCATAGGCCCCAGTAACTACCACCTTCACCTCTAAAGAACTGTGAGGAGCTGGGACATGCAGCCACCACGGACAGGAGGGTGCTGGGAAGCCACTGATACAAACAGCACTGCTGGTATTTCAAATGCCCCGTTGCCCATTGTAAGCCAATCAGTGCTTGCAGTCTGGGAGCCAATTAGGAGCTACTGGTGCCTGATTGGCTGCTGGACTGAAAATTCCAATTAGCTTGCAGTAGGCAGCGGCGCATTTGAAATACCAGCAGCGCAATTTGTATCATCGGATTCCCAGTGCCCTCCTCTCTGTGGCAGCGGAATAGTTGGACCTGCCCTGCTCATACTGACAGCCGGACTCCAAGGAGAGATCCTTCCTGGCTGTCAGATGTCCCTTCAGCAGTGCTCTCCGCAGATCCCGCCAGTGCTGACTCCCCCAAGCCACCCCGGGGTCTGCGGCATCATTGTTACTCACATGGCAGTCCACTTTATTTCCACCCAAGGCTTAATGCAGAGACCCCTATGTACAGTAACTTCCCAAGTCATAGAGAGAAAAACCCTCAAGGGTCTGAGGCTTCAAATTTCCTGGCTAGGTCTTTCATAAGTAGCTGCCAGGGGCAAATGCAGGATTTTCAAAGGATGGTTAACAGAAATGAGTGAAGCCAAGAATGGGGGTGGAGACTCCCATCACAAATGTGCGTTCGACCTGGTCCGGTGCTTTCAGATTAGGCACGGGTCGCCAATTTTACAGAGGACTGAACTCTTCGGGTCGAAATTTCGGGTGGTTGACCTGGATTATTTGGTGTGGTGTGTTCACACCACCTCTTGACCCGGATCAACCTATCACCAACCCGGGTTATTTGTGCATGTGTGTGTATGTTTATACAGTGTATATATATATATATATATATATATATATTATTATTTATATTATTATTATTATTATTTAGTTATTTGTGCATGTGTGTGTATGTTTATACAGTGTATATATATATATATATATATATATATATATTTTTTTTTTTTTTTTTTATTACTTACAAGTGTCACCAGGAAGACAGCAGGCAGCTGATGCTGAGAGACAACTGAAACACTAAATCATCACATACCTCTCTGCAAGCAGGTAGTCTTGTTTCATAGAGGGACAGCCACAGAGATCATAGGGAGCTGCATCTAGGGAAACAGAGCAGGAAAGCTTGCAGCACAACCCGTGATATGCAGGTCTTCAAAGGGAGCGGAGCCTAATCATGGGGGTATGGCTTAAATTGCGGTCCGCAAAATGTGCAATTAACAAAATTTAATCAGGGGGGTTCCTAGATATTCACAACCCCCCTGTGTGCCCCACTGCCTGTATAAGCACAGGCAAAGTGATGTCTCCCTGTATAACTTGGCTATACCTATTACTGCTCAGTAAATATCCATGAAGCCTCATAACATTCTCCCTCCGTGGGTGTCCACGACACCCCTGGAGGGAGAATAAATTAGTGTGCCGAGCGTAGCGAGGCACCGGGCCCGCTGCGTGGCGAGCACAGCGAGCCCGCAAGGGGGGGGCGATTCACGTCCCCCCCTTGTCGGCATTTCGGCTGTCGGGATTCCGGAGTCGGGATTCTGAATGCCGGGATCCCGACCGCCGGGATTCAATACTGAATCCATGGAGGTAGGCTGAGGTAATTTCTTATGCACAAAAGACTTCCTCTTAGTAATCCCATTGTAGAGTGCTAATGCTTCCATCAACAGATAACTAATGACAATAACTTGCATCTGGCAATATTGTTACTTTTTATCACCAAATAGAATAGACAATCAAAAGTTTCAATTCTATCAAGGTTATATACATTTTTTGTCCTTCTATTTTAGTTTTTGTGGCTTCATTCATCCAACCTGTTAAAATAGAAAGTGAGATATTTGGTAAGAAATCTCCAGTTTTTTTAAAGTGGCAATCATTTACACTGCAAAACCAGTTTGATTTTGCAGTGTAAATAATTGCAGCTTTAAAAAAAACTGGAGATTTCTTACCAAATCTCTCACTTTCTGAATACATGTATCTCATCCTATTAAATCTCACCCATAATTTTTTAGTAACTGTGGGGCAGATTTATTAAGCTCGGTGAAGTGATAAAGCGTCTGATTTTTTGGTTTGAAAAATTACAGGTAGGAGCTGATTGGCAGGTGCTAAACAGACACTTTATCACTTCACCAAGTTTAAGAAATCCACCCCTGAGGGAGCACTGATGAAGCAGTGATAAGGGAGGAGAAGTGATAAAGTGCCTGGTACTTTATCACCGGCCAAACAGATCCTGAATGTTAAGTAACAGACTGGGTTTAAAAAGGGACAGTAAGGAGCTGATTGGCTAGTTTTACCACCTACTTTATCACTTATCCTCCCTTATTTATGCTTCATACATCTACCCCTGTACCCTTGATAATTACTGTGCTCTAACAACTTTTCATTGAAGGTCACAGACCACAGTGGATAATTATGTGTAAGATATATCCCAAGAAGTTTTTGATATTGTTTGAAATAATTTTCTTCAACATAGTGTTGCGTAAAATATACTGTCCTGACTTCATCGATGTATATACTTGCTTCTGTTGTTAAGGCCTATACACACTGGGTGACTAGTGTGTATGGGGTACGAAGTAGCGAAGAGCGTTGAGCGCTGATCCACGCTCCTGCATCATCACTTGCCCGGCCACTCATCTGCTGTTATTACCAGCAGATGAGCGGCGGAGTGGAATGCTTTCAATAGTTTCCTGTAACACTTGGTGCCAGATGTATAAAGCTTCCAAAGGGATACATTTGAGAGAGATAAACAACCAGCCAATCAGTTGCTACCTGTCATTTTTCAAACCCAGCCTGTGACATGGTAGGTAGGAGCTGATTGGCTAGTTTTTTATCACTCTCTATTTTATCAATTTTTGAAGCTTACTTCTCAGTAGGGATTTTCTCCATTGTGAGGTGTTCGATTGTTCTCACACGTGCTCAAATGAAAGAAATAAGTGGTGTCTAAGACTAAGGTGTACTCAGAAAATTTATTTTCTTTTTCAAATTATGTGGGTAAGTGGGGGGGCTGAACAAAAATGGTGGATTTTTGACAGCGTACCTCACTTAAGTGATTTAAAGGCTGGAGAACACATGTAAAGGTTTCTTTACTTTAAAGAAAGAGGGCGTACCCCTACTCACGATGTAATTAGAAGATTTCAAACCTGTAAAGGTTTCTTTAAATGGGTTTCTCCCTGGTGCAGTGAGTTATATAACTGTAGATCCGGTACACATCTATTGGACCGATAACTCCAACAGTCCGGGTACCATAAAACAAAGAGTTTCCAAAATATAACTCAATATTATAAATTCTTACAATATCATAACTACTTTAGGCACCATATGTAATGGCATACCTTACTCACCCCTTTTATTGGGGGAAACAAGCCCGTAGCGGTTCCTTTTCCAATGGGTTTGCTGCTGATATGTGGTTATGCCAAATAGAGCCAGGAAACCGATTTTAAAAGGTATCACCATATAGTTTATTCCAAAAAAAGTTCTTTATACATGTCCCATAAAATAGATTTTGTGGGCCAAACCACAAAAATCCAAAATCCAACACGAAAATTTACAAACCAAAAATAAAAAATAAAAAATAGATAAAACCAATACATACATCCAGAAAGTGTGTGGCTGTTCACTCTCCTCTGGCAGGATCTACGCGTTTCGGTCTAGATGACCTTTATCAAGATATATATCTGTTCTTGCAGTCAGATTTATAATTATATATAACAGTAAATAAAATTGTAAAATATAAAAAGTAGTTCAATGATTATTTTCCAATATGTCATATTAAGCATTAGCAATGACTATTCATATTGTACTTCATGACCTGTATATTTTTACATAAATTATATACAAGTACCATGCAAACTGAACAACTAAAGAACATTTTATTTATAATATTTTCCTCCAGTACATAATGACATATGCATTTTATATACCATATTATGCAGCTATATCACAAAGTTTGCCTGGGTTTACTCCGGGTACTCTGGTTTCTTCCCACAATCCAAAAACATACTGGTAGGTTAATTGGTTCGCAACAAATTAACCCTAGAACAGCTGTGTGTGCATGTACATGTGGTAGAAAATCTAGGTTGAAAGCTCCACTGGGGCAGGGACTAATGTAAATGTTCAAATATTCTCTGTAAAGTGCTGCGGAATATGTGTGCGCTACAGTATATAAATAACTGGTAACTATCACCAGCACCCAATGTACAGTGGCTTCTAATATTTCCATGCTGTCTTGACCTTAATAATAATAATAATAATAATAATAATAATCCTAATTCTATGCTGTTATAATCCCTGCAGTCAGCATGTCAGCTGTTGGAACCCAGACTGCCACCAGAGCACAGGTTCCAGAACTCTGACAAGGATTACTATGCTGAAACCTGCATTGAACAGAAATTTCCCAGGCGGGAAAGTGTGAGGTCAAAGAAGTAGAGGTTAGGATTAGGCTAAGGGGTGGAGGTTAGGGTTAGGTTGTGGGTATCAGGAGTAAGCATTAGTAGGGCCAACAGCAGGTGCTGTGAGAAGATACAGTAGTGCCCCTGTACTTTCTGGTCTCCACTGCAATCATGCCCGGCCGCACGCATGCCCGCACCCACGCCTGCATGTAATCCAGTGTGGAAATGAGCACGTAACTCCCCCTTGCAACAAGTGTGTACCCCCCTGACAACAAGCATGTAACCCTCTGACAACAAGCATGAATCTTCTCGCAAGGAGCATGTAACTCCTGGAAATGAGCATATAACCCCTGGAAATGAGCATGTAACCTCCTATAATGAGCATGTAACCCCTGGAAATGAGCATGTGACCCCTGGAAATGAGCAAGTAAACCCTGGGCATTAAGGTGTATGGCATAATGTATAATAGGCATTATGGTGTGGGGCATACGTAATGGGAGTTTAACACTAGCAGGTATGGTTATGCTGCAAGTAGGGAGGGCTAGAGATGTAGTAAGAGAGGGTTAGGGAACTTATGGAGTCCCATTCAGGATCCTACATACAGTATTGGGCCTTAGCTGCCTACCCTCCTGCATTCTACAGAAGACTCCCTGAAATAGCAGTAATCTCCCTCTCTCCCTCCTTAGTCTAGCAATCTCCCTCATTTCACCTAGCCCACATTACACTGTTAAATTTTTTGGGAAAAAAGGAATGAGAGACAAATACATTTACATAGACTCATCAGCGCCATTTTCCAGCACTTTAGCAAGTATAGTATCTCTTACTAACGGCTTTGCAGCTCATCTACATTTGGATATGTCATATTACAAGATTCCTCTCAGATGTAGCAGTACACTACACACCCACGCTTCTAGGTGCCACGTTCACAATCTCTTTTCACAATCTCTCTATATGGATCTAGACACACCCATTGGGTGGAGCATGACACTCCCCCTCAATGGGGCGCTGTGCAAAATACTACTACCAACTATAATCTCCCTGAAACTAGTTTTCAAAAGTAGGCAAGTATGTATTGGGCTACAGTTGTAACAGGCAGCACAGACCTAGGACCCTCTGTAGCTGCACTGCACTGCATTGGCCGGCAGCCTGCCCATGCCATGTAACTGAAGGAATAGGAGAGGGGCCATTCTTTTAGATAACGATCAGGGCTTTCAGGCCCTCTCTGTTGTTGTAGTTCACCTGCTCACTGGATGCTGGCAAGAGGGAAGGTATGGGAGGACATGTATATTGTCTGTGTGTGTAAAGTTTTTAAATAAATATCGCTATCTAGAATCTGTACCTTCTGGGTAACAAAATACGCTACCCAGTAGGTCCTCTAGCATCTATCCATCTGTTCAATAGGACCTCTAGCATCTGTCTCTTTCAAGGTGGCGGCCATTTTTGGAATGACATTTTCAGCAGATTCCATACGGACAGCCAGACCCATTGGAATCAACAGAGACCATGCGCCCCAGAGTGCAGGCTCCCCTAAGCCACCGCTTGGTCTGCAGTGTCATTGTTACGCCACGGCATATATGGCACATAATGTATGATACTATGGATAACATACAGTACAGTATATATTGGTACTGGCACAAGTGGAGGATGCCTCTCAAACTAAGAGCTTACAGTCTATGTGCAAAGTCTATTCACATCCTATTGTTTCAGCAATTCTTTCAGAACTACACAATTCTCTTTCATTTTCTTTTAACACAGACTCAAATGAATGTGACAGTTCCCTCCATAATCTCCTTCTCTCCTAGAGTTAGAGCAGGTTCCTGATATTATAATCTGCTGCATGGCTGAATGGTGAATCCTGATAATTTCATTCCGCTCAGTCTCATTTTTCAGCCATAAAAAGGACAAGAGAATGTGCTGTGCTGGGAGACATTTTTTTTCTGCAGACTTCACAGAAATTAATATTTTTAACAACTGGCAATGAAAATAAAACAATAAATAATGAAACAGAATGGAAAATCTGTTTCGTGTTATCTAAAATTAATTTGCTCTGGATTTTTATGGGTGAGAATCAGACAACGCTGATTACAGTATACCACATAAACTATTGCCCTATGCAAAACTTAATTAAAACCAACAGATCTTGCAGCCATGGGTGCAGAGTTAAACGCTGATACATATTTGGACACCGAGGGTATGTTCCATGCCAAATGCTACAAACAGAAAGGTACAGTACAGCTGTTGTTTTAATAGACTGACACAGCGTGGGGTTACCTCCGATGCAGTTATCCAAAGATATCACAGAAGGAGAGGAAATATCTGTTATCGCTAAACAATCTGTAGCTGTAAGAGATTTGGGGGGGTATGCCATCTGCGATCATGGCTGTCGATCCCCGCCGTGATCCTGGCCCGTTTGTGGTCAGATTGACGGCATAAAGACAGACGGGATTCAATGTCCCGCCTGCCGATGGGTGCTAATTGTCATTATCCGGGCCGTAGAGCGACAATCCACAGCCGTTTTTGTGGCCATGCCCCCCATGGCCGCAAAAACGGCTGTGGATTGTCGCTCTACGGCCCGGATAATGACAATCCATGGCCGTTATCGGCAGAACGGGCCCGACAGCTTCTGAAGTCTGGCCCGTTCTGCCATGATCCCGCATCAATGCTGTCGTTAATAAGAGGACTGAATAGGAAGCCGCCGCTATTACCTGCGTCAGAATTAGCGGCGGCACATTGGCCTCTTTGGGGGGGGGTATGCAATGTACAGTACTAAACTACCAACCTGACATTTTTCAAACACAGAATGATATATGACAGTTAGTAGGAGCTGGTTGCTTTGCTGTTACAGTACATCTGCCCCACAATTTTAGGGGGTGATTCTGGTTGGTTTGCAAAAGCAAACTCCTTCTTTAATGGACAAAACCATGGGCAGGGCAGTTGTAACATGTGCAGAGAGAGTTAGATTAGTTATTTTGTTTCTGTGCAGAGTAAATACTGGCTGCTTTATTCTTACACTGCAATTTAGATTTGAGTTTCAACACACCACACCCAAATGTATCTCTCTATGCACATGTTACATCTGCCCCACCTGCAGTGCAGCATGGTTTTATCCATCAAAGAAGGAGTTTGATTTTTAGTTTACTTTAACAGCACGTAACTTTCAGTTCGCACAATTGAAAATGATTAGTGATATTCATACCTCCCAACTGTCCCAATGTAATTCCACTATCTGGAGACTGTCCCGCTTTCCCTCCTGAGGGTGGCAATGTAGGGGGGGGGGGGGGCAGTTGGGAGGAGCCAGGGATCACAGGAAGATTGTTGAAGAGATGTCACAGACATGCGCACGGCATCTCTTCAGTGCAGGGAGGGAGCAAGGGCAGAGAGAGCAGGAGAGAAATGGTGAAAACGGGGGTCACAGCACAAGACCACACCCACCTGTAGGCCACGCGTCCTTTCAGCCCGGCTGTGCCTTCGATGCCGCAGGTCTAGAATTGACAATACAATAGTTGGGAGGTATGAATATTTATTGTTACAGTATGTACAAAATGTGGTGGAACCTTTTAACGAAACATTTATCTTCCATATGCTGATGTTAAATAAAGCCCCTGGCTAACCTTATTGAGGCCCCAGAATACTAAATCTAAATATGTCTTAGGTCCATATGTAAAACATACCACTCCTTTTGATGTCCTGCAAGCAGATCACGCCCGAGTAGGGTTGGGACCATGGGAAAAAGGGAATGGGGCCATGGATGGAGTGAGCATGACCAAGCACTGCAATCCTTGTTTTTGTCATTTTGGGTGTGTGTGCAGCGCTCCTCAAGCAGCTGAGCATCCCCCAGCACCCCTCCCTGCACTGATAGATGCTGTGTACACGCGCCCAGCATTTATTTAGTGATTAGCGGCTGCTTTCCAGAGCAGTGGTGATCACTGGCTCTCCCCACCTACATGATGTCTATTTAGCAGGACTGTCCTGCTGTAAATAGGACAGTTGGGGGGTATGGTAATAGCCTACTAGTGTGATGCTAGTGTTCAGCTGTATTTTTTAAGGGGTAACAATATTAAAGGCAAACCCATCATTGTTTCACTTTTTAAAAAATTTACTCTTTTAAAATAGAAGCAAACACTCCCCAGAATTATACCTTTGGCTGCACTAATGTTTATAGGAATTGTGCAAAGTTCTATATAACCACAATGGGGTATATTAATTTAGTGTGATAAAAGGTATAAACTGCGCTCTATGTTTTTAAGCAGCTCCTGATGAAAAAATAGGGTTAGATATAATAGGATCGGAGCGCTCTGTGTGTGCTAATTATGGGTATGAGTGACACCTGTAAAAATACATTTGGTTAAAAGCAATCTTTACACTCCTTTTGGAGTATGTAGAGTCCCCAGTTGGTACCTATCTTCCCTACCTTACAATGAGCCGACGGCACAGCACAGCGGCTGTGAGATGATTGTCACCGTGGCTCTTGTTTCTTCCCCGTATCGCAATGGGGTTGAAGCTTCCGGGTTCTGTTCAGCCGGCGTCCAGGCACAGTCTCCGAATCTGCAGCTGTTTGGTGTAGGGATAGACGATGGGGTTGTTCTCTATTCTCTGACCCAACGCTTTTCATGCCGCATGGGCACTTTTTCAAGGATACAGTTTATTTAAAAGGTTCACTTTTTTATTCTAAAACTTTATTGTTCAAACAGGAAGTTCCTTTAGGGAAGTTAAAAATATTTTGGTGGGAACCACATTTGTTCCTCTTGACAGGTGTCACTCATATTGAATACGTGAAGAATTCGAAGTTTGTATGTAGTTTTTTTATAAAATGAATCTAAAAAGGCATTTAATTCAATCTCTATGTTTAATCCACGTGGGTGGAGGGTTTTGAGTTCAAAAAGCCACCTTGTTTCATGTTTTAGGAGATCTTTGACAATGTTGCCGCCTCTCCAGTTTTGATTGATTTTTTTGTATTAAACCAAAATTTAATCCAGTTGGGTCTTTATTATGCTTTTCTAAGATATGATTTAAGATGCTGTGTGTCTCAAATCATTTCTTAGAAAAGCATAATAAAGACCCAACTGTATTAAATTTCATTTTAATACAAAAAAATCAATCAAAACTGGAGAGGCGGCAGCATTGTGTGGGTGGCAAATACAGAGGCAAGCCTGTCTCCAGTGGCAGCTTGTACCTTCTTGGGGGAGGGGGGCTGCCTCGGTCCCGCGGGTATGCAGGCACCCTCCCCCCCCCCTGTCGCCACCGCCGCCTCTTCTCCCGGTCCCGGGTGCCTGAGCTATGATGACAGCTTCTATGGGCTGCTTCGGCAACAGCCCATAGAAGGGAATCATGGTCCCGGTGCTTGTATAATACAAATGGCAGGCACCGGGACCGGCGTGTGTGCACTGCGCATGTGCAATTGGGGAATTTGTTCGGCAGTTCACAGAAGGCGTCCCGGAGGGAGGGAAATCCTCAAAATGGGACTGCCTTAGTGACTGGCAGGTCGTACTTCCAATAGGAAGTCACTGCCAGTGCAGTCTTACTGGCTGCATCTGGCTACACTACACTGCAGCCCATAGGTTAAAACCCGCCACTGCCTGTCTCTGTCTTGGTGGTGGTGGGCCCTTAAGAGACAGGGCGGCCTGGGGTCAGTACCCCCTAACCCAACCCCCTCATCCTGCCATGAGCAAGAGTGGTGGGGCTTTGAAATGCAAATTGATGTGTTTATCCCTACCCCCTACTGACATGTGTAATTGTGCAGTAAGTGCATCAGGAGTGGTGGGACTTACTGACAAAAATTGATTTGATATTTATCCCCGCCCCTACTCAGACACACAATTTGCATACAGTAGGTTTACCATTAGGTACCAAATGCTCTGTTCATGGACTTTTTTACTTAATGTATGATTGCCAACACCTGTGTTACACTACAGTAGCTGATTGATGAGAAAATTGTTTCACAGGTGATGCATTACATTAGGTACTTGTGTATTATAGCGGCGCCCCCGATGGCATGCCATGCGATTTTTGCCTCATATGCGATGAAACATTGTATAAGCACCCTAAAGGGTGCTTTTAAGCACCCAAATGGGTGCTTATAATGTTAAATGCACCCCCACGCCCCCCCCCCACTATAAACGTGAACCCAAAGCGTGGTGAGCGCAGCGAGCCACCGAGCCCGAAGCGTGGCGAGCGGACGCGGATACCTTCACAGGTATCCGAGTCCCTTCGCCACACTTAGGGCTCGGTGGCTCGATGCGCTCGCCACACTTTCTATTCTCAACTCCACGCCGACGTGGATAGTGGGGGTATGAAAAGGTTGGAGGACGCGTACAGCCACCCCTCGCGGGCTCGCTGCACTCGCCACGCTTCGGGTTCACGTTTATAGTGGGGGGGTGGCGTGGGGGTGCATTTGACATTGTAAGCACCCATTAGGTTGCTTATATAATTTTATAATCGCATCGCATTGTATGGCATTGTATGCCATATACAATGTCATACAATTTTAATATTGTATGACATTTTACAATATCGTGCGATATCGCATCGCATCGCATACCATCGCATGCCTTATGGTATGAGATGCGATGGGCGCTGCTATAATACACAAGTACCTTACATTACATTAAAAGGGAAGTCCAGGAGCAGAGCATTTTGGACCTAATGGAATGGGTCAGTGGAGTAAGTTCATTCCAGGTGCCTGGAGGCAAGATGAATGTTGATGCCCCCCCCCACACACACACACATCCCACACACACTTTATTATATATAATGCAATATGGTACGGTGCCAGCATACAGTATATTCATGGTTTAACTTACTCTTACTCCCTCCTTCCCTGATCCTCTATCTTCATCTCTCACCCCTCCACGTCACTATCGACCCCTCAACGCTACACTACTCACTCGGTCCACCTCCAAGCCCTGTCGCCCCTACATCTCTCACTCAGTTCACCTCTCTGTCCCCCTGTTACCACTGCACCTCTTACTCCTTCTTTCCCTGTTCCTTTCTTTCCCCCTGTCACCTCTCATTCCCTCCTCCCCTACATCTTTGACCTCTCACCCTACACCACTCACCCTGCACCTCTCTGTTGACCTATCTTTCTTTTACTCTCCTTTCCTGCACCTTTCCGTCCCCCTGAACTTCTCAATTCTACCTTCATTGCACCTCTCTGGCCTCATGTCACCTCACTTCATCCTTCCCTGCACCTCTCCATCCCCATGTCCCCCTTGCACCTCTCACTTCCTTCTTCCCTTCCCCTGTTACCCCTGCACCCCCTACTCCATCCACCTCTCATTCACCCCTGGCTGCACCTCTATCTCTCTCCACCTCTCCGGCACCCCTGGCTGCACCTCTCACCTCTTCCTTCCCTTCACATCTCACTCCCTCCTTCCATTCACATCTCTGTCCCCTTGTCATCGCTTCACCTCTACATCCCCTTCACTGCTTCAACTCTATGGTACTCCCAACTGATTAAATACATATATAAAACTCATACAACTTGTCTGACCTGTGGGCAGGTGGGCATTGTGGTGGGCATCAGGCTGCAAGCTTGTGACAGGTGGGCAGCCGTATCATGGGTGGGCGAGGGAGAGGAAAGCAGTATACTGCAGCTGGGTACCCATCTTCTAAACTTCTAAGCATACTTCCGGTGCAGGCAACAGCTCCCCTAAAGAAGTTCCGTGCTGGCTCTGCATTGCTACTAACCGCTCATGCATAGCAAATGAGCGGGGACCCAGCGCAGTGCATATTGAATGAGCGGGTCCCCACCCATGCATATCTAAGGAACGGGTACCTGCTCATTCAATATGCACTGTGCCGGTCCCCGCTCATTAGGTGTACAACTGGCGGGGACCCGCTCATTCAATATGCACTGTGACGGGTCCCCGCTCATTAGGTATGCACGGGCATATTTATTGAGAGGGGACTGACGCAGTGTACAGT
Source organism: Crinia signifera (assembly GCF_055691185.1). Classification (NCBI taxonomy): domain Eukaryota; kingdom Metazoa; phylum Chordata; class Amphibia; order Anura; family Myobatrachidae; genus Crinia; species Crinia signifera. The sequence continues at coordinate 273,791,517 of NC_139220.1, forward strand.
TAGAGGTCCTTTGCTCTGGAGCACTTGGGGCCTTATTCTGCTCGATACGGTGAGACCATATACGGGCGGATCTGTTTTTTTTTTCAACTGCGCATGCGTAGCTTTCGCAATGCGCAGGTGCGGTGACCTCACACCGATCACGGACGGGTCTCTCCCTGCGAAAAAACCTGTCCGAAAGAGTACGGTCTTTGAGGGCGGCATGGGGGCGTTTTTATGGGAGCGGCCGGAATAATGAGGAAAACTGGGTATAAACATGGGCGTACACGGGGGTGTGCACCAAAAATGTACGGTGCTACAACCGCTCGATCGGCGAACGCACCGTGCATTTTGGGCCAAAAACAGGCGGACGCCAAAGATAGCTCCAGACCACCCCTAGAGATACCGCATGAGAGCGGACGCCTGGGTCTGCTAATTAACGCTGATTACTACACCTGATTGTAATAAGCAATTCTGCAGCCTATTAAGTGAAAACCATGATTTCACTACCTGCAAGCCACACACAGCCCTCAAACACATTGGAAGCATATCTTTCTACACTTCTCTACATGTAAAGGTTGTTTTAATTTTAGGTAAGATTCATTCTAAGACCTGCTTACATATGTGAAGGTAGTTATTTTATAACCATCTACACCATTTAGTAAGTGTTTTTGTAAACTTTAAAAAGCAGGACACTCAATTCACAGAAGTCGACATGTGTCAACTTTTTCACTGTAACACCAACTTATCTTTATTTAAAAGTAAAACCAATGTGGGGACACATAGATAGTGATTAAAATGCAACATTAGAACATAATAAATATACATGTAATGAGGGTTAAAATGTTGTTATATTAGGGTGTTTATTAAGGATACACAATTGAGTTAATAGAAAAAAATTATTGAATAACAATTAGAATAATTAATTAAATGTCTTAATTATAGTTGAAAGGGAATTTTTGCAGTGCCATATATGTGAAGGGTATGCCACCATGCACGGACGTACGCTCACTCTCACGATCGGTGACATACGCTGAGTTTTTCATTGAAAAAAGGCGAGACCCATCCGTGCACTGTGGCGTACGCTCCGATATACGGAAGATGTCGGTGTGAAAACGGACGAGACCGTCCGTATACGGTGGCGTACGCTCTGTTGTACGCCAGTTAACCGTGTCTAAGAGGAGACCCGTCCGTATACAGTGGCATACTCTCGTGTACGCCACTCCCCATTGTCGGTGTTTGTGCCCGTCCGTATGCAGATGTTTTGTGGGCGGATTTACGCTCACCGTCCGCGTACGGGAAACGTACGGTGAAACGGACCGTACGTACGTTGCACCGACCGAACCAGAATAAGGCCCTTAGTCTCACGGAATCTCCGTCTGGTCTCCCAGGAAGCAATTGAGCCAGTGCCCCTTTAAGGCTTTTGCCCAGCGGCAGATGACTCCATTGCCTCCGGAAGTTCCGCCACTGGAATGGGTCATGTTGCAGAGTATGTTTCTCCTGGAAAATGTATGCAAGCATAATGTAGCCATGGTGATCATTGTATATATGGATCCAATGCGGGGAAATTAACCCATGGTTTTTTTTTTTTATATATATATATATATATATATATATATATATACAGACCAATAATCCAATCGCGCTAAATACAGAAAGAATTAAACTATTGGCAGCCTTACCACAATGTCCCTAGAGGGTTAGGGGACAAATACAACAATCTAAACACACAATTGTGGTATGGCGCCTAAATTATGTTAGTTTCAAGTCCATAAATGGTGTTTATCCAAATTGACATTCAATGAAACTGCTGTTATTCTCCAGATATTGTTTTATTGTTTCTTAGAAGTTCACAGGAAACAGGTAAAAAACTCCCAACGCGTTTCGTCTAGCAAGACTTCATCAGGGGAATACAATATACATCTAAAAATACATAAGTACTGAGTTTTAATACAATGTAAAAAAACATAAAAAAACTGTTTTTAAAATTATTTTTTACATATATTGTATACAGCGGTTTAACTTATCAGGTAAAAGATTCTTACGAAAAAAAGGCTGTTACCAAGAAGAAATGGAAAAAAGGAAAACGAGTGGTGGTGATGATGAAAAAGATCAGAAAAATGTATATAATAAAAGTGTGAAAAATTATATATATATATATTTATTTCTATTGTAGTTAAGGTATGTGTACCATCGTGGTATCTAAAGGGTGCTTCTATATATTAGTACACCGTGGGGTTTTATTTTTTTTTTTTTTTTTTTTTACTATTATTATTATATAATCCATCGTGTGTCCAAACACAATAATAATACATACCGTTCTGAGTGTGTGTTTATTAATTAACACGTAGAAAAAAGATTTTTAAGGTGCTTTGATCACCTAAGTGCATGAGACCTACAAATATATACATATACAAATTAGAACTAAAGAAGATGTACTCATAATTTAAAAATACATAAAATTAAAACGATAGAAATTGATAAATATCCTACCATTAAAAATAATTGAAGACTAATTGTCTTCCCCAGTGGTATAATATCCAACAGAATCCTATAATGAGGTATTCACATGTAATTATAATTGTACTTTTTCACACGGTTGTAATTACACCTAACTGTAATGACACATACCCAAGAGAAGGTGTGGTGAATTCTCCTTTGCACTTGGGCTGGAATTATCGTCTACAATTATAATATCATCATATTAAAAATTATTGTTCAAAATTAAATACAAATATAATTAACTCATGCATATATGAAAAAAGAAGAAGGGGAAAATGAAATATTTGCGTCTTTTTCCATAAGAACAAATATGCAGCTTTTAGTCCTACAGGTATAGAAATCCTGGAGTAGCATTATCCCTTACCTCTCTCTGGTGTGTCCTACTTCAACTGGGGAAGGCAGCTGAATGAGTGAGAGATCAGGAGGGGTATATATAGTGATTAGATGGTGACCTCACTTCCTCTACAAATTGATTGGTTGGCAGTGTTATAGGTTAATTAGTAGCCGTTTAGAGTGGTATTTATTCTTTACTTTATATGCATCCTTCCTATTGTTAAATGTGTCGTTTCTAAATGGTCCCCCACTATATTATATTCTCTGTATATCCCTAATAAGTACTAAATCTACCATTACCCATAATCCATCAGGTTTACCCATAATTCCCTACATGGGACGGGTGTAAATAAATAATATCCAATATCCCTGGATGAAAATATATTAATATAAAAAGGAGAGCTCCATATGTAAAGGGGATGGCGGAGAACCTACTCCCCTGTGTTAATTTGTGTCCCTCACTCTCTGATCTTAGATCAGAGAGGCGCACAGTGTAGCATTAAACCGCTATACTAGCGGCCGCTTACTTCCGGCTTGCGTTTCAACTAGCCGGATATGCGGTCCAAACGGTGGCCATTTTAGGTCGCTACGTGATCGTCTTTTAGAATCCAGCTGGAAGCTATCTTCCGGCTTGCGTTCCACCTCAATAGATATGCGGTTCAAGCCGTAGCCCTATTAGACAGCGGAACAAAATTAGTGTTTCATAGGTACTGTGGAGCGTTCTACTTATTCTTAAAAAGCTGTAAATGGCTATGTCAATGATGTAAAGCTGGAAAAAGGCTTCAACATGTTAAATTTGGATGATAAGAAATATTAAGAGATAATGATTACTCTCATTTATACCTGTAGTACTTTACAAATTAATCACTTCGCACATAATATATATATATATATATATGGAGTACAGCATCAAGTAATAGTAGTGATTGAGTCTAAATCAATACAAAATCCATAAAGTCCTTTGATCTTAGTTTAGCACATTATAGTATATTGGCTAATTTTTGAAAACAACGTAGTGGATCTAATAAGGGTATTTCAATAGGCTATTTATATTATAATCCGAATTTTAAAGGAAGGCCGTCATTTCTATTGTCTCATTCAGACCATTCGGAATTAAAGAGTTTAGCGAATAGATCCAAAATGATTCCCTCCTAATAAGCCTTAAATCTCTATCCCCACCTCTGGAGTCTTGTTTTACATGTTTTAAGGCGATAAACGTAAGGTCTTTAACATCGGAGTTATGTACTTTTTGAAAATGGCGGGGAACACTATGGTTATGTACTTTATTTTTAATGTTCCGCATATGCTCCTGAATTCTCAATTTGAGGTTCCTCTTGGTTTTTCCCACATACACTAGGTTACAGCTGCATCTCAGTAAATACACTATATGCGTGGATTCGCAGGTTACTATATCGGTACAGCTTGGAAGATTCTTGAAATTGGATTTGACCCAATTGTACAGTCCTCTGTCGATGTGCTTGCAGCATATGCACTTATTACAAGGGTAGATTCCAGTACGTTTCACACTTTTATTATATACATTTTTCTGATCTTTTTCATCATCACCACCACTCGTTTTCCTTTTTTCCATTTCTTCTTGGTAACAGCCTTTTTTTCGTAAGAATCTTTTACCTGATAAGTGAAACCGCTGTATACAATATATGTAAAAAAGAATTTTAAAAACAGTTTTTTTATGTTTTTTTACATTGTATTAAAACTCAGTACTTATGTATTTTTAGATGTATATTGTATTCCCCTGATGAAGTCTTGCTAGACGAAACGCGTTGGGAGTTTTTTACCTGTTTCCTGTGAACTTCTAAGAAACAATAAAACAATATCTGGAGAATAACAGCAGTTTCATTGAATGTCAATTTGGATAAACACCATTTATGGACTTGAAACTAACATAATTTAGGCGCCATACCACAATTGTGTGTTTATATATATATATATATATATATATATACTTTAAAAGAGCTACATAATGGGGGTAGTAATGGTGACTGATACTATTTCAAGCAAGCCTGCCCCGACACTCAGGGAGAGTCTGCAAGTACTGCATGCCCAAATGTTCCTACTCCCTGACTGGGGCCCCAAAGCACTAGGGAATGGGTTCTGCGAGCACTTATGATGTTCAATACATGCAAATAGTGATTTCAAGGAAGAGAAACAGGACAGGGGTGACGCATTAAAAGCTTTGGTTATACCCTGTGATGTGTTTGTGCTTGGGTCTGCTACAAGCTACCAGCACATGTCCTGATTGCCCAACAGTAATTTCAGAGATGTGATTAAATATAATGATGTATCTGATTTTTTAGCAGAAAATTCAGCTCAGTTTAGGCTCATGTTTGAATTAAATGAATTATTAGAGTGAGTGAACATAGGAAATGCCTATTATATAAAGCACTTTTGTCTATGATTTTTTTTATTATTAGTCAAAGTATTCCTGGAAACGCACTTCGCAGCTGAACTGTAACTAGAAGGTGCTAAATGCATGTCATTAACAGTATAGGAACAGACCTGATCTTCCTGCTCCACAAACCAATATGATCTGGCAGGAATCTAGGTGCAGCTGCACTAATTAACGCACAGCACCAAACAATTTTGCTCTGCACCTTGGCAACAATGCAGTTATATGTAACCTCCACTGCTTAAACTGTATATACTCCAGGAGCTAATACTTGTGTGTTCGGAACCTTTACTGCTATGGAAACAGAAGGAGGGGCCCTTTGGGCAGATATACTAAGAGAAAAATGCAGTAAAACCCCCATTATCAGGGATTTTACCGCATTTTCAAATGTGCTAATACCCGGCCGCTGTGTCTTCGCAGGGCAGGGTATCACCACCTTTGTGTGGCAATACCTTATAGAAGCCTACGGGCTTCTATTGCCGCCCACCGCAGACACCTACCCCCCACCTATCCTCCACCAAACTCCTCCTCTCCCTAGGTCACAGCTGGCTGCAGGGGGGAGGAAGAGGCACCGGGGACAGCCGCACTGAGCCGGGGATGTGATGGAGACCCCCCACACACCACATCACAGGTATCGTGGGGGCCTCCATCACCGCACTGCGATGCTAGGCGCATATGTTAATACATATGCGCTAGCATCGCTGCGGTGGCGCGGCAATGTATTTTAATACATCTGGGCTCCCTCTCTCTGGCGGTGCAATAGACTTTATTCACATGGAACATGGCACCCACTATTGCTCAAACTACCAGAAAATGGCTGCAGCGGTAATTTTTCTAGTAATATTTTTATAGTGATTACTGCCGCTGCGCTGTTGGCAGTACATGTTGTTTCATGCAGAAGTGGATGGATTCAGAAATAAAACTACCATTGGTGTAGCACATACTTGCCTACCTGGCCCTCTTCATTCAGTATTGCTCAAAATGGTCTGCAGGAGGGCCAGTGGATAATGCATTGCTGGTTTTGCAGCTGTGGCCCCTTAGTCCTCAGAATCCTTGGTGGACTGCACCTGCTACACCATACTTGCCTACCTGACCCTCTCCTTCAGGGAGAAAATGCTCTGCTCCTGGGCTTCCCTGGTAATGTATGATTGCCTTCACCTGTGGTGAAACACCTTTACCTAGCTCCCCACAGGTGATGGCAATCATACATTACCAGGGAAGTCCAGGAACAGAGCATTTTCTCCCTGAAGGAGAGGGTCAGGTAGGCAAGTATGGTGTAGCAGGTGCAGTCCACCAAGGCTTCTGAGGACTAAGGGGCCACAGCTGCAAAACCAGCAATGCATTATCCACTGGCCCTCCTGCAGACCATTTTGAGCAATACTGAATGAATGACTCAGTGCAGGGAGTAGGGCGGGCCCCACTGCCTTAGGGACCTGGCCCTTACCTTAGAGAGGTAGGGATGACCTTGTGTTCAGGACTGATAGAGTCCTGCCACTAATGAGCGCTGATGATCACAGTCACATGATGCCTCTAAGTAACAGATAGCTGTTCATTGTTTCTGATTCACTTATGTCTGTGAATTAAAGGCATCTCCCAATCGGTGTTGGCACTGTCAGAGCATACTGTATCTCACCGAGTGCCAAACTGGGGAAAGCCGAGGGGTGGGGGCCTGTCAAAGATAAAGCAGGGGCCACTGTGTTCCTGCCTACACCATGGTACATGCCCTCTGTTGTCTGCACCGCACAGGACATTGTGCTTGTACCCATTACCCACTATATTCCGGTCACCATCTCTTTCTCGCTTTTTACACTCTGCCTCCCCCTGCCATACACTGTCACCCTCTGCCTCTCCCTGTCACCCACTTCCGTGTTGCATATTGTGAACTTGGATTGGCGTGGAATAGGGGGCCTTAGATTTTATTTTTACAACTGGGCCAACAACCCGCAAGCTCCGCCACTGGATTAGCTATCACTGCTGGTTACACGGCAATAGCACTAATATGGTAAAGCAGAATAGGACCCCGTCCCTCTTGCTTATCTGTGCTGTCTCCTAGGATGCAGCACTGGATCATCTGCGACACCATCAGCTGGCTGCAGGACCCATGGGGTCACACAAGCCAACTGCCACATCAACTGCAAAGTGGCAAGTAAATGTCCCAGAAAAGGAGGCAGATCCACAGACAGAGGATTTAAATGTCAGAATGTGTTGACCAACATAAGGAAATTTTACACCTTGCAAGTCTATAGCTGGGTTGGAGGTGCTCCCAAGAGTTTGAACAGTAAGAGAGGTACCGTAGACTCTGGTGCTGGGGCACTCCACATTAAAATTTAACTTTTATTTATTATACACAAACAAGAGGAAGACATTCTTAATATTTAAAATACGTGCACTATTGAGGATGTCCCAGTCACAAGGTAGAGTGAGCACTGTAATGTGGGACAAGTCCCATGTGTCACTACAGTGACACATGGGACTTGTCCCACATTACAGTGCTCACTCTACCTTGTGACTGTGTCGTCCTCATTATAACCTCAATAGTGCACTTATTTCAAATATTAAGAATGTCTTCCTTTTGTTTGTGTATAACCTGTAAGTTATTAAGTATAATAAATATAATAAAAGTTACATTTTAACGTAAACAGTGCCCCAGTACCAGAGCCTAGAGTAATTCTCTCTTTGCCTTTCTGGTCACTGTAATCGGGACAGTTGGGAGCTATGGGTTTATTTCCTTCTCTGAATCAGGCCCTAAGTCCTGCCGCTCCAATATCAGACACATACTAGGGTAAATTTACTAAGATGGGAGATCTTTTGAAGATGGGATGTGTCCCACAGCAACCAATGAGATGCTATTTATTATTTTTTATGTAGTTAGCGCCTTATAGAAGATAATAGATAGAATCTGAATGGATGCTATGAGCAACAGCTCAACTTCAATAGAACTCCCCTCCTATAGTAAATGTGCCCCGCAGAGTTGATTTTGGGCTATGCTATGATAAGTTAGCAATGACTCAAATGGTGCAGTGTGAGTCGATAGAGATACATTTAATAACGAGTGATCAAAGAATGAAAACATGCACAAAGAAATCATATTAAAGTAAACCTTCAGCATAGACAGGGGAAAGAGACAGTAGAAAAGTGCCAATTCTGTATCCCACCAACACAATTTTATTTTATTTTTTTGCATTAGTGACATTTCAAACAGTTTCATTTTGTTTCAAGGCCGATCCTGCATGTGCCTGCTACAGTGCCAGCTTAGAACATTAAGAACACGCTTATTTTGAAGTGCCATTTAAAAGTAAAAGGGATACAGTAATTATTTCTGGTACAGTCATGTTTTATGCACATCACATAAACGAGGCATTTCATTAATACTGATTACAAAGGCATTTCAATTTTCAGGCATTTTATCATGTTACATTTTCATTCCATTGGTTCATTCAGTGTAGAATGGCTACTGAAACAATGAATATCTTGGGGGTCACAAATACACACTGTGGTGTCCTGCTGTATTTAGGCTGCATTAAAAATTTGCCTGGTTCCCTTATTGAAAAGCAATGTAATAGCGGAATGGTTGGGTAGCAGTGTAGCGGAAGAAGAGTAATGGGCATATTTATCAATTATATTTGTTACTAAAATAGCCACATTATTTTAGTATGACAGAAATGCATGACAAAGCAATTGGAGAAGTTGCAAAGCTGGCGGCATATGCACAGCCTCAGTCTTAGGATGGGAATAACCAAGCAGTGGTGGTATACCCCGCCGCAAATAGCATATGTACTAACATATGCAATGAGCAATGCAAAGGGCAGCTCCTCTGATAAGATCTGCCCTTTGTGATCACCACCACTGCCTGGACTTCTGACTCTGGAGTCCCTCTGTGTTGCTGGTTGCCACAAGTTATGCTGGGAGGGATCCATGTTGAATCCCTCAAACAGCAGCCCTGCAGAGAGAAGCAATAGGTCCCCCGCCCCCCTCTGTGTCAGAGCCCTGCCAAAGAGGCCTAAGTACATTAAAAAATGCAGTACAAACCCTAAAAAACAGGTTTTTACTGCATTTTGGGCCTTATTCTGGTTGGTGCGTATATTTCCGAATACTTTCGGATGGCGTTTTTTAGCCGTCTGCGCATGCATGGGGAACGCTATGCGCACGTGCCACGCATGGTCTACGTACTTGTTCGCAATAATCCCGTACAGAAATGTGCACCGCAATCACTCAGGAAATATGGGCGTATTATGGGCGTCATTCGGAACTACACAGGGGCGTTCTTTCAAAGTGGGCTAAACTGGGTGGAAACATGGGCGGACACGGGGGAGTGCACTTATTTTGGTAGGCGTGCATTCGGATAGCACACCGAATGCACGCGAACAAAAAGGCTAGAAATATGCGGTGTCCATAAGCAGGTATTGCTTTGCGGACACCACTCGTTCATGCGCTAGGCAATCGGAACGCCTAATCACTACAATCAATGTCAGCTGAACCCAATACAATCCACTCCTTTACTCATTACTCATTAATTACACGCTTTTCACTGCTTCAATTGGAACCATTGCAGCTTAAATGGAACATTACTAAACACACACATATATGCTGCACTTTTCACACACTTTTACACTGCAAATAATGGACACAACTTAATATTAATAATACAAATACACATGTCACTTCTACATGTATCAATTAATCCACACATTTTGGGGGGGGGGGGGGGGACATTTATTACCAGAACTTAACAAATAAAATGGAAACCGTAACAAATTAAAAGGTACCATGCCAGGAATAAAATAAAAAATAAAAATAAATAAAGCCATGATTTTTTGACATACATAGCCACAGCAGAATCATTAGGAACACATCAGGTGGCTTCACAACAAAAGTATAGCACCAACACTTCAAGTACAGCAGACAGTAATGCTAGCCGAAAGAGGCCAACAGGGGAACCAAACATGACATTCGAAACGAGGGCAAATGTGGGTACCCTCTGCACGGAATTGGACACAGGAAGCTGACACACACAGCTCAATGAAAGATTTGGGAAGACATAAGGGTGGAGATTAATGCGGACACAAGTTCATCTGCGGGCACGTTTGCCCCTGGCAGGCTCCTTGCCACGTGCAGCAGCTCTTCGGCCACGGCCACGGTCAGATGATGGCACAGGTGGAGCAGATGCTGGTGAGGGGGGGGATGCTGTTCCCCCTCTGCCAGCAGGGAGTGCTGATGGTGGGAATGCACGAGAAACGGATGACAATAGGACCCTATTGCTGGCAACTAGCTCCACCATAAGCTCATTATGGTGGAGGAGGAGGTCATTTTGCCGCAGGGCTTGATCAGCCAGCACCTGCAGGCTAGCAGCAATTGATTGCTGGGTGGCAGCCATAGCCTGCAGGCTCCCAGCGATAGTCTGCTGGCTGCTGACCAAACCCTGCAAGACCTCCTCGGTCCTACGCACCCGCTCTGATGCCGACTCTCCCTGCTGCTGAATATGGGAAAGTACCTGCACCCACCTGTCCAATTCAGCCTCGGACAGTGGCTGCTGCTGCTGCACGGACCTGGTACTGGTGGCAGGTGGCACAGACTCCTCAACCTCAAGAGATTCTGGCCCAAGCGGTGGGGATGCTGGTGAAAGAGAACATTACAATTACAACACATTCCATGAAAAATTAGGACCAGCTACTTATGGCATGGCCAATAATTACCTTCAAGAAAAGAAGCCAGGACTTCCGCTGGGGCCTCGCTGTCGACGTTGCTCACCCCCCGGACCTCCTCTACTGCAATGCAGCACTGTGCCATCTCTTCCAGGGGGGTGAGCTTCAGCTTTCCAGGCATGGGGCCAGCCCCAGAGGTGTGGCTGTGTTCCCACCGCTGGGTCAATTTCTTCTTGAGGTTGGTTTTGAAGTCGTGCCACCTGCAATCAAAGTGTACATATTACTACATGTCACTCCTCATGTTTGCTGTAGCACACATTGCGATCTGCAACAGATGACAACATGTGCTTCATTACACACAACTTACATTCACTGAAAATATAAAAACAACCCTTAGAAGATACATTCACACTCACCCTACAATAACTATTGATTAAATGACATGGCAAACATGTCTGTGGCTCCAAGCAACGTGACCGGCCATTGACCAACACCATCTAACATCTAATGAAAACATTAGTGGTATTGTACTGCTCAAATGTAACACACATGAACTTGCCTCTTCTTAACGTGCTCCGTCTCACGAACTTGTGGAGCCACCGCATTAATCTCCGCCGTTATGTCCTCCCAGATCTTCCATCTCCTTGTGTGTGTCAACCTGTCCTGTGGACACTCGATCCAATCCCGTGCGCGGGGCACCAGGATGGCAAGCTCCTGCGCTTCGAATGCCATGATTCTGCTGCTTGGTTCCTCTGTTCCCCTATTTCGGCCACGTCCACGGCCACTGCCACCTGTCGCTGTACTTGAAGTGCTGGCTTGGCTACTCTGTTGGGAAGCCACCTGTTGTGTTCCCAATGATTCTGCTGAGGCTGAAGATGGGCCAGCTGCCGATTGGCCTGATGTAGATAGCCCATCTGGCTGCTCTTCTCCCACTGGCTGGTCTGTGTTGAGGGGGACATAGGAGGTGCTGGAGTCCATGCGGGCAAACAGGTCCTGGCACTCCTGCTCTTCCTCAGATAGAGATCCAGCCATGTTTGCAACAACATTGCAGTTTTCTAACACACCTTTATATTCTATTTCTGTAATTGGCGTACATCAGCGACACCCTGCGTTCCGTACGGCTGCGTTCCGTACGGCAGCGTAGACCATGTGGCGCATAGGCCACGCCCCTACCTGCGAAAAAAAAAAAAAAAAACTGGCAAAGTTAGTAAGTCTGATTTAGTAGCTAATTGCAGATTGGTACTGCAATGACCAACTAAATATGTGTTCAGCCATGAAATGTATATGTGAATGTACATCTGTACTGAGCACTTGTTTGGTATGTAGTACAAATGACACTAACCATTCCATATGTAAATCCAGTCCACCACTTAGGCAATAGTAATCAGTGCTATCATCCAAATCACATGTGAAAGCTCTCCAAATTCTGGCTTGATGCTAGCTACATTGCATTCCACATCTCTAGTGTGGGCCAGTAGAAGGTAAGTGTACACATGGCACCATGGCCTAATATTGGGAAAAGGTCTGGCACTATTTGCTATGTTTCTGCTGTATAACTTTCACTATAATGAAGCTGTTTAGTACCTTGTAGAGTTAGGTGTAACTGGCCAGTGATGCAGACTATTTCTCCTGTTGTTTTCACCCATGTTTGGTGAATGTAATAGATTATTTATACTGGGTTGCAATCTTCTTTCACTCTGTATGTTTAGGAGATCCTAAGTAATGGCATGGTCTGCTCAACTATGCAAAGGTACAGCAAGTGCAGTTTTGCGATGCAATGGGTTAGCCGTCTGTTGTGGCGCATACACGCTGTTAATGTCAAAATGAACAATAAAGTTAATACCAAATATCACTCTGAACAACCGGTTACAGGACATGATTGCTTGAATTGTGCCATTGCTAAGATGGCGGCCTATGGCAGAGCAGCACCTTTCTCTGGCGCGGAGCTGAGGGCACTGGTCTCTGTTATGGAGACCAGGCTGGGGCGTGCGGGGCCCTTCATTACCAACCGCCAAAAGCGCCAAGCGTATGCCGCTGCCCGCAGGCGCATATTCGCGCGCACCCAGGTGCGCAGGACCATCGCCCGGCTGGAGCGGCGATGGTCTGATCTGAGGCGCCGGGAGCCCGAAAAGCTCTAGCAAATAAGGGCCAGCATTGCACGATGTAAGTGTTTACACATTAAATAGCCAATTGTACATTAATGCTTCCATGACCTTTTTTTTTCCAATAAGGTAACCTGGTTCATCATGAGTTAACCATGACATACTCTATCTGTGTGGTACCTCATGTTTGACATGCTGTAATGTGTGTGTAATATGTCATTTTTTGGGATGCATGATGAATAAACAAATCATGTTACTTATTTAACACTCTGCATTTTGATTTTCCTTACAGCACGTGACCGTGCAAGACGGGCCCGTGAACAGGGCCAGGAGGAGGAGGCCCCCCCTGAAGAAGTGGCGGAGGAGGAGGTCACAGAAGTGGCGGAGGAGAAGGCCACAGAAGTGGTGGAGGAGGAGGCCACAGAAGTGGCAGAGGAGGAGGTCACAGACGAAGTGGCCGAGGAGGAGGTGGCCGAGGAGTTTATGGGCCACGAGGAGGTGGCCGAGGAGGTTGTTGAAGAGGAGGAGGCATGTGAGGTGGTGGAGGAAGAAGGAATTGGTAGGTAAACATAAGGCATCATTAATAATTGGTGGTAGTACTATTTGTTAGGTACCACTGGTGAATCTAGTGTATTTTACTCCATTATTAATAAATAAACAAAAGTGGGTTACAACAGACACACTTAGGGGTTATAGGCCCAAGCTGCAAACGTGGAATCTGGAGCCTCAGGTAGGTGATGCGTTTTTGTTTATGGAGGGCCTTTCTATTTGTTTGGTGTAAGGAAGCGGATTAGTGCAGCAGTTTCACCTATCTGGCAATGTGACTATGAATCCGGAAGTAAGGGGTAGAGGGACTAGGCTAGCCTTTAAATGTGGTATCCATCCATCCATCCATCAATGTATCCATCCATCCATCCATCCATCCATGTAACCATCCATCCATCCATCCATCAATGTAACCATCCATCCATCCATCCATCCATCCATCCATCGATGTATCTATCTATCTATCTATCTATCTATCTATCTATCTATCTATCTTTCTATCTATCATGCAGTTTAGCTATTAAGCAGTGACATGCAGGTAAATATGTATGGCAAAATGCGGCATGTTGTATTGGATGTAGCTTTCTAGTAGATTGGTTATTGGTTAGGCAGGAGATTTTTATCAGTCACATTTTCAGTAGTGTAAGCCAGTGTGTGTGTGTGTGGGCCTATTTTTTTTTTTACCATTACAAACAGTATTGGCTATGTAATTGTTTGTATGTATGATTTCGCATGCTGTAGGTACTTAGGATTGACAGTACAAGGTCGACCTAATTAGCATAATTTATGTTTATCCCCCTTTAACAGATGACCAGAGGCTAGAAGGCGAGGGGTTGCGAGGAGCCCTCCTCAGACTTCACCAGCACCTTGTGCTTATGGCAGAAGAGGTGAAGCATGTCTGCGACCTCCTGGTGTGAAGCCTTTTTTTTTTAATTTTGTACTCTGTAAATAAATTTTTCCAGTTAAAGTTATAAGTGGTCTGTGTGTTATTGTATAATTTTACAGCATAAGTATAAATATAAGTATATAAGTATAAATAGTGATGTTTATTTATGTAAGGTGCAAAAGGGAGATACAGTATATATAGATGGGTTTAGTGCATAAAAGTGGCTGCAAGTGAAGGATAATGTAAAGATGTACATAGTGTGTTGATTTGTATGTGTGTGTTTGCGGGTGAAGAATAATTGATGATGTAATATGCATACAAAGAATGTTGTGAACTTAGCATGATGAAAGGGTTAATGTAAAGTGGTAGTAAAGTGTTTAATGATCAATTAGATAAATAATAGATGACTATTAAAAACAATCCGTTTTGAATGAGGTTGCCTAATTGCATGAGTGGGTCATGTTACAGATTTGGGTGTTCTGAAAAGAGTGGTGATTTGTGCGTAAATACACCGCATCGGTGCGTACGGCCAGGTTCCCGTCCGTTCTAACGCGGTAAGACCGTGCTTACGCTGTAAGACCGTGCAGAATCTGTGCGTGTCCACCGCACACACAAGGTTTGTATGTCGTCCGTACACACACCCTGTTATTAAAGAGTGAGTCCGTCCGAATGCGGAGGCTCGGTGGGCGTTTCTACGGACGATGTCCGCACAGCGTGGCGTGCGGACCGCTCCGTAAGAATTCGGGAAAGTACGCACCAACCAGAATAAGGGCCTTTATCTTTGGTATATCCTGTCATCAGGGCGAGGATTTGCAGGGAACAGAGCTTTTTGGCAAGCTATTTTCCTGCAGGTAATATTTGAAACATCCTTGGAATTCAGATATGGTATTGTATATTTTGGATCAATTTACCACATTCCATTTGCACCTGAGATGTAGATTGTGATAAATATGCCCTAAGATTTTTAAGTATAAAATTGTTTTACATTTTCACCAAATTAGAGTGCTTGGATCAAGAGATGATCAAAGGCCTCAATTAGGCTATAGTATTGTACACTTTGGATTACATCCAATAATAAGTGCATCCAATAATAAGTGAGCATCAGGCTTGAATTAATTATGCATAAAGTTAGAGCTGGTAAGATTTTTAAAACATATTTTAAACCTTTTGTAGTCCAATTTTTTTTGTTTGCAATTCAAACAGTCTGGTTTAAATTATTATTAATTTTTTTAAATTAAAAAATGGTCTACATTGAATGTTGAAAGATGTGAACGTTCTTATTTTAAAGTGGCTCACCATTGGATCTGCTACTAGCGCTAGGGCTGTTGAGCCTGACTAGACGTTGGCCATGAAAGGGTTAAAAGATAAATATAAAATAATACCCCCCCATCTATCTTTTCTAGGGAGGACTGTTCACTCTTCCCACAATTAGGTGTCCCCCTTAAAAAAAAAACTACTGGAGCCACCCAGCTCTCTACAGCCTTGGGTAAGGGTGTAAGAACTAGAACTATCTAAACACTACATGGAGTATATGTAAAAGTGCCCATGTTTGCTGTTCGCAGGTCCCCTTCCAATGGAGCTCCCCTCCGGTCCCCGCTACATCCCTGGCAGTCCTTCCTGCACCTCCTCTAACCCTGCCCATCTCCCTGAAGCAGAGATGATCAGGGTTCACGTCCCCTGCCACCCGGAAAATTGGGACACATGAGTGTGGGAGATGCTCGCGCGTCCCAGTCAGATTGAGCGCTGGCTCGCCAGCGGGAGCATTCTGGCAAGCCCCGGTGCTGGCTGAGAGGAGCTCCATCTGTACCTGTCACTATAAGGTTCGGTTAGGTGACTATAACTGTACATATACTTTAGGAGTGGCAGCCATTAGCACTGGCTTTGCCTATCGCTTTGACCATACATAATTTATTTTGTTTCTGGACCACCAACCTGATGCATCTCCTGCAAGATCCACTGTCCTAAGTAATTAATTTGAATGATTCTAATACAACAATACAGAGAGGCCCAAGCCAAAACCAAGGAGCTAGCTGAAGAGAGATTGGCGGTCCATTAGTAGGGCCTATAGAGGAGGGGTGGCAAAGGCTCAGTAGGAGGAGCCACAAGCTGCTATCATCAGTTTCTGTGAATATATATTTTTTTTCCTTTTCTCAGGTTGCCTACCCGTATTTTCTTTTTTCCTTCAGGCTTGCTACTGTAGGCCTTAGATAATTTCATGTTGACCGAACTAATTGATAGTGTAGGTGTAACTACACACAGTGTTTAGGCGTTTCCATTCATTGTACGAGATTGTACAGTACTTGTGTGCTTTGAATTCCTTTCACGAGTATTTATTTTCTGTATGTTCATATGAAGTGGTTGTTGACTATAAAAACATATGTGCATAAACATTTCAAACACAATGAAACTAATTAACATTGTAATTCTATAATATATATATATATATATATATATATATATATATATATATATATATATATATATATAGGGCACTTCATGATGCATTAAAATAATACTTTATTGGATCAAACAACAATAATATGATCCACAATACAAAAGGTAATTGCTCATACCAAATAGCAAAACACTGTGGGCTGGCTACAACAAGACATGAATTTTTATTTTTTTGCCCACTTTGAAACCGCGCCCTTATTACGCCCATATTTCCCGAGTCAATTCGGTGCACATTTCTGGACAATATTGGTGAGAACGAGTGTGGAGACACTACGCTGCACATGCGCATTGCGTTGCCTACGCATGCGCAGACGGCTAAAATGCGCCCTTCAAAAGAATTCGGAACGGACCGCACCAAGCAGAATAAGGCCCATAGTGAAGTACCGTTTAATAGCAAAGATGGTAACAATGGGAGGATTAATCCCCAAATAGCTGAGCCGCTGAAATTACCAGAGTGGTAAGAACTGACAGGGCAGTTCTTGCAAGCTTGTGTGTTAAGTGACGGGGCAAATCTCACCAGCCAGTGTCCGGTCACTTAAGCATTCAGTCAGGTCCTCATTCAGGGTCCACCTTTCCGACCAATGCATTTCAACTCTTTACTTGACTCTTTTTCAAGGTCACCAGAAGTTAGAGTACTAATTCCCCTCCCTTGGCTGCTTTTAAGCCCATTTGATTGCGGTAAGATATCGCAGATGTGATGTAATCGCTGTGATGTTACCATGGGAATAGTCTGTCCTGTAGATAAACTTTATAATGGTGCTATATATTTCAATTGCACCACCATCCACCACGCTTCGGGTTGGCGTTCATAGTGGGGGTCGCGTTGACAATGGGGGGGCATTTAACATTCTGGGGGCATTTAACATTGTATGCACCCATCAGGGTGCTTGTACAATTAAAAATCGCATGTGATCACATCGCATGCCATTTGCTGGCATGCGATGCAATATTTAATTGTACATTTTTCCATTTTGACGCGAAAATCGCATGCCATCGCATACCATCGCATACCTTATTTAGTGGTATGCGATGCGATGGGCGCCGTGATAATACACAAGTACCGTTTTTTATTGTTTATATATATTTATTGTCATCAGATACATGTCTAGCTAATGATATAATATATATTTAAATATGAAATATGAATTGAGATCTTATTGTCACTTTATCTTTTATGTATCAGGATGGTGGTGAAATTGAAATATATAGTACCATTATAAAGTTTCAACAATGAAAACAAATATATATATATATGTAAACACGCCCCAGAATCAATGTAAATAAAAAAGGGGGTAAGAATTTACTTATTTATATATCTTTTTTTTCACATTTGTATTGCACTTATCAGTAATGTTTTACTGTCTTAACCCCTTCCCGACGGGGCCTTTTTTGTTAACTTTTCTTTTTTTTTTCCTCCTCGCGTTCAAATAAGCGTGACTTTTTTAATTTTCCGGCTATATAGACACATGAGGGCTTTTTATTTGCGGGACAAGTTGTACTTTTTAATGGTACCATTTACTATACCGTATAATATTCTGGGGAATCAGGAAATAATTCAATGTGGGGTAAAAAGGAAAAAAAACGCAATTCCACAATTTTGCGCTGGTTACGGTTTTTTTGGAGTTCATAGTTCGTTTAAAATGATGGGTTATCTTTATTCTATGGGTCGTTACGATTCCGGTGATACCAAACTTATATAGTTTTCGTTACGTTTTACCACAAAAAAAAAAATAGAAAATTTTACGTTTTTTCTAATTTGCGTCGCGTCGCCATGTTCTGCGGCTTATAACTTTTTTATTTTTCCACCTACGGACCTGGGTGAGGGCTCATTTTTTGCGGGCTGAAGTGTACTTTTTAATTAATACCATTATGGGATATGTGCGACTTTCTGATCTCTTTTAGTTACATTTTTTTGGGTAGGCGATGCGACCAAAAAACGTAGTTTTGGCGTTGGGAATTTTTTTCCGTTTACGCCTTTAACCGTGCGGGATAACTAAGGTTATATTTTAATAGATCGGACTTTTAGGAACGCGGCGATACCAAATATGTTTATTTTTTTATTTTTTATTTTTTTTTATTTGTGAAATGGGGAAAGGGGGGTGATTTGAACTTTTAATATTTTTTAATTTTTTTTTATTTTTAAACTTTTTTTTTTTATTTTTTTACTTTTACTACAAGGCCCCCTAGTGTACTTGACCACTAGGGGGCGCGATCGCCTGTACTAGGTTCAGCCATAGAGCTCTATGGCTGATCATAGTGATTTTCAGCACTTCCTATTACATCCTGCCTCAGGCAGGATGTAATAGGTATGCTGACATGGCCAGCACAGGGGTCTACATTAGACCCCTGGCTGCCATGGCAACCGATCGGCACCCTCCGATCTCGCCGCGGGGGGCCCCGATCGGCGCCGGAGGGGGGCGCCCCCCCTCCGATCAGCTATTTAAGCACTGCGGGCGCTTTGCCCGCGGTGCTTAAAGGGTTAAACGGCCACGATCGGCGAACTCGCCGCTCGTGGCCGTGAGAGCAGGTGCCTGGCTGTAATATACAGCCATTACCTGCTCTCTTTTAAGCCAGCTCACTCCGTGAGCTGGCTTGATTCCCCCGCAACCGTCGTATGACGTATATATACGTCATACGTCGGGAAGGGGTTAATGAGCTAACATGTACATAGTACTTGATATGCTGTTTTTATGCACAATGCACTTTATATTTGTAATGTTGTGTTTCATTTATCTTTTCTGTAGAAACCTGTGTAAACCAGAGTTAGGATTGGATGCCGGCGTCTGACACGCAGCAGCGGGGATGCGGGATGACATCATGGCGGGGCGCCGACGTTGAGGAGGTGCTGAGCCTAGCGTCACCCACAGAGCTGAGAGACGTGTGGAGCCAGGCAGGGAGCCGGACTCCTGGGAACACAGGTGAGTATGTTATACACTAATGATTGTTGGGGGTGGGTTTTCTTTCTGTATTTAAAACGGTCACTTGCTATTGTACTTTGATCCTTAAAGACGGACGGTTTGTGCCCGAAACATGTCGGAGGACTTGTTCTAGCAATAAAGTTGCTTTTTTTAATTTGCTAAATCCAGGAGTGCCACCTTCTTGCCTACATCGTTTATATATATATATATATATATATATATATATATATATATATATATATATATAATGAAGCCGCTGACACTGTAGAGGAGGCAGAGAAACGGGTCATATGATTTCACGCTACCTACACTATTCTTCAGAGCCGGCCCTAGCCTAAATGACGCCCTAGGCAAGATTTTGGCTGGTGCCCCCTAGCACCGCCACTAGTTCCGCCTCTGACCCTGCTCCCCTTTCCCAGCACCATCAACCCTCATCATAGCAGTCATCATTTTGGTGCTCCTACCCACAATATTTTAAATAGAAACAGTGCACACATTTGGTGCGCAGTCCAAACAGGGGTGTGTTCTTGCTGCGAAGGGGCATGGCCACCCAATAGTACCCCCAATTCAAATGATGCCACACAGTAGTGCCACTTTATTCACATTATATCATGCGATGGTGTCCCTTATTCACGTTACATTACACAGTAATACCACTTTACCTTATGTACATTTCTCCTCACATTATTCACATTATACCCTTAGAAACAAATCCTGAGAAAATATTGTATTTTAAGCACCTCCATGGCCACACTGCAACCCAGCACAAAGCAGTTTGTGCTGGGCAGAGGAGAAGAGCTGCAGCTGCTGTCACTTAAGGGGAAGGGGACGGGGCCCCCACTGGGCCCTTCCATCAGACTTTGGCCTGGGTCATTTGTACCCCCTACCCCTTTCTCTCTGCACCCCTGATAATACCACACAGTAATGCCCCTTACACATGACACACATTATTAATGTCCTTATAACCATAATGCCCCTTACACATTATGCCAACCTTTATTAATGCCCTTCATACACATAATGACACACATAATGCCCCTTACACATATGTTGCACATTATTAATGCCCTTATACACATGACACACATAATGCCCATTACAAATATGTTGCACATTATTAATGCCCTTATACACAATACACACATAATGCCTGTTACACATATGTTGCACATTATTAATGCATTTATACATGACACACATAATGACTCTTACACATATGTTGCACTTTATTAATGCCCTTATACACATGACACACATAATGCCTGTTACACATATGTTGCACATTATTAATGCATTTATACATGACACACATAATGCCCCTTACACATATGCCGAACACGATTGCACAACCAACCCACCCACAGACAGCACTCGCACTGCTGCTAACACTGTGACCTCTGCCTCTGCGAGGATACAGATGTTTCCTCATACATCTTGACTCAATAAGCCATGCAGCTCCTGGCCAGTTCTGCTAACGTTGGGTGCATTTTTTGCTGATAATTCATCTTATTTGCATCATTATGACCAGCACACACAAGGAGCTTCCGATGATTAAAATGATATGTGGCATAAATATATTCTGTGTGCGACTGTGGCTGTACCTGCATACAGAATGCTATGTTACAGTGATTTCCATGAATACACTATTTCATATGCAGATACAGCCTCACTCACACACAGAATATAGGCATGCTGCATATCATTTTAATCAACAGAAGCTGCTGATGCCCCTAGGCATTCCAAATGCCCTAGGCAATTACCTAGTTAGGCAATTACCTAAGGCCGGCTCTGCTATTCTTTCTAGAGCTCCGAAACGGGATCCCTCACCTGCCTGCTCGAAAAGCAAGTACTGTCACACTTTGATCCAGCACTGTACCAACAGTGGCTGGATTTCCAGCAGTCAGCAGACAGTGGGATTTTTACTTTTATTTTTATTTCTAATTGCATGCATTGTTTCTTTGTCTGGTCAGACAGTGGACAAGTAAAACTCTGTCAAAATACTAATCAGTGTTGTGTGGACAGCACTCATATACAAAAAACAGTTGGATGAAACTATCCCACAGTAGTCTTATGCTAAAAATCAATGGCTACTTCTACAACTAGCAAATTGTGTAAAAATAAGATAATTATATATATATATATATATATATATATATATATACCTGTTATTTTAATATCTACTAGTATCACTGGCCAGTGAAATATGTGTTCAATAAATTCTTAACCCCTTTTTTATTTACATTAATTCTAGCGGGTGTTTACATATATATTTGTTTTCGTTGTTGTCACTTTGGGAATTGGCATTTCTCCTTCACGCTTCTTGAACCTTATACATATAAGAGCTTTTTATATATATTGTATTTTAATTACTCTATATACGTATTTTTGGTAATTTTATATAGGTGTTAATATCCCACTGAATACAATAGAGTTTCGGGTAAATAGGGCTAAGCGCCGGGTCCCACCACACATTATAAAGTTTATCTGCCAGACAGACTATTCCCATGGTAACAAAAACAGTGATGCGGGAAATGTACATGAGAAATGAGAAAGACTGCTCATTGGACAAAAGCAATCACGTGATCGCAAGTTGCCAGACAGCAGGAATCTGAGAAATGGAGTCTAAAAAAGCGCTGGGTCATCCAAGAGTAGATAGCAGAGAGACAGTTGGAGATATGAGTGAGGATAGAGGGAGAGAGATCAGGAAAGGATCGGTAGATTTTAGTATTGTAAGCATAGAGGTGATAGTGGAAGTCGAGAGAACAAATAAGCTCGCCCAGAGTGGACGTGTAGAGATAGAGAAGAAGAAGGGCAAAAATAAAATTTTGGGGGACACCTACTATCAATGGAAGAGCAGGAGAGGTAACGTCATTAGAGGTACAGCTGTGCATTTTCAAAACAGACAGTGCACATACAAGCATAAAGAGTGATATTCAAAGTTTTAGCAGTTGTAGAAATGGTGATATTCTGGATAAATAGCCAGATAAAGCAGCCAGGAGTAGTATGTAGTGAGGATGAGGTGAGCTCACTCAAAGAAGTCCCTTGGTTTTTTGAGTTGCGTTTCTGTCTTTCTGAGTCACTTTGATACCAAGATGTCAAGTTGGTTGGCAGTTTCTGTCCAGTTTAAGTCCAGGCTAAGTCCAGACTTTAAACTATGTAACTGTTTTCTCCCTACTTAAAAAATCTTCTTACTTTAAAATCTGACAAAATATCAATAGTCAGCTTTCAATGGTCAGTCAGGCTGTGGTCAGCCTGGTATACTTAATAAGTACTAAAAGCTGTTTTTAAGTTTATTGATTGAGACCCCACCCAGCCAGAGCCCCTCTCCCACTAGCCATAAAACTAAGATAAACAAATGGTAAGAGGTTACATACCATCCCAGCCACCAATACATTCTAACTCACTTTAATTCTTAATACAATTGCACAATTACCTATAATAATGCAGTATGCAAGGCAGTGTGATGGTGACTTAATACTGGCATTGGCATGTAAAGTTAAATACCTATAATAATGCATTATGCAAAGCAGTGTGATGGTGACTCAATGCTGACAATGGCATGTAAAGTTAAATACCTATAATAATGCAGTATGCAAGGCAGAGTGATGGTGACTCAATACTGGCAATGGCATGTAAAGTTAAATACCTGTAATGATATAAATAAGAAGAAGATAGGCGTTACATCACAGTAAATAGTCCAGACTTTAAGCTATGTAACTGTTTTCTCCCTACTTAAAAATCTTCCTACTTTAAAATCTGACAAAATATCAATAGTCAGCTTTCATTGGTCAGCTAGGCTGTGGGACTTAACACACATGATTGTAAAGAACTGCCCTGTCAGTTCCTACCACTCTTGTAATTTCAGCAGCTCAGCTATTTGGGGATTAATCCCCCCATTGTTACCATCTTTGTTTGCACTTTCTCATCTGATGTATTTTATGTCATTTTTAACTATTAAACTGTACTTTACTATATGTGCTCTCACTTCTCACCATAAGATTATCCATGCTTTGGGAGGAAAAAGGAGTCATTGAGAATTGAACCATGTGCGCCTGTGAAAGATATGTACTAAAATTTCTTTCGATTTGCTTATTCACTGGTGAAGGGTTAGGAAAAGCCTTTCTTTAGTACTAACATTTACAGGCTGCAGGTGCGCAAGGACTGGTGGTCACAACATTTATTTTGTATACATTTGAATACATATACACTGCTGTGAGTTAATTCACAATCAATCGATTATATAGAATTTATATCTTTTGAATTGCCCTAACAGGGCTATTTTCCTGATTTAAAATCTTATCAAACTGGCAAATAAGCCCCAAAAGCCGGTGATATCTGTTTTTTTTTTGCTCCAAGAGGGATTTTTGAACTTATGATTTTCGGTGCGATTGCACCTGTAGTGAACATGAATAAAACTATGTTGAAAGGGAACCAGTGTTGAACACAAGAACCGGGCAAGGTGGAATATCCACTAATTTGATAAAGATGTATCTAATATATAAGGTCTCTTTTTTTATGATCTTGATCATTTTAATTTGTTGAATACATCCACTTTGTTTAAACACCACCGTAAACTCGTTAACCTCTAAAGAAGTCTCGTCTGAGACGAAACGTGTTGGTTGATTTAGCTTGTTAAAACATCAATTATGCACTGAAAAATCTTCATTGAAATTTACCTTCTGCAAAAAAAATAAAAAACACTTGTAACAAAAACTATTTTATAGATTTTTCTCTACATATAATTTGAAATAACAATTGAAACACAGTTGGAAAGCCCTATTGGAAGATGATTTAACCCGACAAGGTGCTATCCCACAATTGTTTGTGTATTTCCTGTATCATCTATACAGATGTTTGCTGCATGCTTTCCTTCCTTACAGTATCGTGTTACTGATGATTATACCCATCCTTGATATAGACTGTGGGGACAAAGTTACAAAGACGCGGGACCATCACCCAGAGCTTGTAGTGTAGGTTACCCCACCGAGGGTTCAGTAATGTTCATTATGCTGTTTATTATGTCAATTATGCTGATTAACATCATGTTCTGTATTGCACGTGAATTGGCACTATTCCGGGTGTATAGTTGCTGCATCCCGCCGGAGTTCTAACATTGATTACTAGATTCCTCTCCATATATACAGGATTCTTTGTTGTCATTTTATTTGTTTATGTTTTGGACACTGTCTGGGGTTCTGGCACCCTCATCACTATGCGCCCAGTTCAGCACCTGGTGGACGTGGCAGTATGACTTCACACAGGTTCACGGGGCTGAGCAATGGGCGGGATTGTACACTGCACTGTGATCTAGCACTACTATAAATGTCATTATCTTTTCAGTGTTCTTTGTGAAAGTCTTGATAAAAACCAAGAGTTCTGAAACGTTGACTCAACCTCTGACTCAGTCGTTATTTCTTCAAAGACTCTGAGTGCCTTCCCACACCACTGCTTTTACTCTTACCAACAGGGGAGTTTGTGGGTAAGGGCAGCCTCAGGTTACACTTTCTTAAACTAAGCATGAGTCAAGGTTTATATATATATATATATATATATATATATATATATATATATAGATATATATATATATATATATATATATATATATCTATATATATATATAGATGCTCTTATTTACACAATTATATTTCCTAGGCAACCCTTACCGCTAAGATTCCCTGTTATTAAGAATCAGAAAGATTATATGGACAATACTGGGTTGGTGCCTTCCAAGAAACTCCAGTTAGCTTCTCAAGAAGATAGAAAATTCATAAATATTTATGCATCCGCATTCATGTATTCCGTCACTGACAATCTCTCTGCATTATCCAATTATATTCTGGACTTCCTCTGTGTTCTTACACGGCTCCTGTTATTCTATATCCACCATTTATGCTCTGGACTCCATCAGTGTCATTACACTGCACCAGCTTTTGCTATATGTTGGTGGACTTCATCAGTGTGCACACATTGCAGCTATTACCATGGCTAGCTATTGTTATTATTAGTGCATTTTCTCTACTGCCTGTGATCTCCTGTAATACCTTACCATTACTTAAAGTCTTCAGATATTGTCTTCTGTCGTCAATAAAGACTTTTATCTTTTATCCTGTGGTCACGTCTTGCTACTGTCCGAGGGTCTCTGGCATGCACAATACCCTCATCAAGGCTCCCAGATTTCAGTACCAGCCAGCCCCTATGGTTATTTCCAACCAAGATCTAACCACAGGCGTGACACAGACCACACTGATACTGCACCGGCGCCTCTTCCTTTTATACAGCTAAAACCTCTAGCGCCGATTTACAGGGACGTTTTCTTTGCTGTATTGATTTTCAAGTTCTAATAGAAAAAAAAATGGATTATTTTTCTTTATTTTCCTCTGCTTTGTGTGATGCAAAAATAGACTTGAGTGAAGTGCTGAAGGCTGACTGCCTGGGTCAACCATACACGGAAGATCGACATGAACAATATGTGAATCACAGCCTGGGTTGCCCTTTTCCCAGAGAACCTTTTGTTTCAATGGTTTCCGATGATAAGAAAATTCTCCCACATCTAGCAGCATTTGTTCTGCTTAACTTCTTCCAATTCCAGCATTTGTGCTGCGTATGTGACTTGGTAACATTACATAGCCTGATGCTGTTCATTGTAAGGCATTCTGTAGAGACCACGAATCACCTGTTTTTTTTGTTTTTTTTTTACGATGGAGATGAATTCTGTTTAAACTAAATATTATTTCAAAATATATAAATTGGATTTTACTTTTTGTGTGTGGATTATAATATATATCTGATTTCCAATAGATACAAAACTATACACGAGAGAAGGTTAACACTAGTGATTCAAGGACCTTGTTTTTATCTGACAAGAAAATGGAATAGATTCAGTGAAAATCAAGGTAACATCAGTAAAGATGATGGTGTCATTGTTGCAGGTTAAGCACTTGATCTAAAATATTTTAGAAGTGCCATTGAAATTCTAGTTCTAATGTACAGTATGTAACACCTTCAAGGGTATTATTATGTGAAAGTGGCCGTGTCATCTTTGGTATAAAGCCACAGTAATGGGTTTAAAACAGAAATGCTTGTGTTAAGATAATATCAGAATGGAGCTGTCGCAAGGTAACTGTCGACATAGTTATAAAAAAAGAAGCCTTAACGTGAATCTTCTGTCACAGTAGAAGCTGACTTTTTCCAGGCTGGAAACCAACTAGCCCTGCCTTGGAAGACTGCTTTTCCTGGAATGGAATTCACTTAATCCTGGGATGGAAGACTGCTTTTTCTGGGATAAAATATACTTAATCCTGGGATGGAAGACTCCTTCTCCTGGGCTTGAATGCTCCAAATTCTGGGCTGGAAGACTTTTTCTCCTGGGCAGGAATTACTCTAATCCTGGGCTGGAAGATTTATTTTCCTCAACTGGAATTCCGCTAATCCCAGGCTGGAAGACTTCTTTTCCTGGGCAGGAATTGTCCTAATCCTGGGCTGGAAGACTTCTTCTCCTGGGCTGGAATTCCCCTAATCCTGGTCTTGAAGACTTCTTCTCCTGGACTGGAATTCCCCTAATCCCGGGCAGGGAGACTTCTTTTCCTGGGCTGGAATTTGCCTGATCCTGGGCTGGAAGACTTCTTTTCCTGGAATGCAAACTGGCTGATCTTGTCTGCAATACTTCTTTTGCTGGGCCAGAATCCTCCTAATCCCAGGCTAGAAGGATTCTTTTAGTTTGGCTGGAATCCTCCTAATCCCTGGCTGGAAACCTCTTTTTAATTGGCTGGAAGCTGTAATTACCTCAATAAAAGCTGCCTTTTCATGTGCTGTAAGATGCCTTTTCCCATATTTGAACACACCATTGCCCAGTCTGGAAGCCATTTTTATGGAGCTAGAAGCTGCCTTTTCCTGCAGAAGAAGCGGTTATTTTCTGGCCTGGAAGCCACCGTTTTATACATCGGAAATTGCCATTTACTGTACACCTTTTCCTGTACAGGGTGCTGTTTTTTCTCAGGCTGAATGTCACTTCTTCCTTAATGATATTCCCTTCCATATAAAAACAATACCATGCAACTTCATAACTATTACATACCCTGACCCTTCAACAAGACCCTGTCCATCACAGCTCCTGGACTTTCCACTCAATTTATGATCACTCCCCTGTGTTGAAACCCTTTTCTCATCAACTGATGAATTCAACACAGGCTACGGGCACCATAAATTGAAGGTGAATATAGGAGCAGAGCATGTTGTACCTGATGTTGAGGCCCATGTACACAGTGGTGTCCTCATAGACTTAGACACAATGGGGCAGATGTTTTAAGCCTGTAAGGTTATTAAGTGGTGATAATGTGGGGATAAAGTGAAAGGCAATCAACTCCTAACTGTTCTTTTTCAAACACAGCTGATTGGCTGGTGCTTCCACTTTATCCCCACTTTATCACTTTAACAGGCTTAGGGCTTTATTTCAAAATAGAAATTTCTCTCTAATGGACAAAACCATGCTGTGCTGCAGATGGGGCAGATGGAACATGCGCAGAGAGAGTTTAATTTGGTTGGGGTGTGTTCAAACTGAAATCTAAATTGCAGTGTAAAAATAAAGCAGCCAGAATGTACTATGCACAGAAACAAAGTAACTCACCCAAATCTAACTCTCTCTCTCTCTCTGCACATGTAACATCTGTATCACTATCAGTGTCAGAGTCTCCATAACAATGTTAAAAATATTGCATAATTTTTTGAGAAGAATAGAAATATAATTGTAATACTTTATATACTACAATGTGACTCACTGGTAATCATCAGACAAATTGATGGGCCTATTTTTGTGTGGATGCCTGGATCTGTAATACTTTATGTCCCATGTTATCCTGGCTCTTTCTCTAAATTCAATTAATTCTGTAAAAAAATAGCTAATTCAATTATTATTCATGAAAAAAATATATATATATATATATTTTTAACAGTACTCTCTTTTTGCTGTATACAATTACTGTGGAAAAAGATTACGATGTGTTGGTTATAACAGAGAAATATAAATAAATTCCCAATAGAACACTTCTGTGCGTAACAAAACAAAAGTAAGTAAAACATTGCAGACTGGGAAAGGGGTGAGGCACACCTGGGTTAGCTAAAGGGTTAATGGAAGTGCTGGTTACTTATTTGTGGTCCTGATAGCAATCCCTGGGATCTGGTTATATAACTTCTCATCATGACGTTCTGCTTTGGGTTCTTTGTTCCAGAAATGCAGCGGTCTGGCACACACACAATGTCCAAGAGATGAGTGACAAGAAGGGGAGCTCAGCGTCATAAAAATGGATTTACAAGATAATCAAACTAGAGCCCTCGCAGACCTGTGCAAAGAGGTGGGATGGATCAGGCAGCAAATCCTTTTAACCTGAGCTTTAATTACAGGATTAGAGATTCCTTTTGGCTCTAGAAAGACAGCTCCAGTCAATTTATTATACATTTATTTAAAGAGGGAGAGCACGCTCTCATTATTGAGGGGTTTGTGAAAGGCCAGTGTTATCGCCTCCACCAAGGATTTGGGAAGAAAGCACTTCATCAGCTTAGCAGCATTGACAAATGTTTAACTTCTTCACTTCCTGATGATTCCTACGACCTGCCATGTCCAAGTGCATCATGACCTGTAACGCTTCAAAGACGGACAGGCGCAAATGAAACGGTTAAAGCGCATTTTACGAAACACTCAATCAACTCTTCCTAAACATTCATCCATAGAGTGTATCAATGCTTGTGGGCCCCCCGGGCAGTAGCCCACCCGTCCCAATGGGAAAGATGGCTCTGGATATGCCTCTGTGAAAGATTATTATTCGATCTTTCAGACATCTCCTCTATGCCACTGTATAGACATATATATTGCCTATTCCAAATACAATAGCCACAATATCACTCACGGTGCTGGTCAGTGTGGCTACATGCCGGTCTACGCTACTGCTGGACTTGCAGGCTTCCTTTCGCATCACCAATTGCAACTCACCTCATCTGCAGATAATTAGATTGACCTCAAAAACTCAACGCCCAACTCGTCTACCCCCTAGCTGACTGATTGGCTAGCAGCCTGGGCTCTGCATCACTGTATCACCCTTGTTTAGTCTGATAGGGCTTATATTGTCCATTTTGCCATTAGGAACATAATAATAGGCTATAATAAATATATTAATATTGAGGGCAATTATTGTCTATTGATAAAGGGGCTCATATCATTTACAATTGAACTAATGGGGTCAAAATAATAGTAGTAGAGAGTAGTGGAGTATGTATCAGCACCTAATGTTGCTGGAGGTGCAAATTATTGCTGCTTTAAAAATATCAGATGCTATTACATATGCCTCAGACTATTAGATTTTTTTTTTCCTTAATTCCATTTAACCAAGGGTTTAGGGGTAAATTTACTAAGATGGGAGTTGAATATGGGATATTGCCCATCAGATGCTACTTCTTATATAGTTAGCACCTTCTAGAAGATAATAGATATTGGGCCAGATGTATCAAGCTTCATAAATGATAAAATGGAGTGATAAACAACCAGCCAATCAGCTCCTACCTGTCATCGGACTTCAGCAGCTGCTGCCCACCCCACCCACCTCAGCAGCTGCAGTCCATCCTGCACATATGATGTATTGGATGGGACCCAAAAGCATCTGCGATATGCCGCTGATGGGTCCAGACCGATAGATCCTATGTGCAGCAGTTTCAATCTGTAGGGTCCGACCCAATGCACACGGAACCACGCCTCGGGTCAAATGGGATGTCAAACACATGTGATTTGGTCTGATTTATCGGCCCGATCCATCAGAATCGGGGTCAAAACGCAATAGCTATAAGGGCCTTTAGAGTGGCAGCTGGGGAAGTCCTTAGACGAAAGTTGTGTTCTTGCTCGGAAACACCTGGTGTTAATTTTCTCTTCTGACCAAGCTGTAGTCAGCGTGCATTCTCTTTCCAGGTGGCTGGCTTTGAAGAACATCTACCGTAAATGTCAACAACATTCTGAATAAAACATTTTGAGGTTGTGTATTTAAAAACAAATCAATTTGCCTCAGTGTTGTAATAGCAGAAATCCTGCTGTAGTGATTATAATCCCACATCACAGCATAATCTGGATTTGGGTTGAGTACAAAGGTTACAAAGATTAACCACATGTGAAACAGTGTGTTAAAGAAATAGATATGTATTAAAAAATGAACCACATGTGAAGCAGTAAGTTAAAGAAATAGGTATGTATTTAAAAATTAGCAAGTAGTGGCATCATATTGTCTGTAGGCAGGCTGCAAATTCAGATTTAGGGGATTAGTCTGGTTGATTTGCTCGGATACGAAATTGCATCCATGCGAGTCAACCAGATCCCTCCTTGTGAATGGTTGTACGCCGACCCACCATTCGCATGGCGCATACATTTGCACGGCGTCTGTGGCGTAACTATAGCCCCGATCTGCCGGAGCTATAGTTACAACTTACTACCTAGCTTTCCAACCCACCCAAGTAAACTTACACGCCCCCCTTACCCCTCCGCATGCCGCCGCCTTATTCAGGGTCCTGGCCGCAGCGCAGATATTGTCCTGGCTCCGTCCCCTCCTGCAGTTCTATTGAAAAATAACTAGAGATGAGCGGCGGGTTCTTTTTCGGGTTTTGGTTTTGGATCTGGATCTCCCTTTGTGTTTTGGATCTGGATTGGTTTTGGCAAAACCACCCTTGCGGGTTTTGGTTTTGGTTTTGGATCTGGATTTTTTTTTTTTTTTTTTAAATGCAAAAAATTGCTAAAATAACAGATTTTGGGCCTGTTTTTGCCCCTAAAGTATTATTAAGCCCAACAACATTAATTTCCACTCATTTCTAGTCAATTTTGTTCACTTCATATAGTCCGTCACACTGGACACTGGATATAGTCCGTCACACTGGACACTAGATATATATGTCCTCACACTGGACACTAGATATATGCCGTCACACTGGACAATGGATATATGCCGTCACACTGGACAATGGATATATGCTGTCACTCTGGACAATGGAGATATGCCGTCACACTGGACACTGGATATAGGCCGTCACACTGGATACTAGATATATATGCCCCCACACTGGACACAGCCCGTTACACTGGACACTGGACACAGGCTGTCACACTGGACAATGGACACAGCCCCTGGACACTGGACACAGCCCCTGGACAGTGG
The DNA here is from genome assembly GCF_055691185.1 of Crinia signifera. Taxonomy (NCBI): domain Eukaryota; kingdom Metazoa; phylum Chordata; class Amphibia; order Anura; family Myobatrachidae; genus Crinia; species Crinia signifera. Next base: position 273,823,465 of record NC_139220.1, read on the forward strand.
ACACAGCCCCTGGACAGTGGACACATCCCCTGGACAGTGGACACAGCCCCTGTACACTGGACACAGCCCCTGTACACAGCCCCTGTACACTGGACACAGACCCTGACACACTGGACACAGCCGCTTGTATTAAGGACACTGCAGCCCCTGTACACTGAGTGTACAGTCAACAGCACTGCAGCCTCTGCGTGTGAGCACTGCAGCACCTAGTTTACAACAACATACAAAATCACCAGTCACTAAATAAATATAAATCACAGCACAGGGCACAGGGCATGCAGCACGGAGCACGGAGCACAGATCCCAACCACCCTCTTCCCTCTCCTATAATGGAGTGAAGATGGCGGAGCGCGCGTGCGTCTTACATAGAATCCAGATCCCGCGAGAATCCGACAGAGAGATGATGACGTTTTGCCTCGTTTTCGGTCCGGAATTCAGGTGGGAACTCCCGAGTCGACTCGGATCCTGCCCTGGATCACCATATTCGGATCTGTCGGATCCCGGAGATCCGGAGCCGCTCATCTCTAAAAATAACTATCAGAAAATGGCTGCCCCCATACAGCAGACAGTTTTTGGGATGCTAGATGAGGCTCGGGCCTCCTCTAGCATCCTTAAAAACTGTCTGCTGTTAGGGGGAAGCCATTTTGTGATGGTCATTATAGAACTGCAGGAGGAGACGGAGCCGGGAGAAGATATGCGCTGCGGGACCCTGAATGCGGCGACATGCGGAGGGGAAGCGGGGTGTGTAATTTACTTGGGAAGGTGGGTGGGTGGGCTAGGGGGAGGGGGGGGCGGCGCTGCCGATATCGGCAGGGGGGCAAAACAATTCTAGTTACGCCACTGCACGGCGTGTACATCTGTACAGCATGCAGGGGAACACCCACATAATTCATAAGTAGAGGACCATCAAATGATGTGGAACGTGCACACAGATCTGAGCAACCTTAGATCTGCATGCACTTTCTGAGGGAAGAAGGCGGGCAGGTGACCTCCAGTGATGTCAGCTGACGCCCCCTGGTGCCCACGTCATCGGCCTATTAGCATAAGAACATCCAGCATTCTCATGGGAAAGCCCATGAGACACTGGGGGTTCCCATATGCTAACCAAGGCCATGTGGCCCTTTATCTTGCTCTGGTACATACAGATACATTCTGTTCAAAATCATTAAGATAACTGTAAGATTCACCTGAAATCAGATAGAGCCAGGCCCCCTGAGACTGCCACAGGGCAGGGGAAATGAAAGGTGTGGGCAAAACCCCTTCAGGAAAAAAAATGGAAACTTCTATGCACTGTACTGGAAGGGGTTCCTTCTGAGTGGCTTACTAGGGTCCCTAACAGGTTGCCATACCATACCTTTAAACTGGGACACACATATGGATTACACAGTTTCTGTGTCTGATTAATACCACATTAAAAGCAGGCTTGAAATTACCCAGCCACAGAGCCTGTGTAATTCATTAGTTTCCAAGCTTAGATAGAACGAGGGCCGTATAGGCTCGAGTGAATTTAAGAGCCTGTAAATTTGATGGTTGTAAATAAAGCTATGGAAGATAGTACAAAGTGCCCAGGGGAAATCTCAGGTTGAGTGGCAGTTAGATCTGCCAATCAGGTAGCATAGGGGCGTCAGCTTAGAGAGGGGTATATTAGGTGATGCTGGCAGGAAGTACTTCCTTTTTGAGGCTGGATCCCCACCCTCCCTATCCATTTTCTTCTGTGCTACCTGGCCTCCGGGCCGTTCACCAAATTAGCTTCTATAGCTTTAATTATAAATCGGCTAGAAGGCGCTCTCGACCAGCAGTCAGGTGGGGTGTCAGGTGGTCTCTGTGCGGTATTGCCCCCCTTTAACAGGACGGCGGGCGAGTCCCGACTCAGGCGGTGGGACATTGGACACTTCATGGAGGTCTCCTCGCCAGGCCATAGAAGGGGTGGTATATCCATCACAGCGCAGGCTGTACCCCACACTAAGGGGCGTTTTCGGATTGGGGCACTTCGGTCGCTACCATGAGCAACGCCCTGGACTGGTGCTGGTCTCAAGTGCTTTCTTTGCCATCCCTTAGACAAATAGGGGTCATACCATTACAATAAATATTCATGACCTGTTGTCTGTGTCGTTATTTTTAGAATAAGGTGTGTTGTGTGATTTATTTCTAAGCATAAGAGTTAAGTAAAGGTATAGGCCAAGCAGCATCATTCATTAGGCGCCTTAAAGGGATAGTGTGGTACAATAGTTGCTCCCACAATCTCTGCATCGTTGGATGGTGCTCTGCCTACGTTGGTCTATGAGGAGTTCATAATGCCCCTTACACTCCCACAACATTCCCTCTTAACAGTAATCATGGTTGTGTCTTCCCGCATTACATGTACTCAGCCACTAGCATTGATGTGGCTGAGATGCGTACAACTGTATGTTCAACTTCAGAGCATACACACTGCTGTAAATCACAACAGCGTGAAAGTATAAATCAATCCCTCAATGATTAAAACAGTTTATCAGTTAACAAGAAGCCAGTGACATCTCATCTGCATAGCGCCTGTCATTGGTTACTATGACTTGCACTGTGTGTGTGGGCGTCAGCTCGAATTTAAAGTTCTGTGTATAGATTTCATTTGCACGACAGTCCTTCACATTCCTTGTGCTCGTCTCTATTTCAGGATTACCTTGACACTCAATAAGTAGAGAGAACTTTTCTCTCCATTAAATGTCAGCTGAAATGTCACTTTCTAAGAACACTGTCCTTCTATTGTTCACGCATACGTAACTCACTTCACATGAAGTTACTGTCAATGATCTGCACTTGTTAATGCATTTCTATTGCCCATGATGTGTTAGAGCCAGATTTACACATGTTTGCAAATAAGGTTGGCACCTTTTGTACAGGGCAGGCTTGACCTTGCATCAGAGGACAATCACGGATACCAGTTGTGTGAGAGCTTTTCCTCCATAGACTACAGTACAGCAGGAACAAAAGCTTCAGTGGTTCAATTACACATACTGTAGTATGACATTTTTGAAATGTAAAGCATGAAGGCACAGAAATATGCATTGTTCAATGTCACCTTTGTTCTGACTTAAAGCATTTCCATCTCGTATATACTGTTCAGCCATTCCTACATCTTTAAGAAAGCAGGATCCATATATTCAAATTCAGAATTAGGGTTGAAAATCTCTTAACACGCGATTCCGCTGTTACCCCTCCCTACCACACACCCCCCCCCCCCCGATCCTTGCGCCACAGGCATCTGACTAAAGTGCAATGATGTATTTCAGTGGAACCGATCATCAGATATGTACAACTTAGAATAAATACGTAAATGTGACTGCATGAAGACACTTTAAAGTCACGTCAAGATCATAGTTATATGTCAGCGTACCATAGGTCATACTTGCCTACTTTTGAAAACTAGTTTCAGGGAGATTATAGTTGGTAGTAGAATTTTGCAAAGTGCCCCATTGAGGGAGTGTGTCATGCTCCACCCAAAGGGTGTGTCTAGTTTCCATATATGGAGAGATTTTGAAAACTGATTGTGCATGTGGCACCTAGAAGCGTGGGTGTGTACTGCTACATCTGAAAGGAATCTTTTAAAATGGCTTACTGTATATACAAATGTAGATGAGCCCCAAAGCAGTTAGTAAGAGCTACTATACTTGGTAAAGTGCTGGGAAATGGTGCTGATGACTCAATGTAAATTTATCTATCATTCTTTTTTTCCCCAAAAATATAACAGTGTAGTAGCTAGGTGAAATGAGGGAGCTTGCTAGACTAATGAGGGAGAGAGGGAAATTGCTGTTATTTCAGTGAATTTTATGCAGAATGCAGGAGGGTAGGCAACTTTGATGTAACAGTGTAATGTGGGCTAGGTGAAATTAGGGAGATTGCTAGACTAATGAGGGAGAGAGGGAGATTGCTAGACTAATGAGGGAGATTGCTGCTATTTCAGGGAGTCTCCTGCAGAATGCAGGAGGGGAGGCAGCTATGCTCTAGGTACCATTCAGTATCATCAACTCAATGATCATGCCTAAGTGTATTTTAGTGCCCTTAAAAAAAAGAAAATGAAATAAAGAATTAAAAAAATTATTAAAGCGCCCATGCAATTAACTTGGTCTGGTTACAGATATTGAACAGGTTTCCCTGCAATATCCACAATAAGCCTGGCTATGACAACTGGGTTGGTAACACAATTACATGGAATGCTGCTACAATAAAATGCTCTTGAAGTAAGAGAACAATAAATATTGTATGCCTGTCTTTTCTGATAATGGTCGTACGGGGACAGCGAGACAAGATTGTGCTTCCTGTTTACATAAAGAAAGAACATTAAAAATATATTTTGCACTGGAAAGTATGATTAATGCTACTCTTTGTGTATTTTAATGAACTTTTATAGTATGAATGGTAAATAATTGTGTGTAAGCAAGATACTGCACATTGTCCATTTCCCTATTTCTGGCAAGGATTTGAAGAAATAAGGTGTTTGAGACAAATGTTAGGGCTATTGTAGAGCTGAACATGTAGATGTAGTGCATGCAGTATGTTGCTTGTTATTGCAATGCACATGAACTGAAACCATACTGTCGTTACCGACTTTTTAAGGTGCCACTCTGGGAGAAGCCCAGGAATGAGACCTAATGCGCCACGTCGGGGGGGGGGGGGGGGGGAAACAGGGTCAAGGCTGACGTCACAAAGCCCCGCTACCAATCCACATAAACGCCCTGATTCACAGGTCTGCGGTGAGGGGATGGGGATAAAGTGGCACAAAATGATGCAATTAGCATCATTTTAGTCTCACCCTCTCCCCAGGGCCGGCCTGGTGGAGCTACAGCCAATAGGTCACTTTTGTAGCTGAGGGCCAGGGCTTTCCAATGAGCCCAGCCCCGCGTCGCTCGCCCCCCGGGAACTGGAGATACCGCCAGGCAAACCTGGAACATTTTCCCCATAGGATAACATGGGACCCGCTAATTCCGACCTCCATGCCCGCTCACACCCTGCATCTGCACTTGTGCAGAAATGCTCCTTCACATGCGCAGATGCAAAACATTGGTCTCCCGTGCGAACACACGGGGGACCAAACCATCTAGAATAACCCCCAATGTGTATGTTCTACAATTCTACAATATATGGCTATTATTAATAGAGATGAGCGGGTCCGTATCTCCGGGATCCGACAGATCGGAATATGGTGATCCGAGTCAGGATACGAGTCGGCTTGGGAGTTCCCGCCTGAATTCCGGACCAAAAACGCGGCAAAACGTCATTATCGCGCTGTCGGATTCTCGCGGGACCTGGATTCTATATAAGACGCACGCGTGCCCCGCCATCTTCACTCCATTATAGGAGAGGGAAGAGGGTGGTTGGGATCTGTGCTCCGTGCTCCGTGCTCTGTGCTCGGTGCTGCGTGCTCCCTGCCCTGTGCCCTGTACCCTGTGCCTTGTGCCCTGTGCTGTGATTTATTTAGTGACTGTTTTTTTATTTTGTTGTAAACTAGGTGCTGCAGTGCTCACACGCAGGGGCTGCAGTGCTGCAGACTGTACACTCAGTGTACAGGGGCTGCAGTGTCCATAATACAAGGGGCTGTGTCCAGTGTGTCAGGGGCTGTGTCCAGTGTACAGGGGCTGTGTACAGGGGCTGTGTCCAGTGTACAGGGGCTGTGTCCACTGTCATGGGGCTGTGTCCACTGTCCAGGGGCTGTATCCAGGGGCTGTGTCCAGTGTCCAGGGGCTGTGTCCATTATCCAGGGGCTGTGTCCATTGTCCAGGGACTGTGTCCAGGGTGACAGGCTGTATCCAGTGTCCAGTGTAACGGGCTGTGTCTAGTGTGAGGGCATATATATCTAGTGTCCAGTGTGACGGCATATATCTAGTGTCCAGTGTGACAGACTATATAAGTGTCCAGTGTGACGGACTATATCCAGTGTCCAGTGTGACGGACTATATCCAGTGTCCAGTGTGACGGACTATATCCAGTGTCCAGTGTGACGGACTATATCCAGTGTCCAGTGTGACAGACTATATCCAGTGTCCAGTGTGACGGACTATATCCAGTGTCCAGTGTGACAGACTATTTGTAATATACAGGTAAGTTTATCTTAGCTTTCTAGTGGCAGTCAGGTAAGTATCTCTCAATTTTGATGGTAGCATTGAGGTGTCACTCTAACCCTAATTCGTGTCTTCTCGTTTTTTTCACAGAGTAGAGGTTCTTTGCAGATTTTACATAAACAATTTATTAAATTACAACAAATTCTATGGCACGAATTACAATTTACACATTATAAATAAACCTTGACAAACAAAATACATTTATCCAAGTGGAGCTCTTTCATGCTGAAGATGTACCTATTTTGGTTTTGCAGGCCTATTTAGCCGTATCCAAATGGTTTATTACATGCTACCTTTGTTAATACTGTCAGTGGGAAAACAGTTAACAAGTGCTAAAACAGTTAATAGCTGCTTTGAGCTTGGCAAAAAAAAAGTAACAAAAGTATATATATATATATATATATATATATATATATATATATATATATATATATACATATATATATATATATATATATATATATATATATATATATATATTATACACCTTTGTAATCCTTATAGATGTTCCTGAAGAACTGCATTGTTTATTATATAAATAGCTCTTTATAATTGTCCCTTTATATTTGTAAAAGAACTATACATTTAAGCTTAAATGTTTCAGATGAATACATCCCAGTTGAATTGTCTTCCTTTGTGCACAGGCAAATGAGGCTTTCCAGTAGTCAATAAATAAACAATTTCTATTGTTAATTTTGCCTCTGCTTAGTGATAGTTGTTAGCTGTAGTTGACTCTTTATGAATGTAGCTCACAATGTCTTTACTTAAGCCTGAAATTGTAGCTGGATTGCAGTTTACCTATAAAGAATATACATTGCTCAATAAAGTCTAAGCTTTGCTTCCAAACTGGCTTTGTATAGGCAGAGTAACCATGTGACATGGAGTAATTATGAACAGTCTCTCTGTACTATCTTTTAGTCTATTAAAGTTGGCTAGTTGAGTTGCATGTAAATAAGTTCAAATTATAAAGGCATCCGGGAATTCCCTGCCAGTCCTTCCAGCAGTCAATTACCTCTAGGCTTCATCTCCATAGCCGCCCTCCACCAGCCTCCTTACACTGCATCGCTGTTGCAGGGTCTCACTGGGAGGCTGTTACATCACTTACGTTAGGTCGCACCTCCTGTCAGCTCTGTCTGGCAGTCTCTCCTCAGACCACACTTCACACCTTGTGTGTCTGTAGGTGCTGGCTTCCTCACCCACCTCTCCTTCACAATCTCCACAGGGAGGCTGTCTCTCACCATCTGGCTCCAAGGTAGCACACTGGGTTTTCTCACAACAGTCCAGTATCTCAGTTCCTCCAAAATGGCTGCCTCCAACCCTCTCCTCAGAGCCCAACTGTCAGTGCATGGCTTCTATTTATATCCTGAAGTCACATGACCCACTGTCTGCACATGCTGCTGTAACTGATAGCTGCCCCTCACAGTTCAGTATGAAAGTCTTATAACATTTTACAAGCATAAAATGGGTACCATGTATTTTGAGGGTATCACACAGTGTGACGGACTATATTCAGTGTCCAGTGTAACGGGCTGTGTCCAGTGTCCAGTGTGACGGACTATATCCAGTGTCCAGTGTGACGGACTATATCCAGTGTCCAGTGTAACGGGCTGTGTCCAGTGTGACGGCCTATATCCAGTGTCCAGAGTGACGGCATATATCCATTGTCCAGTGTGACGGCACATATCTAGTGTCCAGTGTGATGGCATATATCTAGTGTCCAGTGTGATGGCATATATCAAAATTGACTAGAAATTAGTGGAAACTAATGTTATTGAGGTTAATAATACTTGAGGGGCAAAAACAGGCCCAAATTCTGTTATTTTAGCCATTTTTAGCATTTTTTCATAAAAATCCAGATCCAAAACCAAAACCCGCAAGGGTGGTTTTGCCAAAACCAATCCAGATACAAAACAAGAAGGGAGATCCAGATCCAAAACCAAAACCCGAAAAAGTGGCCGAAGCACATCTCCAATTATTAATATGGTACAGCAATATTTACTATATACATATTTATCAAGGTGCCCAGACCATGTACTTCCTAATGGTTAAACAAACCAATGTGGCAGCTAGCAACACCCTCTTTGGAGACTAGTCACACCCATAAACATAGGTGCCTATGACTGTTTACCCAGTGGATCTTTTATTCGCAAGACACTGCTGCATGATGTGTATAACTTGGCATATGGTAGGATATTTCATATTTTTTTCTATGCAAGCTATGTGACTTAAACATATCTTTGCAAAGACATACATACTAGGGGTGAGGGGCTCCATTTCTGAAAGAATTGGACCCCCTAAACTCCGCGATCCGAGATCCGAGTACGGCTATGGTTTTCCAGCCAGACTCGGCTCACAGAGCGAAGCAAAACGTCATCATTCCGCTGTCAGATTCTCACAGGATTTTGATCTTATATAAGTCCCTACCAAATGTCGCCATCTTCACTCCAGCTTAGGAAATTGTGCAGGACAGACCTCTGTCTTCTGTGGTGTCGGGTGGGTGCTTCTGTGTCTACTGTACCACTGCAGGGGTGGCCCGTCTGCTCCACACTATCAGTTCAAGGGTGCCCTGTCTGCTGTATGCAATACTTCAAGGGGTGCTGACCTGTCCGTCAAATTATAAGGGTGCTTCTCTGTCTACCAGATATAATTACAGGGGTGCCTTGTCTGCCAGATAATTCAGGGGGGGCTACCCTGTCTGTGATATATTTACAGGGGAGTCCTTTTCTGGCCACCAACAGCATCTCCTGCATGCCCCTGTCCTTTTTGTAAGAATCTGACCTTATCATCATCAAATGATTTGTGTGAGCAAAGCATGGAAAGTATTGCAATTTGCTCAGAGGTAATGCTCTCACCACATTAGTGGCATTGTCAGATAGGGCAGCACAGACGGTGTAAGGGTTATTGGCTCACAGCACTGTGGTCATGGGTACAATTCCCATCATGGCCCTTACTGTGCGGAGTTTGTATATTCTCACTGTGCTTACATGCGTTTCCTCTGGCTACTTTATTTTCCTCCCACAATATCCAAAATATATTAGACGTTTACCTGGCTCTCAACATAAATTATCCCTACAATGAATGAATTTGAATATAATACAAGTGTACCTGTACATGTGGTAAGAGAATATGGATAATAAGCACCACTGGGGCATTGACTGAGGTGCATGAGCAAATTTTCTTTGTAAAGAACTGCAATATATGTGTGTGCTATATAAATACTGGTAATGATTAAAAATAAAATTAAAATATCACATATCCCCAAGAAACTCCAAGTAGGGGTAAGCTGTTATTAGAGTTTCTCAGATTACTCCTCTTACTGAAACCAGTGATACACAGCGTAGCCTGCTTAGAAATGAGTTGTAGTTTGTGAGATGCTGCTACTGCTGTTGATGCTGTTGAAGGCAAAACATCCACCCAGTGGGTTGTTACAGTCATATAGTGCCAGATTCTCTAAGCTTCAAAAGTGACAAAATGGAGAGTGATAAACAGCCAGCCAATCATCTCCTACCTGCCATGTCACAGACTGTATTTGAAAAATGTCAGACAGGAGCTGATTGGCTGGCTGTTTATCACTCTCCATTTTATCACTTTTGAAGCTTAGAGAATCTGGCCCATAGTCCTTAGTTTGCTCCATTCCTTTTGTCCATATGTCCATGGTTAAGTGGACAGTGGGTTATATAGTAGTTAAGGCTGAATTAAGACGTGCATCCATCAAGTTCAACCTTTGTTTAGAACATTGATTGCTAACCTTGACACTCCAACTGTTGCTGAATTACACATTCCAGCATGCCCTACATCATTTTTAGAATGGCCAAATAGCAAAACTGTAGCAGGGCATGCTGAGACGTGTAGTTCAACAACAGCTGGAGTGTCAAGGTTAGCCATCACTGGGTTAGAGTGTCTGATATATTTTCTACCTCCCTTTACATAGGTTGTATTCTGATTTAATAGACATAGTATGATATTTTTTGTACCCCTGGATGTTTTCACCCAATAGATGTTTGTCCAACCTTATTTTAAATGTATTTATCATGTCTGCTGACACCACCGCTCTAGGAAGAGAGTTCCACAATTTAACTGCCCTGATTGTAAAAAAGGTTTTCCTTCTAAGGGCACTTTTTTTTTTTCCCTCTAACATGCCCACATGTCCTAGAGTCCTTCCTCAAAACAAAAAGGTTACCTGACAATCCATTATATTGGCCTCTGATATATTTGCACATGTCTCTTTTCCAGTGTAAACAATCCCAATTTGTCCAATCTTTCGTCATTCGGTAGCTTAATTTCTCCAACCCCTTTATTAGCTTTGTTGCTCTTCTTTGGATGTTTTCCAGTTCTATGATGTCCTTTTTGTAGTGGGGGTCCAGAATTGTACTCCGTATTCTAGATGTGGTCTAACCAATACTTTGTAAAGAGGCATAATTACATTTGAGTCCCTAGTCTCCATACCCCTTCTTATACAGGCTAGTATCCTGTTGGCCTTATATGTTGCTACATGACACTGAGCACTACACCCCAGTTTGTTGTCAATTTGGACTCTTAGATCCTTTTCCAGTTCTGATTTACCCAATGACACCGCGCTTAGGTTATAACTAGCAGACTGGTAATGTCTCCCGAGATGAATAACCTTGCATTTGTCCACATTGAACCTCGTTTTCCAATTTTTCCCCCATTTTTCTAGTCTAATTAGATCACTCTGAAGCATTGAGACATCCTTGATTGTTCTAATTACTCTGTTAAGTTTAGTGTTATCAGCAAAGATGGAATCTTTACTTAGTATACCCACCCCAATATCGCTTATGAATATGTTAAATAAAAGAGGTCCTAGCACGAAACCCTGTGGCACTCCACTTAGTACCAGCATCATATTTGACATACACCTTTAACAACCACTCTCTGTTCCCTATTCCATAGCCAGTTTCCTACCCATCTACTAATTTTTACCCTAGTCCCTAAACCTTCATTTTCTGTGGCACAGTATCAAGCTTAGTACCTTAGCAAAATCCAGGAAGACCACATCTACAGCATTTCCATTATCAAGGTTGTTGCTGACTTCCTCATCAAAATACATTCAATTAGTTTGGCACAAGTGATTTTTTTTTTTTTACAAACCCATGTTGTTTAATATTGATTCAAATGCTATTACTGTTTTTGGATACCATCCCTTAAAATTCCCTCATATAATTTACCCAACAATATTGTGAGCTATGAGAGTGGGCCTTATTCTGGTCTGTGCGTACTTTCCGCACTCTTTCGGATGGCGTTTTTTAGCCGTCTGCGCATGCGTGGGCAACGCTATGCGCATGTGCCACGCATGGTCTCCGTACTTGTTCTCACTAATACCGTACAGAAATGTGCATCGCAATCACTCGGGAAATATGGGCGTATTATGGGCGTCATTCGGAACTACACAGGGGCGTAGTTTCAAAGTGGGCTAAACTGGGCGTAAACATGGGCGTACACGAGGGAGTGCACTCATTCTGGTAGGCGTGCATTCGGACAGCACACCGAATGCACGCGAACCAAAAGGCTAGAAATATGCGGTGTCCATAAGCAAGTATTTCTTTGCGGACACCACTCGGTCATGCGCTAGGCAATCGGAACGCCCAATCACTACGGGCGCACCTCAACCAATGTCAGCTGAACACAATACAATCCACTCCTTTACTCATTACTCATTAATTACACGCTTCTCATTGCTTCAATTGGAACCATTGCAGCTTAAATGGACCATTACTAAACACACAAATATATGCTGCATTTTTGACACACATTTACACTGCAACCAATGGACAGAACTTACTATCACTAATATAAATAGACATGTCACTTCTACATTTACCAATTAAACCACACATTTGGGGATAAAAATATAAATTTATTACAATAACTTCAAAAAGAAAATGGAAAGCATGTTATTTGACACATGCAACAAATTAAAAGGTACCATGGCAGGAATGTACAAAAATAAAACAAAATAAAAAAATGTATTTTTGACATACATAGCCACAGCAGAATCATTAGGAACACATCAGGTGGCTTCACAACAAAAGTATAGCACCAACACTTCAAGTACAGCAGACAGTAATGGCAGCCGAAAGAGGGCAACAGGGGAACCAAACAAGACATTCGAACAGAGGGCAAATGTGGGTACCCTCTGCATGGGATTGGACACAGGAAGCTGACACACACAGCTAAATGAAAGATTTGGAAAGACATAAGGGTGGAGATTAATGCGGACACAAGTTCATTTGCGGGCACGTTTGGCCCTGGTAGGCTCCTTGCCACGTGCAGCAGCTCTTCGGCCACGGCCACGTTGGGATGGTGGCCCAGGTGGAGCAGATGCTGGTGAAGGGGGGGATGCTATTGACTGCAGGGTGCCAGCCATGGCCTGCTGGGCCTCAGCAATAGCATGCAGGCTCCCAGCTATTGCCTGCTGGGTGCTGACCAAACCCTGCATGACCTCCTACGCATCTGCTCTGATGCTAAGTCTCCCTGCTGGTGAATCTGCCCAAGCACCTGCACCCACCTGTCATAATCTGGTTCGGCCGGTGGCTGCTGCTGCTGCACATGCCTGCCACTGGTGGCAGGTGGCACAGACTCCTCCACCTCCTCAAGAGATTCTTGACCAAGCGGTGGGGATGCTGGTGAAAGAGAAAATTAAAATTACAACACATTCCAAGCAAATTAGTACCAACTACTTATGCCATGCCAAATAATTACCTTCAACAAAAGCAGCAAAGACTTCCGCTGGGGCCTCGCTATCCATGTTGCTCACCCCCCGGACCTCCTCTACTGCAATACAGCACTCGGCCATCTCCTCCAGGGGGGTGAGCTTCAGGCGGCCAGGCATGGGGCCAGCCCCAGAGGTGTGGCTGTGTTCCCACCGTTTGGTCAGTTTCTTCTTGAGGTTGGTTTTAAAGTCGTGCCACCTGCAATCAAAGTTTACATATTACTACATGTCACTCCTGATGTTTGCTGTAGCAGCCATTGCAATCTGCAACAGATTACAACATGTGCTTCATTACACATAACTTACATTATATTAAACTATAAAACCAACCCTTAGAAGATACATTCACACTCACCCTACAATAACTATTGACTAAATGACATGGCAATCATGTCTGTGGCTCCTAGCAACGTGACCAACCATTTACCAACTCCATCTAACATCTAATTAAAACATTACTGGTCTTGTACTGCTCAAATGTAACACACATGAACTTGCCTCTTCTTGACGTGCTCCGCCTCACGAACTTGTGGAGCTGCCGCATTAATCTCCGCAGTTATGTCCTCCCAAATCTTCCATCTCCTTGTGTGTGTCAACCTGTCCTGTGGACACTCGATCCAATCCCGTGCACGGGGTACCAGTATGGCAAGCTCCTGCGGTTCGAATGCCATATTCCTGCAGCTTGGTTCCTCTGTTGGCCTCTTTCGGCCACGCCCACGGCCACCTGTCGCTGTACTTGAAGTGCTGGCCAGGCTACTCTGTTGGGAAGCCACCTGCTGTGTTCCCAATGATTCTGCTGAGGCAGAAGATGGCCCAGCTGCAGATTGGGCTGATGTTGATGGGCCAGCTGCCTGCTCTTCTCCCACTGGCTGGTCTGTGGTGAGGGGCACATAGGAGGTGCTTGAGTCCAGGCGAGCAAAGAGTTCCTGGCACTCCTGGTCTCCCTCAGATTGAGATCCAGCCATGTTTGCAACAACTTTATTAGTTTTCTAGCACACCTTTTTATACTATTTCTGTAATTGGCGTACATCAGCAACACCCTGCATTCCGTACGGCAGCGTAGACCGTACGGCGCATAGGCCACGCCCATACCAGCGGACAAAAAATAGTACAAACCCAGGCATACTTTCAAAGTCTGATTTTGTACTTATTGGCAGATTTGAACACCAATAAACACCTACAACTGTGGCCAGACATGAAATCTATATGTGAATGTTCATTTGTACTGTGCACTGGTTTGGTATGTACATCAAATTACACTAACCCATTCCATATGTTAATCCAGTCCACCACTCAGGCAATAGTAATTAGTGCTTGCATCCAAATCACATGTGAAAGGTCTTTCAATACTGCCTTGCTGCTAGGTACATTTCATTCCACATCTCTAGTGTGGCCCGGTAGAAGGTAAGTGTTTACATGGCACATGGCCTAATTTTGGGAAAAGGTCTTGCACTATTTGCTATGTTTCTGGTGTATAGCTTTCACACTAATAAAGCTGTCTATTTTAGTACCTTGATGCACACTATTTCACCTGTTGTTTCCAGCCATGTTTGGTGAGCACAATGGTTTCCAAAATACTTTCACCCTGTCTGTTTTGGAGATACTAAGTAATGCCAAGGTCAGCTCAGCGATGCAAACCTACAGCAAGTGTTTGCGATGCAATGGTTTAGCCGTCTGTTGTGGCGCATACACGCTGTTAATGTAAAAATGAACAATAAAGTTAATACCAAATATCACTCAGAACAACCAATTACAGGACATGATTGCTTGAATTATGCCATTGCTAAGATGGCGGACTATGGGAGAGCAGCCCCATTTTCGCCCGCGGAGCTCAGGGCACTGGTCTCCATTATGGAGACCAGGCTGGGGCGTGCGGGCCCATTTATAACCAACCGCCAGAAGCGGCTTGCTTATGCGGCGGCCCGCCGCCGCATATTCGCTCGCACCCAGGTGCGGAGGACCATCGCTCAGCTGGAGCGGCGATGGTCAGATCTGAGGCGACGACAGCCGGATTTGCTCCAGCAAATCAGGGCCAGCATTGCGCGATGTGAGTGTTTACACATTAAATGGGCAATTGTACATTATTGCTTACATAACCTTTATTAAGCCAATAAGGTAACCTGGCTGATCATGAGTTAAACATGGCATACACTACATGTGTACTACTTCCTGTTTGACATCCTGTAATGGGGATAAAATATGTAATTGTGTAGGATTATTGTTTGTGATGCATACAATGGGCCAAATGTCACATCATAACTGGCATGTTACAGCCTGTGTTTGATAAAAGCCAATAAGGAGCTGATTGGCTGGACATTTATCTCTACTTATGACATTTGCATTTTTTGCTTGTTAAGGCTTAATACATCTGTCCAAATTACCCCTAATTGGCACTAATGTTTTTTTTTCTCCAACACAGCACGGGATCGAGCACGACAGGCACGGGAGGAGGAAGAGGCGGGCCAGGCCCAGGAGGAGGCCACTGATGAGATGGCCGAGGAGGCGGTGCCACAGGAAGGGGAGCAAGTGGAGGAGGAGGTGGTGGCACTGGAAGAGGAGGAGGTGGTGGCACTGGAAGAGGAGGAGGTGGTGGCACTGGAAGAGGAGGAGGTGTTGCCAGCTGAGGAGGAGGTGTTGCCAGCTGAGGAGAGCCAGGAAGAAGAGGAGGATGAGGAGGCCTGTGAGGTTGTGCAGGTGGGCGAAAGTGGTATGTATACATAAAGAATCATTATTCCTTTTCTCATCTACTATTTGCTATGTAGCACTGGTTATTCAATTGTGTTTTAAAATACTATAAAGTCATATAACAAACAGGGTAGCAACAGACACACTTAGGGGTTAGATAGGGTGCCCAAACCATCCCTTTCATCCTGGACACATATTAATGACACAGGTTGTGGGGATGGCTTTCAGGTCGATTTTAAGTGCCACTGAACCTGTGTAGTTAATCTGTATCCTGGAAGAAAGGGATGACGTGCTCATCTAAGGGTTACATGTCCCTGCTGCAAGCGTACAATCTGTAGCCTCATATAGGTGAATTGAGTTTACAGTTGATTGATATTTCTAAACTAGATTAAGTATGGCATAAATCGAGTATGGACAGGCGTGGCTTAGAATGGAGTCACAAGTGGTCAGTGCCCCTGGGCCCTCCTCTAGCTAACCACCCCCTGCGGTCTGCATGTATTGTTGGCACCATAATTGTTGGTTGATTTTGTCTTAACCCCTTCCTGACAGAGCTAGTTTTTGCGTTCCTGACAGAGCCATTTTTTTCAAATCTGACATGTCTCACTTAAGTGGGGATAACTTTTTTTTGCTTTTACTTATCCCAGTGATTTTGAGATTGTTTTCTCGTGACACATTGTACTTCAAGTTAGTGGTAAATTTTCGTCGATACAGTCTGTGTTTTTTTGTGAAAAATACCAAAATGTCGGAAAAAAATGGAAAATTTTGCGATTTGCAAAATGTTAAATTTTCTGCTTGTGAGACAAATAATCTTACCACTCAAAATAGTGAATAACTAACATAGACCATATGTCTACTTTATGTTGACATCATTATTTCAACTTCCTTTTAATTTTTTGGGACACTAGGAGGCTTACAATATGAATAGCAAATTCTCAAATTTTCAAGAAAATTTCAAACACTGATTTTTTTAGGGACCAGTTCAGTTCTGATGTGACTTTGAGGGACTTGTATGTGAGACACCCCCATAAATGATGCCATTTCAAAAACTGCACCCCTCACAGTATTCAAAACAGCATTTTGGAAGTTTGTTAACCCTTTAGGTGTTTCACAGGAATTAAAACAAAGTGTAGGTGAAATTTCAAAATTTCTTTTTTTTTGCAGAGTTTCAATTTTAATACATTTTTCTAACGAATACAGTAGATTTTACTAGAGAAATGTGACTAAAAATTGATTCCCCCAATTCTTTTGTTTTCATAAATATCCTATATGTGGCCCTAGTGTGCACGGTGACCAAACCACAGGCTTCATAATAGAAGGAGCACCTACTTGATTTTGGAGCCTCCTTTTTATGAGATTATTTTTTAGGCACCATGTAGGTTTCTAGGCACCATAAGATGCTAAAAGTTAGGAACCCCCCCACAAGTGACCCCATTTTGCAAACTACACCCCTCAGGGAATTCATCTAGGGGTATAGTGTACATTTCAAACCCCCAGGGGTTTCACCAATTTTGATACAACTGGGCTGTGAAAATGAAAAAAATTAATTTTTCATTTTCACAGCTCAGTTGTATCAAAATTGGTTAAACCCCTGGGGGTTTGAAATGTACACTATACCCCCTGATGAATTCCCTGAAGGGTGTAGTTTGCAAAATGGGGTCACTTGTGGGGGGGTTCCACTGTATAGGTGCTTCAGGGGTCATTCAACCAGAATCTGTGCTGCAAAATCCAAAAATCACTCCTTCCCTTCTGAGTCCTGCCATGCACCCAACTGGTATTTTTTGGTCACATGTGAGGCATTGCCGTACTCGGGAGAAATTGGGGCACAGATTTTGGGGTGCTTTGTCTCCTTCATTCCTTGTGAAAATGAAAAATTTTGAGCCAGAACTGCATTTTTGTGTAAAAAAATTTAATTTTTCATTTTCACAGCCCAGTTGTACCACAATTGGTGAAACCCCTGGGGGTTTTAAATGTACGCTATACCCCTAGATGAATTCCCTGAGGGGTGTAGTTTGCAAAATGGGGTCACTTGTGGGGGGGTTCCACTGTATTGGTGCTTCGGGGGTCTTGCTAAAGCGACATAGCACCCACCAAAATTCCACCAGAATCTGAGCTGCAAAATCCAAATATCACTCCTTCCCTTCTGAGTCCTGCCATTTTTTGGTCACACATGAAGCATTGCCGTACTCGGGAGAAATTGGGGCACAGATTTTGGGGTGCTTTTTCTCCTTCGTACCTTATGAAAATGAAAAATTTGGAGCCAGAACTGCATTTTTGTGTAAAAAAATGTAATTTTTCATTTTCACTGCCCAGTTGTATCAAAGTTGGTGAAACCCCTGGGGGTTTGAAATGTACACTATACCCCCTGATGAATTCCCTGAAGGGTGTAGTTTGCAAAATGGGGTCCCTTGTGGGGGGGTTCCACTGTATAGGTGCTTCAGGGGTCATTCAACCAGAATCTGTGCTGCAAAATCCAAAAATCACTCCTTCCCTTCTGAGTCCTGCCATGCACCCAACTGGTATTTTTTGGTCACATGTGAGGCATTGCCGTACTCGGGAGAAATTGGGGCACAGATTTTGGGGTGCTTTGTCTCCTTCATTCCTTGTGAAAATGAAAAATTTTGAGCCAGATCTGCATTTTTGTGTAAAAAAATTTAATTTTTTACACAAAAATGCAGTTCTGGCTCAAAATTTTTAATTTTCACAAGGAATGAAGGAGACAAAGCACCCCAAAATCTGTGCCCCAATTTCTCCCGGGTACGGCAATGCCTCACATGTGACCAAAAAATACCAGTTGGGTGCATGGCAGGACTCAGAAGGGAAGGAGTGATTTTTGGTGGTGGAATGAATGGCGGGTGCTATGTCGCATTAGCAAGACCCCCGAAGCACCAATACAGTGGAACCCCCCCACAAGTGACCCCATTTTGGTCACCAGCTTTGGGAGGGGGGCTGGCGCTGCGGCTGGCGGGGGGGTGGGAGGGGTGCTGGCGCTGCGGCAGCCGGGTGGGTGGGAGGGAGGGGGGCTGCCGGGTGGGAGGGGGGGGGGCTGGCGATCGTTGGTGATCGGTGCGGTATACGCACACACACACACACACACACACACACACATATATATATATATATATATATGTGTGTATATATATATATATATATATACATATATATACATATATATACACACACATATATATATATATATATATATATATATACACACATACAGAGTACCACAACACTCGCCATCCCTGCGAATGGGGTGCAAGCAGCACTCGCCATTCCCAGGTTGGGGTGAAAGTGGCCTGTGACCACATGCTCTAATAAATACAAATACAGGGACTCAACACTCTCCATAATGAACTAACTCACCTTAGTATACAATTAATCAAATAAATAATGGGGTTTTAGTTCATGAATTGATCAATGCATTTAAGCTTGCAGCCCATCGCCAAGGGTGTTGAGTCCCTGTATTTGTATATATATATATATATATATATATATATATATATATATATATGTGTGTGTGTATATATATATATATATATATATATACACATTTGCACATTATTTTTTATTTTATTTTATTTTTAACTTTTCCAGCAGCAGCATGATGCTGCTGCTGCTGCTGCTGCTGCGGGGGGGAGGGGGGAGGAGGGGAGCGCAGCGTGCGCTCCGGACGTAGCGGTGGAGCCGGGGGAGCTGCTGCTGCTGCCGGGTGAGTGCCCGGCGGGTGGGAGGGGGGTGCTGCCGCTCGGTGGTGATCGGTGCTGCACCGATCACCACCGTTTTCTGTGTTACCGAGCGGCTTAGCCGCCGGTAACACAGGAAACGCTGTGATTGACTGTTCAGATTTGAACAGCCAATCACAGCGATCGCCGACCGGGGGGGGCACCCCTGCCCCCCCTGGGCGGCGAGGGGGGATGTCTGCTGTCAGGGACAGCAGACATCTCTTAACTGTCACCACGTCTATAGACGCAGTGACAGTTAGAAACCATGACGTACATTTATGCCATGTGTCGGGAAGTACTTCCCGACCATGACGTAAATGTACGTCAAATGTCGGGAAGGGGTTAATAATGATTTTGTGCATGGGAGTGGGTTAGTGCTGCAGCTTCACCTACCTGGCATTATGACAATGATTTATGGAGCAGACCATCAGCAGGCAAGCCATGCTTGATTGCACAAACGTACTGTGCATTCCTGAGAGTTGACTAAGTCCCATGCCACGTTGCATCATAGAACAAACACTGAGCGCTTTTTGATGAGTTGCTATTGGTGGAGCTCATGACATGCTTCTCAGAGCTTAGTCATGGGTGGGTTTGGATTCAGAAGGAGCATTATGACTGTGAGGTGTTCTACAGAGTAAAGGGTAGAGGGAAAAAAACAGGCTTTTCATCTAGTATGTATGCATGTATGTATAGATGTATGTGTCATATATATAGTTATATATGTCTCTATATACATATATATATATATATATATATATATGTATATATATATATATATATATATATATATATATATATATATATACACACACCTGTCACCTTGCATTTATTTAATTTACGTATGACTATGTTAAATGTATGCATGAATATCATTACTAATTGTACCCTTTTTAACATGCCCACAGATGAGCCAACCCAAGCAGATGAGGGTGTCCGTGGGGCCCTCCTGCGATTAAGGGCCCACATCCAGCTGGTCGTGGCAGATCTCCAGGACCTCACGGACCTGCTAATGTGAATTATTTTTTTATTTTTTTTTTATTTAAAAATTTTTGTTAAATTATTAATAAATAGTTGAAAACAGTTAGAAGTTGTCTGTGTGTTTTTTTTGACATTACAGAGTATATGTGTAAATTGTTTAGAATATTTTTAATTAGCAAAAGGTACATACTGTATATAGATGTATGTTATGTTCACATGATGTAATGGTTAATGTGTGTAATGAATGTAGTAGTAATGTGTTTAAGTATGTATTAGGATTTAATTGATTCCAATAGGAAACAAGCACCTTTTTAATGAGGTTGCCTAATTGCATAAGTGGGTCATGTGATCGATTTCTGTGTTCAGATAATAGTGTTGAATTGTGCGTAAATACAACGCATCGGTGCGTACGGACAGGTTCCCGTCCGTTCTGACGCGGTAAGACCATGCTTACGCTGTAAGACCGTGCAGAATATGTGTGTTTCCACCGCACACGCAAGGTTTGGATGTCGTCCGTAAACACGCCCTGGTCTTGCAGTGTGAGTCCGTCCGTATGCGGAGGTCCGGTGGGCGTTTCTTCGGACGATGTCCGCACAGCGTGGCGTGCGGCCCGCTCCGAAAGATTTCGGAAATGTACGCACCGACCAGAATAACCTCCCGTATTATCGATCATTAATATTGTTAATATACTTATTGAGGGTGATAATAGTGTAGGAACAACAAAAAAAACGAACTTTGTCATTTTATCAGTTTTTAGGATCCATCCACAAAAAAAAAAAAAAAAAAACCTGAAAGTGTCCCTTGAACATCCCTAATTAAACCAAGCTATATACATAATAGATTAAGGCTGCTATAAAGACAAAACAAAAATAAAATAATAAAATGTAAAATCAAAACCATTAAAGAAATGTTTGGGTATTAAGCTACCTAAGAACATTACTATGAAATAAAACAAATGTTATTTCGTGTGGAGGGATGGGTCGGGGTGATTTGACACGCAGGGGAAATCATAAATGAAAAACCTAATCAAGGGGTACGGTAGAGAAAAAAAGGTTGGGAACCACTGTCTTCGAGCATTTCCAGGGGTGTTACCCTTAAAGCAGAATAATGTACAGTACATACAGGGTTCTAGTACAAACCAAACTGTTCTTCCAGCAGTGAGCCTTTAGGATGGTAATATTCACTGCTAAATTGTTTTTTTTTTTAAATTAAATACCTTTTTAGTAAAGATTTCACATACAATACATCAATTACATACATAAACAAACATATACTTGTATATAGTTATCATCTCGAGCTTACACTATTATCATAGCCAGGTCAATTTCTCCTTTTAAATTAATCATAACTGACTCATATAGCCCTTGGTTGAGTACATTTATATACATTTCACCGTATAGATGTATCTTCACTAATTATTGAGACTGATCCTAGATTACACTCTACTTTACCTTTACCATATATTTTATATATTTTTATTAATACCACCCTATGGGGGAAATTTACTAAGATGTGAATTCTACTTCATATGGGATGTTGCTGTAGACAACCAATCAGATCATGCCTACTATTTGCCCATAGCAACATCCCATGTAATGTAGAATTCCCATCTTAGTAAAATTCCCCCTATAAGTGCAATTCATAGACATTCTGATTATCACATCCTTGACATGCATTGTCTATTTTATCCAACTCTAGTGATTTATTAATTTGTTACAAACATGTTTTTAAATTAACTTATATATCTAAATTTATATCTGATAAACAGGAAAACATGAACGATTTTCGTTAAATATATACCCAATACATTTTATCAATTGGATTATGCAACAGATAAAAGTATAATTTAAATTATCATTCCCTTCTTCTTTCCTTAATGTATTTATTATTAAACGTTTTCATAACACGTGTCTATCTACAGTTCTACACCCACTACTATTTTACATCCATCCTTTGTCACTCGATATTTTATACATAGTAGAATTACGCCATCTGTCCTAATTCCTACGGAATTTAGGTGTTGCATTTCGTGTTTGAAACATATGTTTGTCGTGTTTCACAACATCATTCAAAAGTGCTCTCCATTTAACCAGTGAATACATCGAAAACCATAATCATGCAATTATTACCTTAGCTAATGTTAGTAAACATATAAGGTATTGATATATTGCTGTTGATTGTGTATCCCCTATCTCCAGACCAAACAGACATGTCCGATGATTAAATCTTGGAAGAGAAGGAGCTGTAAGCAGAATATCCTTCCATACACTTTCCCAAAATAGATTTACCATTGGGCATTGCCATATTAAGTGCCAGAATCCAGCCTGGACATTTTGTATCTTCCCTCAGCCTGGCTCGACAAATTGCTATAGGGGTATGGTACACCCTATGCAGCGCATAATATTGTATTTGCTGATACTGTATCTAGTATAAGATGTTGCAAATTTAATAGATCCCAACATTTGTTTCCAATGCATCATTAATGGGCCTAAATCCACTTCCCATTTTATTTAAGGGTGTCAGGTGCATAAGGATACATATTTGCATTTATATCCGCGTATACCCAAGACACTTGGTCCCTATCCTCCTAGTCCCTCAATAATGTTTTAAACGGTGAGGAAGGGGTAACTAATTTAAGGCTATTAAACAAATCTTTGGATACGATGTACCTAAAAAATGTACTTTTTTTTGGAATTTTAAATTAATCTTGTACTGTAACTGTTGAAAAAATAAATGACCATTACTGTACAAATGTCCTAAACTAGTAACTCCCTTAGACAGCCAAAATATTATAAGATGAGATTTTCATTAACTCCGGCTATGCTTTACTAAACCATATAGGGGATTCAATCTCTATTTCTGACCAATCACAGAGTGTATGTGCATATCTCCAGACTAGCAATGCTTGTCGGAATACAGGAGACAGAGTAGTTGTAGTCCTACCAGACAAAAGAAGTGCCAATAAGGAACCACCCGCTACTACCTGTTCCACAAAAAACCCTGCAGTAGTGGATCAGTATTATTGCACACCCAGTCCTGTAAAAAAAAACAGCTGAGATGCTATATAATAGTTTCTGAGATTAGAAAACATAATCCTCCCATACACTCTGGCTTACTGTACATAAAGTTTGGATCGATACTCTAGCTGGCCTACCTCACCAAATAAAGGAAGATATTTTACTGTCAATGGCTGAAAAAAATAATTTTAGGGATATATATTGGCAAATGTTGCCATACATACAGGTACTTACTGTAGGTTGAATGATCATTTTAAACAAATGTATTTGTCCCATAGCTGATAATGGCAGTTTTTTTTCCAAACGCGCTTTTACCTTAAATCCTTCAGTAAATAGATATATGTTCATAGCTAAATAATCACAAACTTGTAGTTTAATCCAGATACCCAAATATTTAAACTTCAATGAAATGACCCTCTGGTTACCAATGGTTAGACTATACACAGAGCCTATTGGCTGGCCATGGACGAGAACGGCCAAGGAGTCGGTACTGTCTGTTAAACTTTTTGGCCGGGGGGAGCAAAATTTATAGTTCTGCCACTGTGCGCCAAGCCACGTCCACTGCTAGATTGCTTTAGAGATCAGCAGGATGCAGGACAGGCAGAAGAAGGTGCCTGCATGGAGAAGGGCTGTGGCCTTGGAAAAGGTGGGCTTAGAAGGGCTGTGTGGCAGGAGAAGGTGGCTAAATGTGTCATTGTTGGTATAATTGTGATACACTGTTAATTTTATTTTCTTATTAGGTCCTCCTATCATCCCAATTCAGTTCACCTAAATTAAGCATGCACCTGAGCTTTAGGGACTAGTGCCTGATCCCCCATAGATTTGGGCCTTAGGAGGACTTAGGGTTGGGGTTAGGGCTTGGGGGGAGGGGTTAGGCACTGATGGGAAGGGTTAGGGATAGGCTGCAGGTAGTGAGGGATAAAGGGAAAGAGTAAGCCGGTCAGTGGGATGTCGCTGTTGGTCTTCTGACCGCCGGCATCCCGTCCGCCGGTAATGCATACTGAATCCCCAGATTTACGCTACTCAATATTTAATTATGATTCAACCTGTCACTCCAGACACAGTGGAGGTGGACCTTTCAACCCCTACTTCTTCATGCCAAATACACCTCCGTAAATCCTACCCTTTCTGTGGGGAACCATCCCTCCTAGACCTCCGCCAATCAGGTAGTCCTTCAGCACTGACAGTAAGTGGACTTACAGCAGGTAAGATAGAGAGATTTATTGAGCATGGCTCTATTTAAACTTAGAATTTGTTGGCAGATAAGAACCATTTGGCTCACCTAGTCTGCCCATGTACATGCACACCAGGGTTATTTTTTTGCCAGCAGCCAATTAACATAGCAGTCACTGGAAAACCCGGGAGAGACCATGCAAGCAAAGGGAGAATATACAAATTTCACACAGTTAGGGCCATGTGTTGGGAGGAAGTAATGCTAACCATTATGCCACCTGTGCTGCCCAATTAATATTTACTATATACAGAACATACTCGACTACATGACTAGTGCAATAATAGTGGAAAGGAGCAACCATCTACTACAGTGGTATTTGGCTTTTGTCTCTACAATGTATGGCTCTACCCAAAGTGGCAGGAATAGATTAAGGCTTGGGGGGCCCGGGGCACTTTAGAATGGGCGGTTCTTGTGAAAGATTGTGCATACCCCCCAACAGGACCCATTCCAGGAGGGGAAAAATGCCCTCTAGTTATGTCACGGGGCTCAGGTCGGAGGGCCCCCTGACAGAGGGGGGCCCTGGGTACAGTATCCCCTGTGTTGCGCCAACCCCCCCCCCCCCCCCTTTATTCTGGCTATGCAAAGAGGACAACCCAAAATGCTTCCTCCCAAAATGCTCTGCTACAAAAGAGTTAAATGAGAAGTGCAGGAACACAATAAGTGCTGAATCTACCTCCTGTGACACACACCCTGCGGTTTTTCCATGTGCCATGCTGTGCAATAAAAAAATTAACCCATTCACTGCCTGAGACAGCAACACAGATCTTTCCTAGTTATAAGATAAGTGGTTTCCTGCGAACGTGCTAATAAAATCCTCATCCGTTCGTGAAGCCGCTGCCTCTGTAAATCTCCCTGGCTGTGCTTCATTTCCTGCACCCCTCTCCAATCTCTCCCTCTCTTCTGCTCTCCGACAAGTGAAATTTCACTGGATTCACCTCATTTGTCTCTCAGTCTCTGCATCTGCCTCACTAGGCACAGTTTACTAAAGCCTCCTATCCCAGCATTTCATTCCTTTCCTTCCCAAAAGGATGTTTAGACAATGAAAAGATCCTGCCCATAGTTTTAGAATGGGACTCAATAACAATACATACAGTAATGCTATTATTCTCTACGTGAGACTGTAAGGAACATCAAAATGTATTCTGAACTTGCAAATGCACATAAAGGGCCTAATTCAGCATGACTCGCTAATGTGGGAATTTGCAATGGACTGCGAGGAGAAACCTGCCCCCTGCGAAATTGCGAAATCAGGGCCGTTTTTACAGGGGGACGAGCCGTGCATCTGCCCGGGGCGCCGCACGGCTCGTCCCCGCTTTTTAAATGCTGCCTGCTGCTGGCCTAGACTTGTGTGCGGCACTGCGGCTGCTGGCGACGAGCCTGTAGCTGTAGGAGGGCGCCGGGCTACAAGGCTGCAGTGAGAGTGAGTGTAAGTATGTGCCCACGCTCGGCGCTCACATAGGGGGTTATTCTAGTTCATTCTTTCTGACAAAATCCTTCTTAGATGGACAAAACCATGTGCACTGCGGGTGGGGCAGATGTAACTTGTGCAGAGAGAATTAGATTTGGGTGGGGTTTTTCTTCAAAGTGAGATCTATATTGCAGTGTAAAATAAAGCAGTCAGTATTTTCCCTGCACAGAAAAGAAATAACTCACCCAAATCTAATTCTATCTGCACATGTTACATCTGCCCCCCTGCAGTGCACATGGTTTTGTCCATCTAAGAAGGATTTTGTCAGAAAGAATGAACTAGAATAAACCCCATAGTCACAGCCACCTGTCACTCAATGTAGACTCTATTAGTGACAGGCAGCTGTGACTGTCTGTGAGCGCCGAGCGGCGCACAGGGCGGGGACTGGCCGGCTGATGGATGGAGCGGAGGCGGAGCATAGAGGAAGCCGGGGCTTGGAGACCACTCAGACCAGAGTGGACCCGGCGGTGGAGGCGGAGCTCTGTGTGTGACACACAGAATGACTGCCTGGTAGTGCCTCCCCCTTCCTCTGTCCGGATTGGCCAAGCAGGGGACAGAGGAGGGACCCGCGCTTATGCGCAGGCTGTCACTCAACCGACCCAGCTAGTGCGCACGCCGCACACTGCGCAGCCCACTCTCACTGCAGTGCGGAGGGACAGAGTCGGAAGGCTACAGCAGCAGACCCACCCCAGACGCTTAGTAGCCGGCCCGAGAGCCCAGCCAGGAGTTTGAGTCGGACTATGTAAGTGTGATGACATGACTATGAGTGTGTGTGCTTCTCTGCTGTGGCCTTGGGGGGAGGTAATCATGGAGTATTACGCGGTCGGGTTTTGTCTTTTCTCCGGCGCCATTTTATATTTGACTAACTATGCACTTAGTCTGCTGCTCCTCACCTCTTGCTCCAGAGTCAGCCTCAGGCTGTGAGTCCATTCCCTACCTAACCTGCTGCTGTTTTCTGCACACTGGTGCCTCAGCCTGGTGCTTTGTTGGTGAGTTAGTACTAGTAGTATACTGTACTACTGGCTGCTCTGCAGCAGATAAGTTATTTCAGTGTACTGTCATTGGTGCCCGGGGCTGGGGGACTAGCCTAAAATGGCTCATTTGTCCAATTTTGTTTTTCATATTTCTGATGCTGGCTGGGAGTGGGATTATATAGATAGGACTGGAAGTAGTGTATATCACTGGGGCCAGGGGGGGAGGGGTAGCCCAGGTTGGTTACTGTAGGTCACTGAGGGGGAGGGATGGTGTGGGTAGGGTGGGTCATGCTGTATCTCACACAGGGGGTAGGGTGGGTACTGCGTGTCACCCGGGGGGGGGGGTTAGTTTATATGATCACTGGGGTAGAAGGGGTAGCCCCTTCTGCCTCCTCCCCCCCTACCCGCGCGATCATATATACTAAACAACCCCCCCCCCCTCCCCGGGTGACATACAGTACCCACCCTACTACCAGCCCCAGTGACATACAGCACCCACCCTGTTACTCCGCCCAAGTGACATGCACTACCCCAGGTAAGGGAGTAGTGCATTTCACTGGGGAGGGGTAGGGCTGGTGCTGTATGTTACTTGGGGGGATGGGGCTAGTGTATATGACTGGGTGTAGAAGGGGTAGAGTGGGAGTGGGACAACTTGTTCCTCATTAGATCGCAGTGTTGTCTGCTCCACTCACCATTTACAATGTCATTGTCACCAGTCACCATTTTAATGGAAATTTCCATAATTTTTCTTTTCATGTGTGAAAGTATTTCTTTGGTTCTGCTTATCCCAATAGACCAATTTTTTTATGTGCTTAAATATGCATGTGCTGCTTTATTTCCATGTCCGCAGTGTTGCTTTAGCACACCAAAATTTAGGATGTGTTTGCAGAAAGTAGTGAGAGTAAAATATTGGTGGCAGCAGATTATGCTGTTTGGTGCGGTGCTTCGTTCGCATGGGGACCGATGTTAGTGATTTGCGCATTGCATGTGCATACGCAGGGTGTGTACACCCACGAGGAACAGACTGTTCCCCGGGTGCACGCACCCAACACATAGGGTGTGGGGTGCCGGCAGCCTCATTGGCATACGGGAATGCCCAGCATTTCATGGGCATTCCCATGAGAATGCTGGCCGTTCTCATGCTAATAAGGCTGTGAAGCAGGCAGGGGGGCAGGCAGCTGACATCACCGGATGTCAGCTGCCCACCCATTTCCTCCTCAGATGGCATCAATATAATTCTGTGAAGCATAATGTATCATGGGCATAATGGTATGTGCCTTAAAGTATTAGTGGTATTTTTGAGGAAACAAGTAATTTAAGGGGCATGAATCAGAACTTATTTTTTCAATTGGTGACCAATGTCTGTGCAAAACTGGGGTGTAAAGTAGTCTTTTTCCGCAAAGCCACACCACCTTCCAAAGTCCACATCCCTTTCTAAGAGGCCACACCCTTTTTTTTTTGGGGGGGGGGCGCAATTTTGAACTTCGCCCTGGGCACCAAATAGTCTAGAAACGGCCCTGTTGCGAATTATCAATTATTGCCACCCACTCACAATTCCATACGCAATTCTCGAACCATTGCAGAGTTCTTGCCGTCTGTGCAAATGTGAGTACCCCTGAGGCTCCCACTAATCTGCAACTGAGAGCGGCTGGAAGTGGTCATCACTGACATCACAGACCCTCTTTAAAAACACCTGGGCCCCAGGGCCGGCGCCACCACTAGGCAAATCTAGGCATTTGCCTAGGGCGCCGGCCACTGGAGGGCGGCATTTTGTGCCGCCCGGGTACCTGTCCTACGGCGCTGTCTATTTAAATCTGGCGGCGGAGGCAGCGGGGGTCCCTGCAGTCCATTAAAAATCACGAGCGCTATCCGCCGGGCTATGCGGAAGCGCTTCTAGTGTGAAAACTCTGGCAGCACGGCGCACGCTGATCTCAGCCAATCAGCGTGCTGCCAGTGTTTTCACACTAGAAGCGCTTCCGCATAGCCCGGCGGATAGCGCTCGTGATTTTTAATGGACTGCAGGGACCCCCGCTGCCTCCGCCGCCAGATTGAAATAGACAGCGCCGAACGACAGGTACCACCACCACCCACCACCACCCCCCCACCCCCCCCGGCACCGGGGCGCCCCCACCCCGACTCGCCTGGGGCGCTCCGATGCCTTGCACCGGCCCTGCTGGGCCCCTTTGCATTCTTTTCAGACAAACCCAGAAAACGGCAGTGGGTGTGTCTGGGTGGAGTCAGACAGTAGCAGAGAGGCAAGACACGGTAAATCAACTTAACATGTCAGCAAAGATAAGCCAAATAATCTGCCAATTTTATTGAAGGGAACAAGAGGACATAGAGCCAGGGAGAAGGTACAGTATGCAGAAAATAATGACCCGTGTAAGGTATAGCAGACAAGAACAAAATAACATCTCTATGCAAATAAAATTCAGCAGCAAAAAAACTAGATATTAATCATATGCAGCAGTTTCTTATCCGTATTATGATGAATCTCAAATAATTATACACACTGTAAACTTTAGCTGCTGCAGAAGCTCTTTGTAATAATAAATCAAAATGCGATTGGTCAATCACTTCAGCACGATCACTGACCAACACTCAAGTTATTGCCAATCATATAAGAGCCATTTCCAGGTAACTTTGTGGTACTGATTCTTAATATGACATTGGCGCTAGATTGGCTTTATTATATTGGCCAATCACTTATATATGGAACGAGAATGTTCTAGAACTAATGTAGAGTAAACATTTGTGTGTTTCAATGTCTAAAATGTTCTGGTAGATTCCCACATGCACACGTTGTGGCAAGTTCACAATTTATTGAGGGTATCAACGATCTCAACCCTAGGGTTTCAATAAAGAACTTTTATCTTGAACGGATTCCACGTTTTATTCGGGAAGGGGACAAAGAATTGTCAATTGAAATGTGATTGATGTCTCATTCAGTAAATTATTATATGATTGACTAGGTGGTACTAAGTCCAGCGCTCTCCGATATATTCTTTTTCTTGAACCTTTGACATGTGTTAACCTTTCCCGTGCCAAGTTTGTGTCGACTGTTATCCATGTTGAACTTGTGCACCAACTTTTTCTAAATATGCAATTTGTGGAATACTGAATGTATTTTGGTAAAAGGTAAAGGTGGAATCTATTCTATAGATTAAAGATGTGCGTGGGGCCGGTGTAAGGCTTCTCGGCACCCTAGGCAAAACTTCAATCTATTGACACCCCTCCATCATGCCCACCAATACTCAATACCCCGACCCTCAAAAGAAGGTGTGGAGGTGGCACCATAGAAGTTCCACAGCCACCACCTGTATTAAGTACAAGAAAGATGTCTTCCTCATAGACATCATTCAGATGTCCCCCAGATCCTGGTGCCCTAGGCAGCTGCGTAAAACCGCCTAATGGTAGAGCCAGCCTTGGATGTGCCCTGTCCCATGTGTTTTGGTTCTAATTAATCATCATATTTTGGTTTAGTCAAAACCATCCTCCAGTGTTTGAAACAAAAACCTGGTAATGGATGAGAGTAAATGACAGTTGCAGGGCCGGTGCAAGGCACCGGAGCGCCCCAGGCGAGTCGGGGTGGGGGCGCCCCGGTGCCGGGGGGAGGGTTGTGTACCTGTCCTGCGGCTGTGTATATAAAGCTTGCGGTGGCGGCTGCAGCGGGGGGTCCCTGCAGTCAATAAGAATTTAATAACGAGCTGTTGTGAAAACACTGGCCGCACGGCGCACGCTGATTGGCTGAATCTCAGCCAATCAGCGTGCGGCCAGTGTTTCCACAACAGAAGCGCTTCCACGTAGCCAGGCAGATAGCGCTCGTTATTAAATTCTTATTGACTGCAGGGACCCCCCGCTGCCACCACCGCAAGCTTTATATACACAGCCGCAGGACAGGTACCCCCGCGGCACGGGGGGAGGGGGGCAAAATGCCGCCCTCCAGTGGCCGGCGCCATAGGCAAATGCCTAGATTTGCCTAGTGGTGGCGCCGGCCCTGGACAGTTGACCATTTGCTTTGAAATGCTGGAAAACTGACAAACTGTCACTCAGATATTTCCAGGTTTTTGTTCCATACAGCCAGATCTGACAAATAAATCAGTAGATGAATGGCCAGCTTTACCCGGATCTCAAAACGGGATCCTATTGGCTTTTCCGGCTGTCATATGTTTTGGAGCCAATAATATCCTGTTTTGAGATCCGGGAAACATCCAAGTAAATCTGGATCTGCACATCTCTAGTTTTGATCCACAAAATTCAAGTGGATTCGTATTTCCGGAGAACCGAATCACACATCACTACTTTACTGTAGATGGTACTATATGCCCTTGTCCATGCTTTCAGCAGAGTAATTGGAGGAGAATATAATCAAGATAGAAAGTGCAATCCTCAATCGGGTTGGGATCATTTGGTCTATTGCATTATGGTAGAAAGTCATTAGGTCGAATCCATTAGGTCGACATGCTAAAAGGTCGACATGATTCTAGGTCGACATGGGAAAAGGTCGACATGATTCTAGGTCGAAAGGTCATTAGTTCGACAGGTCATTAGTTCGACAAGGTCATTAGTTCGACATTGTCTATGTCGACATTCACAAGGTCGACATGGGGTTTTTCACTGTTTTTTTACCTGAATGTCAACACAGTCGACATGGACACAGTTTAAAGTGCACTGCATCCCCTCGCATCGCTCGCTGCGCTCGCAATGCGTCGGGCACGGTGCCTCGCTACGCTCGGCACACTATTTTATTCTCCCACCACGCCCTAGTGGATGGTAGGGCATGAAATACCGCCTGTCGGCACATGTTGGCTCAAAAAACAGTGAAAAACTCCATGTCGACCTTGTGAATGTCGACATAGACAATGTCGAACTAATGACCTTGTCGAACTAATGACCTGTCGAACTAATGACCTTTCGAACTAGAATCATGTCGACCTTTTCCCATGTCGACCTAGAGTCATGTCGACCTTTTAGCATGTCGACCTAATGGATTCGACCTAATGACTGTCGACCATAATGCAGTAGACCAAATGACCGCATCCCAGTACAATACAGCCGTAATAGGATAAGTGTCTCTCAGTGCAGTCCTGTCAGACTGTACATTCCACTTAGAGCCATCAGATAATTATTGTTGCTGATGATGTGTAGCTATCCTAATAAAATTTAACATACATAAATCAAATGGTCACATATAGTTTACGTGATTAATGTATCTATCAAGCTGAATTAATGACCTCTATTAAACAAACATAAAAAGCCTATACATTCTCCATTGATTATATCTAACAAAGTCCATTATATTTAATATGTCTTTCGCTTACTATTATACTGTGGCCAGAATGGATTTGCGGCTGTTTAATGCTGTGAAAAAGAAATTGCTGTGTTTAACCATCTGATCCTGAGTTGGGAGCACAGCAAAATTAAAAAGCTAGTAACCTTGTATCTGGTACAAACCATGCGGCAATGCAAAGGGTGCAATACGTTTATTATTTATTGACTGAAATTACTGGACCGATGTATCTCTATTCTGGAATATACTGTAGGTTTCCCCCTTACTGTCCTAACAGGGTCATAGTGTGACATAGGGTCATAGTGTTAAGCACTGCTGCTTCCTACCAGCTTGAGTCCTGACCAAGGCCCGATATGTTGAGTTTGTTGGTTCTACCATTGCTTGTGCTGATCTTCTCATGGTACTCCAGTCCCACACTTCAAAAACACACTGGTATTGTAGGTTATTGACTGCTGACTAAAATGTACCATAGTGCATGCTGGCCTACTCTTCAGGAGTTTACGGAAGGCTCGTGGACCCCCAGATCCTACCTTTAGCTGCCTCCTGCCAGTGGCGTAAGTTTGTCCCAGTAGCCCGGAAGCAAGATAAATATTGGTGTCCCCCCAGAAAATATTTCTATAAACTGTGTTAAATTGCACCAAATTTATTTACATTATCATTTCTTTTGAACAAATATATTGCTTAGCACTTACTGGAGGCAGGCACCTTACTGATAGAGTTATTTGCTCATGCACAGTAAGTATGCAGATTCTAGATATGTATAATTGCAGTAGCGCATGCAGGGGGGGTTTCTGAGTACCCAGAACCCCCCCAGGAGTCTATGGGCCCTAGGCTGAAATCTGAGGGTCCCCTCTTTCCAGGGGTACAAGAATTTTTAAAATCGGCCCTTGGGAACCGGAGATAACTGACTTCAAAGCAGTGGTCCCCATCCAAGCCTGTTAATTGCTCTTCCCAGTCAGATATTTCAGATTCTGTCTGACGTAGCATTTTTCTGAGGGTATATTCCAAAAGCTGGGACTCTCCCCCTTTGATGGATACTAGAAGCTTGTCTCTACTGTTCCCAGAACCAGAGATATCAGCCTTCCAGCAGCTGGTTACTGCTCCAGCTCCACACACCTAGTATGTAGTTTTATATTCTCGTGCACTGGCGTAACTAGCGTGAGGCAACCCCCGCGGCCGCTTGGGGGAGCGGGGGCAGCGGGGGCGCCTGCACCCTCATACCCCACGGTGCAGTGCAGGGACTGGGTCGGGACGCGCTGTCAGTCAGCGGCGCCGGCAGCAGGAACTCTCTCTCCCCTCTGACGGCAGCTAAGCTCCGAGTGTCATAGAGACAGGCTGCCGCTGGCTGCAGATAGAGGGAGCTAGTGTGCACTGCAGATCCTCTAAGCTCCAGCCTCCAGCGTGTCCTGTGACTGTCCTGTACGAGAGAAGGCCTGCCCTGGAATCTTGTGGCCAGCAGCTGAGTAGGTACAGTACTACTGTAGGTAGTGGTACACTTTGCTGAAGTTTGAGGGAGTGGGGGAGGACTCGGAGGTGGTATGTTTGTGTGTATATGCTGTGTGTGTGCTTGTATGCATGTGTGTATGTATTCTATGTGTGTATGTGACTGTGTACATGCTGTGTTTATGTATTCTGTGTGTATGTTTGCTATGTGTGTTTTCTGTACATGCTGTGTATCTTTTTTGTGTGTATGCTATGTGTTTGAAGTTATGCTGTGCTTGTGTGTGTGTGTGTATCTGATGTGTGTGTGTGTGTGTCTATGTTATGTTGGTGTCTGTACATGGTGTGAGTATGCTATGTATGTGTGTGTGTGAATGTATGCTATGTGTGTGTGTGTGAATGTATGCTATGTGTGTGAATGTATGCTATGTGTGTGTGTGTGTGAATGTGTGCTATGTGTGTGAATGTATGCTGTGTGTGTGTGTGTGTGTGAATGTGTGCTATGTGTGTGTGTGTGTGAATGTGTGCTGTGTGTGTGAATGTGTGCTATGTGTGTGAATGCCCCTGCTCTCCCCTCAGACCATTTGCACTACTAGCAGTAATGGAAGCTGAAGCTGCAGTCATACATATGTTTACACAGCAGCTACAGTTAGTAAAGAGTAGACACAGCAGAAACTGAGGTATGTAGTGGGAATAAAAGGGGGGGGGGGGGGGACTTGTGTGCAGGGTGTGCATCATGTAAGGAGTGAATAAGATATTGTAGGTATAATGGCTAAGAGGGGTGGGAAATGGAATGTCATAAAATTCTGATGACAAATGATTGTCAAGGAGGAAATGTGCTAACATTATGATGAAAAATGTGAATGGTGGGAGGTGGGGGCATGTTATTAAGAAATATGGACAGGTAACACAAATATCATGAGAAGGGGGCATGTGAAGAAAAATTTGAATGGTGGGGGCAATTGAGGATAATTGTGATGGGCAGGGGAGACATGTGAAGAAAAATGTGGGAATAGGGAAATTAAATGAAAAATGTAGTAGTGGGCCGTGAAGGAAAATTGAATAGGCAGGGTGTGTGCATGGATGAGAAGTTGATGAGCATGCAAGACTTTCAATATATTTTGTAAGGTCTTTGGTACTTTCTACAGATGGGCAACGGAGCCTGCCTCCGGTCCCTGCCCCCGTCGCCCTCAAACCCCCCACCCCGAGCGTCCCCCCTAACCCTGCCCATCTCCCTGAAGCGGAGAGGGGCAGGGACATGCAGCGTCCCCGCTGAGAGACTGGGACGTGCGCGCGTGTGAGACGCACGCGCGTCCCAGTTAAGTGTAGCCCCTGCCGCCAGCGCTCGCCAGCGGGGAGGGTCTGGCGAGCCCCGGCCAAGGATGGCAGAGGCTCCATCTGTATATACATGCCTCTTTCATTTCTTTACCTCTGCCACAATCTACATTTGTCCCTCTAGGCACCCCTCTCCCCACTCGTCCTTCCTCATCTGTACATCTGCTACCTCCTCATCCTCATGTGTGCCTGCGCCTCCCCCATCCATGGCTGGTGGCTGCCATTAAAAGTGACCAACAGAAACAAGAATTATGGCAGGTAAGCACAATTTACACACACACATGTTGTGTGTGTGTGTGTATATATATATATATATATATATATATATATATATACACACACACACACACACATACGTGAGATGTGCCGTTACACATTGCGTCATATTGTGAAAGGGGGTCCTAAGGTAAGTCGCATATAGGGTAGGTGCACTATTTGGGGGGGGGGGGGGGGGGGGGGGCGCCAGAAAGTTTTTTGGCAGGGGGGAGCAAAATTTATAGTTACGCCACTGTTCTCGTGGGCAGATTGTTTTGCCTCCTGAACGCTGATCCCCCAATACCATTTGGTAGGAGGGATGCTCTAGTATTTAATTATTAAAATCAAAGAAATCTATTTCTGGGAACTGGAGATATCTGCAGTCAAGCAAGCTGTCCTCCCACCAGAAAATTATGAATAATAAGCCCACTCCACTATACACCCCTCCTCTGCATATTAAACATCCTCTACCACCCTGGAAGTGATGTATCAGGGCCCCTTCATTCAGCCCAATGCCCCCTTCTCCCACCCCATCTCACACCATCTGTGCAGTAAAGGGGTAATTAGTGGAAATTACTGATCCAGGCCCTACATGCTGAGCGGTTGATATAATACCCCCTACCACCCGCGGGACATCAAAGCTTCCCCCACCCCTACCACTGGAGGATCGGTAGGGGCCCCAATACATTGCTATGCCCAGGGGTCTACACTGCTGTTATATATATATATATATATATATATATATATATATATATATATATATATATATATATATATGTGTGTGTGTGTGTGTATGTATTATTATTATTATTATTATTATTATTATTATTTGTCTATCTATAATACTTTAACTGACCCGGCATATACTGGGTCACCTAAGTGTCCATCTCTGTGCTTTGCTCCGCCCCTCTGGAAACCCCCTTCTGAAAATCCTGCGTTTGCTACTGGATTGTTAGTTTAAAACCATTACTATTAGTTAAAGCTATGTAGTGTAGTAGCATTATATATCTAGAATTTGCAAGCTTCCTATGCACATAGCTGAATCAGTAAGGTATCTACTTTTAGTGGAACAGGTAGTGGGTTCTAATACAGGGTGTGTGACACTTACAAAATATATGTTCACAATAAAGAGACTGTGGGGTGAATTTATGAAGCTTGGAGAAGTGTTATCTATCCCCATAAAGAACGTTATGAGCAAGGTGATAATGGTTCAGCCAATCAGCTACAATATGTAAATTGACAGGTAAGAGCTGATTGGCTGAACCATTATCACCTTGCTCATAACGTTCTTTATGGGGATAGATAACACTTCTCCAAGCTTCATAAATTCACCCCTGTGACATCTATTGTCCTGCTAGGATGGGAAGTCAGCCTCAAAAGCGATATCAATTGCTTTCAATTAACTGATTCAAACTCATAGGGGAGGAGAGGTGCCCCCTTGGGCTCAGGAGCCCCATGGCAGATGACTCCATTGCCTCCCAGAGTTACACCTCTGCCTCCAGCACATACTTACAGTACCTAAAAAGTGGGTGCACTGTATAGTGCGTGTGTGTTGGGGGGGGGGGGGGGGGGGGGGCTGGGCTACCAAGAAAGGATTCAGTTCATCAATAGGTCCTTCCCAGACTGGCCACTTGGACTCTGTTGTGCTTGGCTGAGATGAGGATGCGGGGGAATGGCGCGATATGTGGAATACTTGCCTGCCTTTTTGGGACACCACAAGGTTTCCGGCAGCCTCCTTGCCATTCCAGAAGGGTAGGCACATATGCTTCAAAGGATTTTGTCATAATAGTCATGTTCTCCTGTACAATGCCGGTAATCTCGACATTGTATAGTGGGCTTGGCTATGATAATGCAAACACTCCATCATGCCCCCTGCATGGTTTCCTATACCGTGCCTTGCCCCTGATCCACCACATATCTCCAACACCCCACCCCCTACCTCCTTCTCGACTGACCTGGCTAAACCCCCCCCATGCCATAGAGCACTCATGTTTTTGGAAATTTAAACTGTATACTCCAATCGGACACTTCTAGAACAATGAATGTTGTATGTACTGCAGCGTGTAATTAGTTAGCCAGTTCATGCAGTATATTTATCTTATATTTTATTTCTAGATTAAGTTATTTTCCAGGAATTTGGATAATGAAAGCTTTATTTAAATGCAATTAAGTAAATGGATGGTCTTGATCCTTGGTCATAGTATAATATCCCCGCCCCCTGTGGAGACACAAAGTTATGTAATAGGCCAGAGATAAAAGAGAAAGAGAAGAAAAACATTTCCGTTCTGCGCCTGAGCGACCTACAGTACTGTATAAGGCATCTGAGAGCCACCGTAGGACAGAAAAATCACTGCAAAAATAACTATTAATACATGCGCTAAGAAACAATTTAACCGATGCTATCAGCATAGTGTGTCCAGATTTTACGGTTGCAGTAAAACAGCAATGTCTTTTCCAATGTTAGCTGTATTGTGCTGTTGCATGAGTAGCAAATCCCACAAGTCAGGTGGAGCTGAGTGCAGCGTTTGACCTGCATGAGCTTTATAAAATGCATCTTACCAGGTGATTGAACAGAACAGTGTAAACTATTTATTCCTTTCTTCCACAAGTTTTCCTTTTCCCTTTGGGGGCTTCATATAATGTAGAAAAAAATTCCTGCATTTACAGTATACATCTTTCGGTTTTTCATTAAATAATACATGTCCTCTGACAATACATATTAGCAAAGCTGATGGTTACAATAAAATATTTTTCTTTTTATAAAAGGCTATATTACAGTTTATGGTTTGAGCTGCATTTTATTTTTATTTTATTTGCTCACAAGAGCAGCCATGTTGGGAAATGTTACAAAAATACCTTTATGGAATTGTTAGATAGGATAGGAGAAGGCCTGTGTGCAGCTCTGGGTGGGCCCTCTCCCCTTTTAGAGTGCTGTAGCCTCAAGGGCGTAAACTAAGATGGGAGTTCTATTGAAGATGGAATAGCAACCAATCATATTTTTTATTATTTATGTAGCACCTTTAAGATTAAATCTGATTGGTTGCTAAAGACAACATCCCATCTTCAATAGTTCTCCCATCTTAGTAAATTTACCCCATGGTGCCTGTGCCTTTATTCCAGGGGCATCTCTTGTGTGCATGTGCAAATCACAGGGAAAATGGTGATTTCTGTCTGCAGCACCATCCACCACAAGACTTCTGTTAACCAATGGCTGATTAGGCTTCAGCCAAGGGTGCCAGAAAGGGGGGGGGGGGTAGTGGAGGGGGGGGGGTGCCTTGCAGGTGACAGCAGAGGAAAAAAGGGAAGGCCTAATATATTCTATGCATGTTGGTTACAGCATCATCTGTTCCGATGTACTGTGGGCAGGGCCGGCGCCACCACTAGGCAAATCTAGGCATTTGCCTAGGGCGCCGGCCACTGGAGGGCGTCATTTTGCCCCCCCCCTGCCGCCCGGGTACCTGTCCTACGGCGCTGTGTATTTAAATCTGGCGGCGGAGGCAGCGGGGGTCCCTGCAGTCCATTAGAAATAACGAGCGCTATCCGCCGGGCTATGCGGAAGCGCTTCTGTTGTGAAAACACTGGCAGCACGGCGCACGCTGATCTCAGCCAATCAGCGTGCTGCCAGTATTTTCACAACAGAAGCGCTTCCGCATAGCCCGGCGGATAGCGCTCGTTATTTCTAATGGACTGCACGGACCCCCGCTGCCTCCGCCGCCAGATTTAAATACACAGCGCCGCAGGACAGGTACCCCCCCCCCCCGGCACCGGGGCGCCCCCACCCCGACTCCCCTGGGGCCCTCCGGTGCCTTGCACCGGCCCTGACTGTGGGGGGTAAAGTTCTGCCAGAACCTAAGTAAAAATGACTGCCAGATGGCTGTGCCAATGTAACTTACTGATGGAACCTTTATCTAATGTAAATTGTGTTACAATGCCAGCTGGGCAGCTAAAAGCCAAAGGGATTAAATCCCCCGGTGCTATTTCCGACGGGGGTAAATAGCGGCAGGTGCCTATTCAATGCTGCTTTCCGGACAGCATTGAACAGGCATCTCGGCAAAACAAGCCATATTTTAAAAGCAGTCAAGCTCATTTTTGCCTAGAATGGCCATGGATTGTTGAGCTCACAGTCAGATCTCGTCAATCCACGTCCGTTTCTCGAGGTCACACCCAGTTCTGTAACTCGGCAGGTGGGACATCGAATCCCACCTGCCAAGATGCAGTCGAGCGGGCTGAGAATGGGACCGGGTTACGACCCTCTGCTCCACACACCTCTTGCTGACTGGCCAATGCCCCTGTGCCAGATTCTGAGGGTACAGTTAACATTTTTTTCTGCTGTAAGTCCTAGTGTCCAGCCAGGGATGCATTCAGCAAAGGAAGGGGCACAAAAATCACACTGCAGTTTGTGGCAGCTCCAAAGGGGTGCCACAGAGTAAAAGATGCTCTCTGTTAATAAACTGGCTTGGTGCTAGGTGTGTCTAATAGGCAGATTAATGTGATTGCAGAAACAACAATGGAGGACACTTCTGCATTTCTCCTACAGAAGTTCCAAGGGAGGAGGCGCAGGTGGTCAGTACCAGTCACAACTGCATGGTCTTGCCTTGTTTGCTGTAATGCTGCAGATCAACAAGAAAGGGGGTGATGGCATCATTTGGTGTACTGTAATTAATGACATCACTTTCCCATTGTGTGAAGTACTGTAGGTGGTACTATGGGAGAATAGGCAGTACGGTTCCAACTCGTTAGATAATAATCTGATAATTAGTAGACATCACGGATTAGGACAGTTACTATATGGAGGTTGGTAGAACATTTCCCCATTGATCACAGCTGACATCTTTACATAGATAGCAGGAATTTTGTCATGTTATAGAGGTGATGATTGCTAAAGCATCATTAAAAGCTAAACTGTGTGTGGGAGATGTTGGTAATCATGTTCTTCATTCTTTACCCTTATAATAGGTTCCATTCCCTTCTTGGCCCTAAAACGACAGAAGTCTGTCACTTAGGCCAAGTACATAGCAATCTGGACACTTGGCTCACAGACATTTAAAGTTCCGACATAACTTTCACGTCTAATACTTAAATTACACAATCCATTTAGGTCTCCCCAGACCATCATTGGTCATGAGTTTAGTTTTGGGGCTACTTATACTATAACAGACCACTATCATTTTGTTGCCAGTACCATGGTCAGGGTCGACGAGAGGTATGCTGGGCCCCAGTAAAATTTTGGGGACATGGCCTAATCGCGGGAGGCATGGCCACCTCCCGCAACTAGGCCACCCCCCAAAATGTTTAGATTGGGTGAATAAAACATGAGGGGGGGAAAAAGTCGAGGGGGGTGTTATTGAACCCCCCCCCCCCCCCCCCTCAGCAGCAGCAAAAGAAGCAGCAAAAACCTACAGCATGTGCTGTGCGCTCAGCATAAGCTCTCACACTGTCAGTGAGGCTGCTGTCCAGGAGGGATGGAGGGGGAAGGGGGGGGGGGTGTCAGACCAGGGCCCCTGCTGTGCCCCTCTAGCAAGCTTTAGTAATTAGTACCCCCCTCCTTCTCAGTGGCCTTGACCATGGTGTCTATTGCACCTTGAGAAAGACCTTTACAGGTAGAAACGCTTTGGTGAGCAGCTGGAGGTCGGAGCTTGTGAGAGATAGCCACCAGACACACAGGGAACGGTGCCGGAGCCGACGAATGTTCCTGAGTGACATCAGCGGCCCCGGTGGCTTTTAAGATCTGAAGCCGGAGAGAGGAGTCCTTTTAACTTTGAGCAACACGGCTGATACGCGCTTTTTATCGTGAACCCCAACAGACTGGGAGCGCAGGCAGATTCTGGACGGAAGGGCAGTACGGGGGAGTACCATCATAAAACCTGTATGCCTAGCTCAGAAGGACTGCTTCCCCCTTTTTTCTCCATGATAAAACCCCAACACACAGAGAAAACCTGAAGGATTGACACAGTGGCAGTGTGCCATCCTAAGGAAGAGTACTAGTGTGGAAGCGGCAGTGGCCCTGCCAAACGGTAATATTTAACAACAATGGAATAAAAGGTTAATCAAACGTCCCCAGGTGGTCCGGTGAGCTTACAAATGTATTTTTTATTCTTGTGAACAAGGAACTGTTTTTTTAATGTTTTTTTATATTTTTTCTTTTTTCTTTTTATTGGTTTTTGGCTTTTTAAGAGACTTTGTAATTTGTAAAAAAAAAAAACATGTGAAGACTATATTTCCGTGGTCTCTATTGGAATAGCAACCTTGCATGTCCTACAAAAAATTTTTTTAACATATCTTTCCAGTCCTGTGGTCAACACTTATGTTTATTTTTAGACTGTTTTCTGTGGAAATATACAGTAATAGGATTGAATTTTCCTATTTGGGTTTAACAGCAGCAGGAGGAAAGAGCGCTCGAGGTAGTTTGGACTGACTTTTTCTAAAAAGTGTCTATGGACCTGTTTGATTCAGAATCCTTAAAGTAATGTGGCAAGAACATGGTTCTTGGCATCGAATAAATTAAAGTTTAGCCCACTTGCTGAGATTGCATTGCCTGGTACAAATAATATTTAGTACATGTATTCCAGTAAAAAAATCTTAAATATCACCAACTTGAACCTGTGTACCCCACTGGGTATGTTAACATGCCCCTATAATAACTACTGAATATCCATCCATATGCCCTAGAACCCAAGCTACATTAGAGGTGACAGTGGCATAACAATAGCTCCACATAACTCATGGTGGCTTGGAGGTGCTAGGTAAGTTTGAGCGCTGCGGGGTCTGCAGAAGCTATTGCTGGGGGTTAATGGGGTGCCGCCGAATCTGTTGCTGCTGGCTGCGCACCCTCCCCCTCCTCTCATCGCTGCCACCCAGTCCACTGCTGCTCGCCGGCACCAGCAGATCCTCCTGTCTGCGGTCCCAGTGCTCCTCCTGTTAGAATGTCACTTGCAAAATGGCCACCCCCTCACAGCACATGGTTATTAAGGATGCAAGATGATGCGGCGATGTCCTCTTGCATGCATTAAGGCCATTTTGCAAGTGACATTCTAACAGAAGGAGCACCGGGACTGCATACAGGAGGATCTGCTGGTCCTGGCAGGCAGTAGTGGACTGGGCAGCAGTGGTAAGGAGGTGAGGAGTGGGAGGGCGCACAAGTTTTAGTTGGGGGGGGGGGTGCCCAAATCATAGTTACACTACTGAGAGGTGGGTATTAGTATGTTCAAATAAATGTTTTCTGTGAAGACTCTCCATATTTACTCACAGTGTAATGTGATCCAATGTAATAAAAGTGTGCACACTACAGTACAGTATATGAATGTACTATGTAATAGCACTGGCATAGGTTCTGAAAAAAAAAAAAATACAGCCACTCTGTGAAAGTTCATTTTGTGAGCTGGGACTCATCAAACATGGGAGTAAATTTACTAAAGCTTCTAAAAATTAAAAAGGTGATGCCCAAAGCAACCAATCAGATTCCTGCAGGAATGCTAAATGTTTTCTCATGTTAGCAAAAACCTTTGGGGGCTAGAACTCTGCAGATAGATGCTTCTGCAATTTCCCTGTGTGTCAAACATTAAAGGATAGTCTGGCTGCCTTCACTGGCACATAATCTAGCATACATTGTATCAGTGTCTATTCCCGTCACTTCTGAATGTGCCCATTAATGTGTCACAACTTGCCCTTTGCTTTATAAGCGGTATCATTTTAAGCATTACATTTTTTTCAGCAAACATTGCTTCTCCAAGACAGAAAATGAGACAGAGCATACGCCGAATTCTGTTTAAACACAGATAGAAAGCAAACATGGCTGGAATTTGTGTTTGTGTGCAGGTCTCAGACTGCAATATCTGTCTAAACTAAACTAAATGTGCCAGGCAGCCTCGCTGGGAGGGGGGGGGGGGGGGGGGGGGGGTATATGGTACATTTATTTCTCTCTACCTAAAAGAACATTTGACCTCTTTACAGCAGGCTGCAAAATATTTCAAATGTATCTCAGCAGACAGTAAAAATTCCGTCAGGGTGGTAAATTTTTAAGTGACTTCACCTAACTGCAAAACTAATAAACATTTTAAAAAGGTTAGAAAGGCCAAACAGTGGTAGAGATGAAGACTGAGTTAAAAAGCTATCTCTTAGCTTAGCCAAACCACAGAATGAATGGTAGCTGTAAATGCATTGTATGATAGAATAAAAATGAAGTCGCCTATTCATTAAATTTCACTGAAAATCAGATGACTACTAACGTTTCCACATGATTTAAGTATCAGGGCAATTTAGCAAATGCAGGAGATATCTGCCTAAGCCAAACTAACATGGGATCCC
Source organism: Crinia signifera (assembly GCF_055691185.1). Lineage (NCBI taxonomy): Eukaryota > Metazoa > Chordata > Amphibia > Anura > Myobatrachidae > Crinia > Crinia signifera. The sequence goes on from NC_139220.1 coordinate 273,866,992, forward strand.
ACAGTCCCCCTTAATGGTATCCTGATGGTTGACAGACAGGGTGAAATTGAATAGGATGAGACATTCAGAAAGTGAGAGATTTGGTAAGAAATCACCAGTTTTTTTAAAGCGGCAATTGTAAATGATTGCCGCTTTAAAAAAAACTGGTGATTTCTTACCAAATCTCTCACTTTCTGAATGTCTCATCCTATTAAATTTTACCCACAGTCTCTAGGTCAGCACTCAATAAGTCAACAACATAGTTAACATATATATAGTTGACATGGTCAAAAGGTTGACACAAGCAATAAGTGGACATGGAAAAGATTGACACATGAAAAGATCGTCATGAGGTTTTTTATACTTTACCATCCACACGGATGGGAAATGGTAAAGTGTGCTGAGGGCAGCAAGGGGACGCGGGGCACAAATTGGGGGTCAACATGCTCAGATGTCGACGATGACACAATAAAAAATTCATGTCGTCCTTTCCATGTTTACCTTGATTTTTCCACTGTTGACCTTGTGCATGTTGACCTTTTGGGGTCGATTTAGACATTGTTGACCTGCGATACCACATCCCCATTACCTGCGTACATTGCTTCAGTCTGAAGTCATTTACTTTAACAAGCTCCAGAAATCGTGGATCACTTTACTTAGCGGGCAGCGGCTCTGTTCATAGCCTGTTTCCAGGTGTCTCTGTGATAATGAATCCTCACAAAATCCAGACTGACGCAATGGGCCTAATTCAGACCCAATCGTAAGGCGACGAATTTGGTCCCGTTCCGATGGTGGGAGGTCTGCACATGCGCATATCTGTGCCCAGTTCCGTCTGAGCCCTCTGTCGCCCTCTGCCGCCTCCCCGACACTCCCCCGTTGCTGCCCACAGCCATTCACAAACCCCCTAACCCTGCCTGTCTCCCTGAAGCAGAGACAGGCAGGGATTCCGCTCCCCGCCGTCGACTTACGGGGACGCTCATGCGTGTGAGACGCTTGCGGATCCCTGGCAGATGGAGCACCTCTCCACCAGCTCTCTGGCGATTCCCAGCGCTGACTGAGAGGTGCTCCGTCTGTATTTTATTCATTTTCACACCATTTGTTTCAAAATCATAATTTTCTTTCATTAAGGACAATATTATGTTACAACTGGGAGAGTTGCGATACCTTGCGGTGCTGTGTAGCTTAAAAAGGAATAAACAGCTCACACATATGTCAGGGATATGATATGAAATCACTGCTTGCCTTAAGCTCTGGACAATCCATGTGATTTATTGATCTGACAGACTCACTGTCAATCATGGCCTGTGAATCCCCTGAGGGAAGTATATGAGAAGAGTGGATACACAGCCGGAGCGCTGCTCAGGACCCAGGTGTGTGTTATACTCCACAAGATCTAGATGTGTTAGCTGCACAACATAAACAGATGTGTTTGCTCGAACCTGATGAACATACATTGCTCTTTGTGTGTTTCATTCCAGTATACTGTTACTGTATGTCACCAACGTCTAACATTGCACATCTGAAAATCTGGATGCAGAGGCTGTGTCAGAGACCACAATGGCCACCGCCTTTCTGAGGACCTCGAAATCACATGACTATTTTTCCAGTGGCGGAACTCAGGCTCAGGTGCAAACATATAATTTGGACATCACTCATCCACTCCAACCGCAGTTCCCAAAATGCCACACAGCAGTGGGTGGCATCAGTAGGCCCCTTAAGGCCCCATACACTACCGTGATTTGGGCCAATTTCACCTGTTCCTGGCGGAACGGGCAGAGAAATTGGCCCAAAATGGGTCAGTGTGATGTCCCCTAAGGTATGATGCGCAGTCCTGCGCTCATTGGACATGAGTCAGAGATCGGACTGGCATGCAGGTCATTGGACCTCCCTCCTGGCGACGGGAAACAGGGGTTGTATTCTATCCATCACATGTACACGACCGCATTCGATAATTTGCATGAAACCCTGCTGCCCGAGTGACTCGCTGGGCATGGGCTGGCCATACACTGTTGTCGAAGTAGTGTATGGCCAGCTTTAGTCATCACGGGCCCCAGTGAAATGCACCTGCTGCACCAATGCTATTCCCGCCTCTGCTTTTTTCATCGGTTAGCTTGAGTGGCGGCATACCAGCACTGACAGGACCTGTCTGTAGATCTTACCATCCCTTCACCATCACTTGTTGTATAATAAATATGTAACATCCATAGCATGTACTGCTTTACACCACAGAAGCTGTTCTTAGCATTATAATATCTTTAAATTAAATTCTAGAACACACAATAGTACTTGTCTGCATTAATATTCAAAAAGCAACATCATTTTCTGTGTTTGCAGGTAAACAAATGTTCTCTGCTGCCAAGGTCTACGCGCCTGTGAAAATATCAAATGTTCAAACAAAGATATGAAGCAAACAATATTGGAAATAATGACTGTAAATACTGTGTAACAGCTGCATGTCTCATCCCGCGTTGAGGACATACTTCTCTCGTTAACCGTTGGCTGCTCAGTGCGTCTTTTGACCCATAGTCTACCCTGGCATTGTTCATTTTTAAAAATTGCCAAAAAAAAAATAGATGTCATTGTGCCATTTGTTGTTATATTGTACTGGGGAAAAGGCAGCCCAGAAACACTTTCCTCATTGCCTTGATCCCTAATCTACATTTTCTTTCCTCTGCCTGCTGCTGAATCTTGTCTGCATGACAACCAACTCTCTCAGAGCTGTGCAAAGTGAATATCTGAAATAAAATCCACGGAAGGGTTCATATATGATGCTGTAAACGCAATAGGTTGATGCATTATACACATCTGGGCTGCGTCATGCTCAGATCTCTCTCTTATGGTCTATGTGTGTGTATATGTATGTTATATATAAAAAAGGCACAACCTCCCACAAAAAAGTACTCCTGGAGTTCCACTGACATAATATCACAGAGCCCAGGCCTGATCAGAATGGGACGGATGGCTGTTGGGGTAATACAATGTATAGAGATAGATATCTGTAGGGTTTGCTGGTCCTACTGATGCTACCAATAGTCTCAATCAGTTTTGATATTGACAGATGTAGAATAATAGGCACAAGCATACCCATAGCTGCCAGCAGAGGCAGAACTCTGGGAGGCAATGGAGTCATCTGCCGCCGGGCTCCTGCTCCCAAGGGGCACCTCTCCTCCCCCTGCAAGTATAAATCAGTTATTTAAAAGCCAACAATATTGCTTCTGTGGCTGAGTTCTGAGAGATACAGTATATGCGTTATCTATCTATATTTCTTAACAGAAATATATATTTTATATAAAGTTTTATTGTGTTGTGTTGTGTATGTGTGTGTGTTTGGGGGGCACCAACATACATCTTGCCTCCGGGCAACTGGAACAAACTTACGCCACTGGCTGCCAGGACATGCCAGGATGTGCAGAACTACAAGTGGCAGCAAGCCTTGGCATCCAGGTCCATGAGGTACAGTAATTGAGGAATAAATGTATGAAGCTTGGAGAAGTGGTACAGTATCTTTCCCCATAAGGAACATGACGTTCCTTATGGGGAAAGATACTGTACCAGTTCTCCAAGCTTCATACATTTAAAGTGATAATGCACCAGCCAATCAGCTCCAATATGTAAATTGACAGATAGGAGCTGATTGGCTGGAGCATTATCACCATGCACATAACGTTCTTTATGGGGATAGATACCACTTCTCTAACTTCATACATTTACCACTTATAGTGTGTACACACGGGTAGATATGGCTTCCGATGTTGCCGATATAGTGAACATCGGAAGCCATATCGCATGCAGATCGCATGCTTTTTTAGGGCTTGCGAGCCCGATTCGCTGCCGATGCGCGCTCCTGTGTGAGCGAAAATCGGCAGCCAAATAGAGAGGGCAGCCAAGACTATATAGTTTCATATCTGACCGTGTGTATGGTAACTGAAATAGACATGGGAGAAATGACAGCTTACTCAGCTTGGGATCTGGGGGTTGGTGGGGTTTGAAAATATTTATAATTATCAGCAGTTTATCCTGGTCTACTGCTCAAATGTTTTGGGCACATGAGCACCTGTAGAACTATAAGAGCCAGCATACCCAGAGCATTCTGGCACTTGTAGAACTAGAAGTGCCAGTGTACATTGAAATCTAGGTCCACTGATTTATTCATTCGAATGCTTTAAAAAGATAGGGGTAAAATAGTTTAATAATAAGTAGCTTTGCTCCAGCCCAAACCACTTTTAAACTACCATGCAATTGAAACCACCTAGAACATATTGTTCCAATTTGTTTGCTGGAAGAAATGCAAACCATCCACTGTACTATCGGCCTGATTCAGACCTGAACCCCAATGCCCGAATCCCCTCACTAGCACATGAGTGGATGCATTCGCTTACGCTCGCATGTGGACGCGAGGAGGAAAATTCATGTGATGGTTGCTCACCATTGATTTTGTAAAGAAAAGTCAGCCTGAACTGACTTTTCTAGTGTCTGCTTCCCGCCAAATTCGGGGCAGGCACTGACAACAAGTGATGTCAGCTGCCCACCCCCGGGTGCACACAGTGTTTCTATGGGTGTGCCCATAAAATGCTGGGCATTAATATTCTTCAGTCTGATTCCCTATCCAGGAGTCCTGAAGGCATTAACTCAGATCTCTTAGAAGGTCCTAATGTGCCATATGATGCACACATGCTGGGTGAATGAGGACACATTTGGAAGCAGCTGTGCACAGAACAAATAATAAAGTCATCCCACTTGCTGCTGACCATGGTGCTGAAATAATATCCATCCACCCTGTGGTAATCTCCACTCTCCAGTGTGAAAAGCTGTCTCATAACAACCCCAGAATGTAACTAGTTCTCAGAGCGTGGATATAGGGGAAGATGGAGAGAACTTTCTACAGAGGACAGGTGGAGAAGTTGCACATACAGTAGTAACCAATCAGATTCGAGCTAGCAATTTATAAAATGTACACATGTACAACATAAATGATATTTCGAAGTTGTTGCCATGGGCAACTATACTTGTCCTCTTTAGAAAATGTTATAAATCTAGGTGGACAAAAGGCTATGGGGAAGATGCACTAAGCTTCAAGTGGAGAGTGATAAACAACCCGCTAATCAGTTCCTACCTGATATGTCGCAGGCTGGGTTTGAAATGTAACAGTTAGGAGCTGATTGGCTGGATGTTTATCACTCTCCACTTTATCACTTTTTGAAGCTTAATGCATCTGGCCCTATGTCATCTTATGCATCAAAATATCTGTAAAGGTGGCCATACATCAGAAAGACCTGTTTTACAATCACAATTTTGTCCAACTTTCTCTTCAACTCCTCGGCAGTCCTTGGTGGTTTTTGGACACACAATGTACTCGCAATTCATCATACATTTCGTTGGACAATCCAGCTTCGGCATACGACTGGTCGTCTCACAATTGATTGTATGCATCGAACCAGGCCTAGATTTCCCACTAGGCCCGTGATGTAACTCTGAAGTAGTCACTGGGTGCCAAACTCTGATAATTGGTATCTAGCATTAGAGCTAGTCCAAGTTTCAATTGTGCAAACAATTGTTGCATTTAAGATGAAGGAAACGTTATTGCAGCATCTTCAAACCCTCAAAGTGGGTGTCTCAGTCTAAGGCGGCGGGGACCGGGTGCTTCAGGGAGACAGGCAGGGAGTGGGGGAGAGTGGGGGAAATGGGCAGCTGGCTGCAGTGCTTCTGACAGAATGGGATGCGCGAGCATCTTGTGCATGCACTGTGCACAAAGCATGGCCAGTGAGGCGAGAACACTTAGATGGCATCCATGTTGACCTAATGCATGTGTTGACCTTCCAACCCTGTTGACCTTAGCCATGTTGACCTTAAGGTGTCAACCTAAGCCCTGTCGACATTCAGTGGTTTACCTAATGTATGTCAACCTTCATTGAGTCATGACCCTATGACCCAACTCTTTTGCATCCCTGTTTCTTTCCTAACAAGTATGATGCTGCATAAAATGGAGACGTTCCTTATTTACCCGGAGCATTCATGGAGCTTCTCCACTAGACAAGATCTCTCTAATTCATGGTCTGCTTGTGCTAAATCCGGCACTTCCTTGTGTGTGCACACTGTGTCACTCTTTGAACTCACCACCGGGTATCCTTATGCATACACTTTAATACTCTTAACACTTTTATAACTTAACACTAGAAGTAAGACACGGACACAAGTGCTGGCGTTTCAAAATGAATGTCAAATTTATTAATTGACAACTTGACTATAAGATCTGACTATAGATGGTGGCAGCGCTAAAGAACGGTCAAGGGAAGCATAACCACACACAAACCACACACTGCTGGTGATCAACTCTCCTCTGGCAACCCACCCGTGCAGGTGGTGTAACCCATCTCCCGTTTGAGACGATGGGTTAATGACATATCCATGTCGGGAGAGAGCACCCACTAGCTACTTGAACTGACATATAAACAAGCGACCGTTCTTTACAACCGCCGAAACTAGAACATAGATCATAGAACATAGGGATGGGAGGGAGGGAAAAACTCACAAAGAGGATGATCACACCACTTCCTGTCCTCTCCTAGACTGCCCACTCCTCCCCTTTTACACCCTATTTCCTCATTAGATCTCACAGTAACTAACAACAGGCTACTTAAAGTGCCAGCATCACAAAGCCTTTCAGTAGTTTGTCACCTCTGTGTTTAATCAGCCATCAGTTTTCTATTTATTTTTACACATTCTTTAAATGTTTCCACTGCAGTATGACACACTTTCAGTGCAATCCAACAAGGTATTTCTCTTCATATGCAAGAAGCACTTCATCTCCCTGCTTTCTTATCAGAATAGACAGTTGCAACACTTGGGGTGACATTCTATGGGATGAGATAAAAGCGCATTTTTTTATCTCGCACCACATCGCCGCTCTTCGCACTTTCTGTAATCACATTTTTTAATAAATCGCATATTTAATGGTATGCGCTTTGGAGGCTGAAAAGTGCGATGTTGTGCGATTTGCAGCGAAGTGGTGCAATTTTATGACACATAAAAGTGTGATTTCTTCCGCCGGTCATGTGCGAGTTTTGGACCAACCGGAGTGCGATTTACAAGACTGTCTCCGCATGACTAAGAACCCCCTAACCTATTGGCCCACCTCAGTCCCCTCCATTATGCATCACACCCCCTATATAAAGGGGCACTGGCGCCATTACACTCTTTGATAGGAAGTAAGGAGCATGAAGAGGAGCAGTAGCAGTGTGAGCAGAGGAAGAGGTGTTGGTGGCAGAGTGGAGAGAGGAGTGGCAGAGGGAGCAGTGGCAGAGGTAGCAGAGGGAGCAGTGGCAGAGGGAGCAGTGGCAGCAGCCAGCCAAGAGGAGCCAGTGGGAGAGGCAGCAGAGGTCTGCTGAGGTTGTCCTCCATTACAGGGAGTGGCAGCAGTGTGGCAGGCAGCATGGCCACAGCAAGGCCAGCCCCAGACCAGGCCCTGGCAGACCAGCCCCAGCAGGAGGAGGTGGAGGATCTGCTGGCATCCCCATCCTATACCCAGGACCTATTCCATACCCCAGAGCAGCTGCAGGAGGGCCACATGTCAGAGGTGGAGGAAGATGGACGTGAGGAGGAGGAGGAAGACACTGGCATGGAGGAGGAGGGGTACATGGCTGGAGTAGAAATTGAGGAGGAGGAGGAGGAGGTTGAAGCTGGCCGCACAAAAAGTGGCAGAAAGGTGAGATTCTCCTACGAGGAGAATGCTGCGCTTGTCCCGGCTATCATACCCCTGTTTGACCGGTTACTGGGGAAAAGTCACCATAAGACCACAGCACAGCGCAAAAGAGCTATGTGGAAGGACATCACCCAGGCGGTGAACGCTGTAAGTCACCACAAGCGCCTGGTCAGAAACGTCAAGAAGAAGTTCAACGACATAAAGAGACACCTCAAAAGTAAAATGGCCATGGAGTTGGAGGAGGCCACCAAGACTGGAGGAGAAAGCCCCACCACTGTCTGCTACACGTCCTATGAGGTGAAGCTAAAATGAATTATACCCCCTGAGGTCCTGCCTGGCATGCACGTCACGGATAACGATAGGCCAGCGATGCCACCCAGCGCTGGTATTTGTGACCACATGCAATCTTAAACATACATGGCAATGTTTTTAAACTGTAATGTTGTATTGTTATGCTAAGTAAAGTGTTGCTGTGGAACTACATAGCCCAGAAAGGTCAGACAAAAAAAATTGCCTGCTCCTACTTTCAAATTAGTCATAATGCTGGGCCTTGTAGTTCCACAATTGCTGATATTGATCAACACTTTAACATTCTTTCTAGCAGCTTAACATGTATGGTGCCCAAAAACATTGGTGTACTGGTGGTTTAGCTGCCACGCCTACATACCACAGATTTTGCACCAGTTGTAATGTGTCAAATAGTTTAATAATAATTTAAGCAAATTTCAGGTGTAAAACATATGTCAAATAATGTGGGGACTAAATAATGTAGTCCTTAACCAAAGGAAGTTTTGTCCAGTAATGTCATTTCAATGCATACAGTATTTGGCATAAATGCTTATCCATCGCAAGGTAGATAATGGCTGCCCATCTTTTCTTTCACAGATTGTCCGTCCCGAAGTGCTCACGCATCACAGAAAAGAAGGCCCGTTGGAGCAGAATCTGTGGAAGCAGGTGAAGGAACAAAAAAAAGGCCATTACACATACAGTACACACACCCATGTCACATCAACAATATCTCACACTACATTCATCTCCTGCTGCTACATTGCAATGGAAATGATTGTAATCTGACCTAGCCATCTCACTTAGTAATAATGTCAATGTTACATGCAGTATCGGGGTACATGTGTAAGTACATAATACCCCTAGGTATGTGCGTTCAGCATCTCAAGCCCTTTCAAAAACAGTACTGAAGAGAGAATGGCATATATATGCATCAGTACTTACCTCTTCATCTGTATCCACAGGTACTTTACAACTAGGAACACAACCAACAGAATCCTCTGATATGATGATGGACGAAATGGACATCATTCTAGAACCCGTGGAGACCTTTGCGGCTGAGGAGGAAATACAAGTAGGGTGACTCCCAACCCACCCCCACCCACAGAGACACCCCATACAGCAGCTTCTGCTGCACAAGTAGCTAACTCCTTGTTAAATTTCAAGGAGAAACAAATTGAGTTTATGGCCTCCCAAAGCCTGCAAATAGGGAACATCCAGGGGTACATGCGTCACACTTTTCTGCAATTAAGAAAAATTTCAAGGAGCGTACGGGTTGGTGTAGGTACTCATGTGCGCATGGCTAACAGCATTGACACCCGTTTTGCAAATCTTACTTCTGCTGTAAGGGAACAGAATAGCCATATTGGGAGCCTTGCGCAAAGTATAGTTGCACTTAGCCAATCGTGTACTGCGCAGACCAATGCCTTAATAGGTATGCAGGCACAAATACAGCAAATGGAGGTCAATGTCATAGGTGCACCAGCATCTACACTTAGTAGTGTATCTAGCACCCCAGTAAGCTGCTCGCCCACTTCCCCACCCTGTCGGAGTTTTAGGACCCGGGGAGGCCTGGGCGCAGGTTCAAAAGGTGGTTTTGCATGGGCTGATGGTGCCAAAAAATAATTTCTTTCTTTTTTACATTGTTTATTTGCATCTACTATGCAATTGATCTTGTTATATCCCCCGACAGTACGAATGTTTGAGTCACAAAAATGCCGGTTATTTATGACATACTATACTGCAGTAAAAGGGTTACATTCTATGCTTTGCGATTTCTGTTTTTTGGCGTTATTTAGACCACAAAATGCTGATATCGCATTTTTCATTAAAATCGCCAATTTAATGTGATGCGTTAAGGCACAGAAATCGCATATTATGTGCGTTAAGGTATGCGGACCGAAAGCGCGAGATTAATTCATACTTTTATCGCATCCAGATGTTTTCCAATACAAAAGTATACAAATCGCTTATTTAATGCTATGCGCATTCGCAATTCGCACTTTTTAGGTGTCTAATTATCGCACTTATTTCAGACCTGGTTCTGTTTGGCGATTTTGCACAGAACTCATTTTGGACAAGTGCACACATGGTTAATTTCACCACAGGTGCCCTCATTATCACTCACAAACACCCCTACATAAACCCCAACATCAGTAAGGACACCTGTGAGGGTTTAAATCATGTACATTTTGATGACTATTTTCAAGTTGCTTATCTGTGATGTGTCCCATTTGGAGGAGCTACGCAGGAGGGAGGAAGCTGCGCAACAGATCCTGGTAGCCCCCCCACTACTGGTTACCCCACGTATGTAAGGTGCTCGCCTGTACCTGGACTACCTGTCTGATCAACAGGTTGTGGGGATGGTTACGCTGAACCCCATTACCCTGTTGGAGTTATATGAGCAGGTGAGAGATGATTTTTACCATTTTGTGGGAGACAACTATGCAGTGTCTGCCCAGCACAAATTAATGTGTGCCCTCTACTATTTGTCCACAGCCTCCACTTATTCTGTGACCTCATGGTCCTTGGTGGTATCACAGGCCACTTTCTCTAAGCATTTTACTCAAGTGTTACTTGCTAGAAAGAAGTTGTTGCGGACATACATCAGCAGCCGTAACTTTTCTGCTAAGCACATGTGCCCTGTACTCCAAAATGTACCTGTGCTGTAAGTGTACTCATAAACCAATTATTGACCAATACCATCTGTTTCCACCCACATTTAACCTAACACACAGTCCCCAATGGATGCACATGGTGGTGCTGACCTATCCCTTGCTGCTATGTAGCTTCTAAGTACTCTTGATACATGTATGAATGAAGTTAGCAGTCAAACATGGCTCACTGGTGTTGTGGAACTACATGTGCCAGCATGCCCAGACACACTACAACCATTACAGTCCAAACCATGAGTGTCAGAGCCTGCTGGAATATGTAGATCCGCAACCTTTGCCCGCCAAGGAGTTATACCACACTACTTTAGTGCAATCCCATAGTCATATACCATTACAATATGTTATAATTCACACATTAATTTATATTGAGAAAAAGACACAAACACAATGGTATGCGGTTAGCAATTTTTACTTCTGTTTTTTTGGTGAAGCATTCTGCATTTTGACATGTGGTAAATAACAACTGTGGGGCCATGTAAAAAGATGTTTGGCATTTCACTAACTAAACAAACAGATATAGCAGCTACCTTCTCCCAGCATCAGGCAGCCCTACACCACTTCTAGACCCTGCACTAAGCCCACCACGGGTCCTCACACTCCGACGGGGTGGGGAAGTGGGGGAGCCACTTATTGGGGTGCTGGATACACTGCTGAGGGTTGATGCAGTGCCACCTCCCACATTGGCTTCCTGCTGCTGTATTTGGGCCTGCATAGCTAGTAAGGCATTGGTCTGCGCTGTGCAAGTTTGGGTTAGAGCTGTGAGACTTTGCGCCAGGCTTCCAATATGCCTATTCTGCTCCCTTATTGCAGCAGTTAGTTCTGCAAAACGGGTGTCAATGCTGTTGGCAATGCGCACATGAGTGCCTACACCTACCCGTACACTACGTGCAATTTTGCGTAACTGAAGGAAGGTGTCACGCATGTACCCCTGTATATTACCTATTTGGAGGCTTTGGGAGGCCATGAATTCTAACTGTTTGTCCTTGAAATTAACCAAGGAGTTAGCTACTTGGGAAGCACTAGCTGCTGTATGGGGTGGGTCTAGCACCATTTCGTCTAGCACCAGTATTGAAGAATCTGTTGTGTTGCTCCCTAGTTGTATAGCACCTGTGGATACAGATGAAGAGGTAAGTATTGATGTATATATAGGCCACACTGTCGTCAACACTGTTTTACATAGGGCTATAGATGGCTGACGCACATACCTGGGGGTGTTATGAACTTACACATGTACCCCGAAACAGCATGCAACATTGTCATTAATAATATATGACATACCTAGCTCAGATTACATTCATTTCTGTTGCAATGTAGCAGCAGGAGCTGAATGTAGTGTGAGATATTGTTGATGTGACATGGGTGTGTGTACTGTATGTGTAATGGGGTGTTGTTTGTTCATTTACCTGCTTCCGCAGATTCAGCAGCAACGGGCCTTCTTTTCTTGGATGCCGCAGCACTTCGGGACGGACAATCTGTGCAAGGAAAGATGGACAGGCATTATTGACCTTGCTATGGCTAAGCATTTTCAGAAAACATGCATTGAATTAACAATAATGGACAATACCCAATGGATAAGGACTGCATTATTTCTTGGCCACCTTTTTTTGGTTTATAGGCAAATATTTTATTTAAAGCTTAGTAGTAAACTAGTGTACACATGACAACTATTGGTTAATCGGTGGTATGTAGGCATGGCAGCTAAACCACCAGTTCACCTCAGGGTTTTTGTACACATACATGTTAGTCTGCTAGAAAGAATGGTACACTGTTAATCAATATGAGCAGTTGTGGAACTACAGGGCCCAGCATTATCAGCAATTTCAAAGTAGGAGCAGCCATTTTCTTGTACATGACCTTGCTCGGCTATGTAGTTCCACAGCAGCACTTTACAAAGCATAACAATACAAGTGCACATTACAGGTATAATACATTGGCATGTATGTTAAAGTTTGCATGGGGTCACACTTACCAGCTCTGGTTGGCGTTTGTGGCCTATCAGAATCCGCCACATGCATGCCAGGCAGGACCTCAGGGGGGATGGTGCGCTTCAGCTTCACCTCATACGCATTGTAGCTGACAGTGGTGGGGCTTCCTCCTCCAGTCCTGGTGGCCTCCTCCATCTCCAGGGCCATTTTATGTTTTAACTGCCGTTTGATGTCGTTAAAACGCTTTTTTACATTGCGGACCAGACGCTTGTGTTGACTCACAGCGTTCACCGCCTGGGTGATGTCCTTCCATATAGCCCTTTTGCGCTGTGCAGTGGTCTTGTAGTTGGTTTTTCCTAGCAAACGCTCAAACACTGGCATGATAGCCCGGACAAGTGCTACATTTTCTTTATATGAAAATCTCACCATCCGGCCACTTTTGGTGCGACCAGCTACCACCTCCTCCTCCTCCTCCTCATTTTCACCACCAGCCATGTCGCCCTTCTCCTCCATGCCAGTGTCTTCCTCCTCCTCACCAGCATCCTCCTCCACCTCTGACATGTGGCCCTCCTGCAGCTGGTGGGGGGTATGGTCTAGGGCTTGGCTGTAGGATGGGGATGCCAGCGGATCCTCAACCTCCTCCTGCTGGGGCTGGACGGCCAGGGTCTGGGCTGAGGCTGGCCTTGCTGTGGCCATGCTGCCTGCCACACTGCTGCCTCTCACACTTGACTGGCTGCTGCCACTGCTCCCTCTGCCACTGCTCCCTCTGCCACTGCTTCCTCTGCCACTGCTCCCTCTGCCACTCATCACTCTGCCACTCCTCACTCTGCCACCAACACCTCTTCCTGAACTAACACTTCCACTGCTCCTCTCCATGCTCCTTACTTCCTATCAAAGAGTGAAATGGCGCCAATGCCCCTTTATATAGGGGGTGTGATGCATAATGGAGGGGACACAGGTGGGCCAATAGATTGTGGGGTTCTTAGTGATGCGGAGACAGTTTTGTAAATCGCACTCCGGTTGGTCCAAAACTCGCACATGACCGGCGGAAGAAATCGCACTTTTTTGTTACTAAAAATCGCACTTTTTTGTTACTAAATATCGCACTTTTTTGTTACTAAATATCGCACCACTTCGCCTCAAATCGCCCCTCTTCGCACTTTTCAGCCTCCAATGCGCATCACATTAAATAATCGAATTTTGGCGGAAAAGTGCGATTTTGAAAAAGGCGATTTGCGGCGATGTGGTGCGCGAATAAAACATGTGCATTTAGCGCAAAGCATAGAATGTCACCCAAAATGTCTAAACGCATACCATTTTGTCTGTGTATTATTTTTAAATCAATTGTTGTGTGAATTATGACATAGTGAAGTAGTAGTACGTTTATTTATAAGGCGCCGCATAGTGTAATGGTATATGGGCATGGGATTGCTGAAAAGTAGTGTTGTGTAACTCCTGGCCCGTCAAAGGTTGTGGAACTACATATTCCAGCAAGCTCTGGCACTCATTTTTTGGACTGTAATGGTTACAGTGTGTCAGGACATGCTGGGATGTGTAGTTCCACAACACCAGGTGAGCCATGTTTTAGTGCAAAATTTGTTCATGCAAATGTACTTACAAGGTTGATTACAGCAAGGGATAGGTCGGCACCACCAGCTGCATCAGTTGGGCTCTGTGTATTAGTCTAAATGTGGGTGGAAACAGATGGTATTGCTAAATCTATTGTTTGTGAGTACACTTACAGCAAAGGTACATGTTGAAATACAGGGCACATGTGCTTACCAGAAAAGTAGCGCCTGATGATCTCTGTACGCAACAGATTACCCCTCTGCGTACCCCTCAATACCCGAGGTGTGGTAGGTTGGGCTTCCTGCATGACTGCTGCATGTTCCTCCTCCACATAGGCTGGTTGGGACAGGGCTATGTTGTGTAACATGCAGCAAGCCTGGACAATCATCACTACTTTTGCTGGGTGGTAAAGCAGCATACCCGATGACCGGTCCAAACACCGGAATCTACTTTTCAATACTCCAAACGTACGCTCCACCACGTTGCGGGTTGCTATATGGGATTCATTATACCGGTGCTGTGCAGGGCCCTCTGGGGAGCACAAAAGGGGTCATGAGCCAGGAAACACACCCATATTCTGAGTCACCTAAAACAAAGATAGGAAGTTATTGCCTTATATGGTATGGTATGTGCATTGTGCAAACAGGAGTCACTGGGACAAGAGCAATATGCTTGTGAAACTGGAAACACACACATTTGAGCAGGTACAAATAAGGACAGAGAGGGTAATATGTAAAAATGTACTTACCAAGTAGCCAGCCCTCTGGCATTTGTTATTGGTTGAATTGGTTGCAGAGGGCTGAGTGCCTCAGAATATCAGAATATAGGCATCATGGCAGTTCCCAGGGAAGCCTGCAACTACACTTACTGTAGGATTTTGAGATAAGCATCACATACCACCTGCACGTTCAAAGAGTGCCGCCCACGCCGATTGACATAGACGTATCCCTGCACGTGCGGTACCCTAATCCCAATGTGTGTGCAGTCTATAGCCACCTTGTGGTCCTGCCACTCCAACTCAGACCGTGGGAATCTGATGTATGTCCACCACAACTTCTTTAAAGCAAGTAACACTTGAGTAAAATGCTTAGAGAAAGTGGCTTGTGATACCCCCAAGGACCATGAGGTCACAGACTGAGTGGAGCCTGTGGCCAAATAGTAGAGGGTACACATTAATTTCTGCAGCCCAGACACTGCATAGTTGCCCCCCCCCCCACCCCCCGAAAGGGTCCAAATCATCTCTCACCTGCTCATATAAGTCCAACAGGTTATTGCGGTTCAGCCTAAACATCCCCACAACCTGTTGATCCGAGAGGGAGTCCAGGTACAGCCTAGCCCGATACATACGGGGGGTACGCAGTAGTCGGGGGTACCTGGATCTGGTGTGCAGCTTCCTCCCTCCTGCGCAGCTCCTCCAAATGGGCCACATCACAAATCAGCAACTCCAAACCACTCTGCAAAATCTCCATGTCTCAAACCCTCACAGGTGTCCTTAATGATGTTTGGGTATATGTAGGGGTGTTTCTGAGTGAAATTGAGGCCACCTGTGTTGAAATTAACCATTTGTGCACTTGACCAAAGTGAGTTCTGGGCCAAATCGCCCAACAGAACCTGGTCTGAAAAAAGTGCGATTATTAGACACCTTAAAAGTGTGATTTCCGAAAACGCATCCCATTAAATAAGCGATTTGTATACTTTTCTGTACGAAAACCTCTGGATGCTATAAAAGTACGATTTTTTTCAACACTTTCAGTATGCACGAGTTATCGCACAGAATATGCGATATCCGGCCCTTAGCACATCCTATTAAATATGCGATTTCAAGGAAAAATGCGACGTCGCCATTTTTTTTACTAATAATCGCCAAAAAACACAAATCTCAACCCATCAAGCCTTGTTCCAATGGCTCCAGCGGCATGGCCGTGAACAAACATCAAATCAGACAGCCTTCAATAGGCTGAGGAATAGCGCTATACTAGGGTAAGACAGGGAGAGTGCTTGGCCAGGGATATTATCTCTTCCAAAATGAGTGTAAACATGGTTTATTAATTTTTTTTTTTTACAGTTGTCACTCATTTATTTATTTATCCATTTTTCTTTTTTTGACATTCAGTTTTATTTGTTCAGTTAACTATTTACCGCAAAACTCTTACACTTATATTTTTTTGTTTTTTGTTTTTTTTATAAATACATTTTATTAATGAGATGCCATAGATACATAAAGAAATAGTTAGACAAATACACATGGTAAAGAATATGGTCCAAATATGTACAAATTAATGCAAAAATTAGGAACGTACGCAGAGGTTCCCAAAACCTGGACCAAATACAATACAATCAAGAAAATATAGAGGCATCTCTTTTGTTTTTTGTTTTTAAAGGAGATAATATATTTAAAGGCAATATAAATATAATGCATATAAACAAGGATAAATAATAATTTATGTACATATATATACACACATACACACATACATGCATACATACATATACCTTACACATACATACATACATACATACATACATACTTATACCAACATTTTTATTAGCCACAGAAGCCTTAAAGATAAAGTGTTTAAGAGAACTAATAGAGAAGAGAAAAAGAAAAGAGGAAAGAAAAAAAGGGGGGGGGGTTAAAAAAGAAAGGAGGACAAGGAAGGGGAAGGTGAAGAAAAAGGGAGGGGAAGGAGGGACCCGGAAAGGAGGGGGGTCCTACCCGACTGGTCAAGTTCAAACTTTTAGGAGATAAGTTACTATGTTTTTAGTGGAAGGCTGGGGGTACATTGAAATACGTGGTCCAGGGCTCCCAGACCTTAATAAATTTAGCGGAAGAGCAATTTAAGATACTAGTGATGTACTCCATTGAATGAATATGCCAGATCTTAGCAGTCACCTCGGCTAGAGACGGAACAGTTTGAGATCTTCAAAGACCCGCTATACAGGTTCTAGCCGCCAGAACCATATGAGTGAATAATTTATTCTTCGAGCGAGTTGTTTCTGGGATATTCATTGAAAGGAGAAAATAGCCAGCTTCAAATGGAATTTGCAAAGATAGAATCGAATTAGCTAAGGTAGTCATCTTCTGCCAAAAAGGGATTAAAACTGGGCATTCCCACCAGATATGCAGAAAACTTCCATCCGCTTTTTTACATCTCCAGCATAGGGGGGATATATCTGCATTCATTTTATTAAGCCTTACTGGGACATAATACCATCTATAGAGAAGTTTATATGCGTTTTCTTTCAGTTTAACACATATCGAACTAGAGGCAACATTAGAGTAAATTTCAGACCAATCGTCATCTTTGAGCATTTTTCCTAGTTCAGATTCCCATGCATTCATATATGAATCTCTAATATCAGAAGTCTGAGGTAATAAAGAAGGATATAAATTTGAAATTAGGCCTTTTGCCGGTGTCTTGCGAAAATCTAAGTATTCTATAGAGGTGAGTGGTCTAGCAGTGACTTGTGCAATTACTGAGGAATGAAAATGCCTGAGTTGGAGATATTGAAAGAAATATTTATGCGGAATAGGGTGTATAGATTGGATGTCTGCAAATGTGGGGAAGGATGAAGTTTGAGAGATGTCATTAATAAACCTTATCCCGTTTTTCCACCAGCTACTAAATGCCTTAGGGGAGCAACCTGGTCGAAAGTAAGGATTATCAAATAGAGGGATCAGTGGACTAGGATAGGATGCTACTTTAAATCGCTTATTGGCAGTGTCCCAGATATCTAGAGAATGTGATATTACCGGATGGGTCTTTGTAATTTTTGGACGGGCCGATCTGGGTAACCATAAAAGAGAATATATTGAATGGAGTTTGAGACTTTGAGATCCAATATCTACCCAGACTCTCTCAGAATTAGGTCTATTCCAAAGGACACACTGGGCCAATCTCGCTGCTAAGTAATATGAATTTAAATTTGGGACCCCGAGACCACCATCGGAAGAACGTCTCTGGATAATCAAACGACTCACTCTTGGCTTTTTTTTTGACCAAATAAAGTCCATAATTTTTTTTTTAAGAAATTTAAAAATACAAGCGGGAATTCGGATCGGCAGGGTTTGAAAATAATAAAGTAGACGTGGTAATACATTCATTTTGATAGCATTAATTCTACCAATCCAGGATATATGATATCCTCCCCAGTCAGCAAGGTCTTTTTGCAAACGCGCAATTAATCTTGGGTTATTAGCTTGATAAAGATGTCTGTAATTTTTAGTAATGGCAACACCCAAATAGGTGAGCTGGTTTCTATTCCAGCGGAAGTCATAGGCCGACGCCAATGTATCTTTAATGTGCTGCGGAACATAAAGATCTAGGGCCTCAGTTTTTAATGAGTTAATTTTATAACCTGATAACGTCCCGAAATCTGATATCTCACAGAAAAGGTGAGGGAGGGAATTAGCTGGGTCAGTAATTGTGAGCAGGACGTCCTCAGCATAAAGGGCTATTTTATGCTCCGCGTCACCTATTTTGATTCCTTTTATATTTGGGTTGGATCTAATGCGTGCTGCAAGAGGCTCAATAGTTAGTGCGAAAATGAGAGGGGACAGCGGGCATCCCTGTCGCATCCCATTAGTAATTAAAAACGGGGAAGAGGCCATTCCATTAGCCAACACTGATGCACGTGGTTTGTCATAAAAGGATGATATTCCTTGAAAAAATCTACCAGAGATGCCTATCTTTTGAAGTATTTGAAACATAAAGGGCCAATGAATTCGGTCAAAGGCCTTCTCAGCGTCTAAGCTTAACACCAGAGCTGGAATCTTCTGTTCATGAATACTATGAATCAAGTCAATTGTACGGCGCGTGTTATCAAATGCCTGTCGGCCAGATATAAAGCCCACCTGGTCGGGTGTACCAGGTCCGGGAGCAGGGGGCCCAGCCTGTTGGCTAACACCTTTGCAAATATCTTGATGTCAACATTGAGCAAAGAAATGGGCCTATAGCTTGAGACCAGGAGGGGATCCTTGTCTGGTTTGGCGATCACCACTATGTTGGCCAAAGAGGTTAATGAGTCAAAAGAATCACCATCAAGGAGACCATTAAAAAAGCTTTTTAAAAAGGGAGAACTGAGGCAATTTTTTTATAATATAGAGGGGTAAATCCATCCGGGCCAGGAGTAGAGGAAGTTTTTAGACCTCCAATTACTGAGTGAATTTCCTCTTCTGATATTTCTGTATTCAGTTCTACCAATCTCCGGTCGTCAAGGGTTGGAAAAAGGCCACTAGAGTGGAAGGCAGAAAGAGACAGGGGATCAATAGAATTGTTTTGAGCACTGGAACTATTCAAATTATATAATTTCTTATAGAAATCATGGAATTCTTTTACTATTTGTTTTGGGTCATAGGTGATTATTCCCGAACTATGACTCTTAACCCTGGATATCAAGCTAGACAATTTCTTCTGTCTGAGTTTACTTGACAAAACTGAGTCCGCTTTATCTGCCTTATCATAGTATTTTTGTTGTAGTATTTTCAGAAGATTGGCTGATCTACGGGATAAAATTGTATTTAGTCTCCCTCTAAGGGAGTTAATCTGAGTAAGTAACTCTGTCGTAGGATTCCGTTTATGTTGGTCAAGAAGCAAAGAGATGTCTTGTTCTAACTGTAAGATTTCTCTCTGAGCCTGTTTTCTCCGGAAAGCTGCTTTACTAATCAGATTACCTCTAATTGTAGCTTTATGAGCTTCCCAGATTACCCCTTTAGTAATTTCTATGTATACTAGACTTGTGTGAGTCCGCACATAATCTTGGCAATAATTATTTTTGTATTGAAAAAACCAACATAGAAACACATTACAGATTTGTATTAGTGTATATTACAGGGTTGGTGGTGCTCCCGGAATAAGTTCAGGAAAACTCTGTTAAGGGGGATTTTCCTCACAGGAGGGTGTAAGGAAAAGAAAGACTGATTATGTCTTTTCCAGGGCACTCTTTATTAATTTGATAGGTGTAATTATGTTATAGTTTAAAAACTAACTTTTAATAGGTATACCTTAAAACGAATAGTGCTTGTCAATACAAAACATAAATGAATGATTCATACATAATCAACATTCATAAAAATATTCGATCAGAATTATGATCACAATTTTTGATTACACAGAGGGTTATATACTTGTTCCTCTGGTTTCCCAGATTTTACCAGTTTGCGAAAATATCGCTGAAAAAATGGGAGATCAGTATTCTGTACTGCCCTATTTTAATATTAAGGGTATATTACTGCTCCCTGTCCCAGCACTAGTTCTCCTGCTTTCTGTTCCAGAAATGGGAAGCAGAAAGGTCTTAATGACAAATTCATATACTGCGGCTTTGATTTTTAGTATAGACAATTTGTTTAAACATTTGTTTCAGCATTTAGTAACATTGTAAATCAGTGATCCGTGTGTTGACACTTAGACACTGTTGCAAAGCACACTCAAAAGGATTATGTTCCCTTGAGAGGGTTTGTGATCAGGTTTGTAAGGGATAGTACAGAGAAAATAATAATGTGAGGAGAACTAGTGCTGGGACAGGGAGCAGTAATATACCCTTAATATTAAAATAGGGCAGTACAGAATACTGATCTCCCATTTTTTCAGCGATATTTTCGCAAACTGGTAAAATCTGGGAAACCAGAGGAACAAGTATATAACCCTCTGTGTAATCAAAAATTGTGATCATAATTCTGATCGAATATTTTTATGAATGTTGATTATGTATGAATCATTAATTTATGTTTTGTATTGACAAGCACTATTCGTTTTAAGGTATACCTATTAAAAGTTAGTTTTTAAACTATAACATAATTACACCTATCAAATTAATAAAGAGTGCCCTGGAAAAGACATAATCAGTCTTTCTTTTCCTTACACCCTCCTGTGAGGAAAATCCCCCTTAACACCCTTTAGTAATTTCGTCAGAAAGGTTAAGATTAAAATATTCAGAAATCACAGATTTGATATCCTCCAAAATAGAGGGGTCTAGTAATAAATTGTCATCTAGTCGCCAGGAACGAGATTTATGTTGGAATGAGATAGAGTCTAACAGAATATAGGGGCCTGCATGGTCCGTCCACGAGAATGGAGTAATACCAGCCGCCAAAACCGAAGAGGCAATTGAACGAGAAACAAATATCATGTCTATTCTTGAGTACGATTGATGCGGACCGGAAAAATGAGTATAATCATTGGCCGTCGAATTTTTGAGACGCCAAGAGTCTAGGACCGATAATTTGGTCAAACCTGCGCTAAGATTACGTGATGTACGCAGTACGTCCAGGGAGTGTTTGAGCGGGCGTGCGGCTTTTTTATCTAAACAATGGTCTATCACGGAATTAAAATCGCCACCTATTATTAGATGTCCTTGTGAAATTTTCTCTATTTGTTTAAATAATTTCGTATAAAAAGGGCATTGTTTGGTGTTAGGGGCGTACATGTTGACTAAAGTGATTTGAGTTGAGCCTATAGTACCCACTAAAATAAGGAATCTGCCATCCGTGTCAGTTACTTTTTTTTCTAAAACAAAAGGGACATTTTTCGAAAATAAAATGGCTACTCCCCTTTTCTTACATGAGGCCGATGCAAAGTATGTTTGATGGAAATATCTACTCATAAGTTGGGAATGCTCACCTGTGAGGTGGGTCTCTTGTAACAGAATTATATCTGCCCTTTCTCGTCTACAAGCGCTTAAGACCAGGGTACGGCGTCTAGGAGAATTTAGCCCATTAACATTTATAGAGATTAATTTCAACCCCATGGTATGATTTTATAATCTGCTTCAAAGAAGGCTCTGCGATGATCCTTGAAGAATAAGGGTGGAGATCAGTCGGATAGGAGGGAGGGAACAACCTGGGAAAAGTGAGAAAGTAAGACAGAAGTAGGAAAGAAGATAGAGGAGTAATGTAGAAAATGAAGAGGAGACCTAATTAGGTCAAAACCCTGAAATAGGTAGACCCAAATGAAGGGGCTACACATAATAACTATTAACTAAAAACTTAAACTGAAGTAGGCATAGTATATATATATAGGAGTATATATATATATATATACCTTAATAGTGAAGGGGGGAAGGGTAGAGGGCGAGGAAATATTCCTGGCAATGGAACCGGGCCAGGGACCCTCACATATATAGCAATCTGTTAAAGTAACACATTTAAATACATAGATATACATAATGAAGGTGAATCCAACTTTAGTTAATAAATTTCACGAAAACAATGCAAAATAGTATTAGTTATAAACAGAGAAAAAGGCCCATATGGCATAAAGTCAACCATCTCATGAAGGGATCAAATCTTCTCTTCTGCTCCGTCGAGTTGTGGACCATTGGGCCGCAGGAGGGCAGGGCCGTTGTGGCCCTGGTGTACCTTGAGTGGGAAGTGATGTAGAGGAATCTTGTATTAAGTTCAAGTCCTCCAAAACTTTTTGACCCTGTTCCAAGGTTTTAGCTGTGCGAGCAACATTGTCTTTAAGGACTTGCAACTGAAAAGGAAAGTTCCAACGGTAACGTATATTATGTTGACGTAGCACTTTGGTAATGGGTTGAAGATCTCTCCTCTTTTGAATCGTGGATGGAGCAAGGTCCTGGTAGATCTGAATGGAGAGGTCTTTGAAAGAGATTGTCATCAGGTCTCTTGATGCCAACAATAATTTCTCTTTAGTGCGGTAATAATGTAGTCTTGTAACTATGTCTCTTGGAGGCTGACCATGGACTGGTTTAGCTCTCAGAGCTCAATGTGCCCTGTCCATGAGGAAGTCAGCAACTGGAAGATCCGGGAGGAGGTGTTTAAATAGATCTAGGAGGAAAGATGGAAGTTCAGGTGAAAGGATGGATTCTGGAACATTCCTAATTCTAAGATTATTCCTCCTCGACCTGTTCTCCATGTCTTCCTGTTTTTCCTTGAGGTCGCTAATTTCAGCGTGAAGGAGGGAAAGTTCTCTTTCCACAGAACCTTGATATCTGCAAAGATCATCTGTTTTTGACTCCAGAGCATCCATATTTTACAGTCTCCTGATGCATCTTAGTCACATTGTGTTGCATCTATTTTGCAATTGCAGCTGTGCCAGATTGTTTCCGTGGCTGCAGCAAAGATGTACTGTAGGAGGCCACATCTGTAGCCTGAAGCAACATTGTGTGTTAATCACAACATTTGTTTGTACAGTATTTCAGATACTTAGGATGAGAGGCTCCTTGTAGGCTCTGTTATTGAAAATAAGTTATATTCGCGGCAGCCCCAGGATTAAATTTGCACATGAAAAACACTGATATGGCTATGGTCGACAATGAAAAAGGTTTACATGAGTTTTTGAAGATTTATTTTTCACTTTTTGAATGTTTTCATATTCATTCTCATGTGACGACATGGCCACCAATGAAGTGCCACACTTATGTCAACATTTACATGTGTTGACCTTTCTGTGTTGATTTTTTCTTGTGGAGATTCGCGTCACTAACCCCCAACCCCCCCCCCCCCCCGCAACCCCCACTCCAGCAATTCACAGCACACACACCCACCCGCGACCCCCCCTCCCGCAATTCTCAGCACCCCACCCCGTGACCCCTCCTCCCGCGATTCGCGGCACACCCCCCGCAACCCTCCCTCCCACGATTCGCCACAAACCCCACCCCCGCAACCCCCCCTCCCGCGATTTGCGCCAACCCACCCCCGCGACCCCCCCTCCCGCGATTCTCTGCAACCCCTCCCCTCCCGCGATTCGCAGCAACCACCCCCGCAACCCCCCTCCCACAATTCGCCGCACCCCCGCGTCCCAACCTCCCGAAATTCGCAGCATGCCCCGCGACCCCCCCCTCCCACGATTCGCGGACACCCAAGTGGCAATACGGGGCATCTTTCATACAATTGTAACCATATTTCTCATATACAAACGTTCACAAATTAAGGGGGCGCCGCCCCTTACGACGGTGTGAAGAGCGCCTGTAGGGCGCGATGAATCACCTAGTATATATATATATATATATATATATATATATGTGTGTGTGTGTAATGAACCAGAAAGTATATTAATTAATTCCCTTTTCCTTTCCTCTAGCAGGTAAGTGTATTAACTGTAGGAATGTCCATGGCAATGTTTCTTTATTTTATATATCAGATATTTTATTTTACAAGTTAAAACATTAAAAGGTATATGCCATAAACATTACATTAACACAGTAACAAAGATAGTTACGATTACGAGGGACACAAAACTGAGAACTATAAGACAATTTATATATAGATATTCAACATAGATATACTGTTACCATTTTCACATGACATCAAAATGACAATATTATCACTATTATATGGTAAAATATTACTTTATTATTGCGCGATAATATAACTGCTGCAGCTATAAACTTTTACTTAGTCTCTCTATTTATTAGGTAGTCCCTATAACCAAAGCATCTATTTTTGTTTTGTAGATTGGAGTCCCGCACTGAGTATCCTAGCAATGGGCTTACTGTATTTGTAATCCACAAGTGAAAGTGAACCAGGTAATAATTGCTGGCTTTCTCACAATGTAACAACCCTGTAACAACACTGTATATATCCTCTGTCCACTTTTTTTCATATCCTTTGCCTAATCGTGTAAGTCACTGTATGAAGTATTAACACCTCATTGCTTGTTACAGTCACTATTTCTCCATCAGATAATATTAGTTAGGGAAAACTACTTCTTCTCTCCTTCTGATGAGGAACCAAATGAATGTCTGCCTGTTGTACAGTTATCATCTGAGGTAAACTCAGTCTCTGTGTTACCCTTGCATTAGATTGATAGCTTATTTTAACCTTCCTGGGATAGTATATCTTTCAATATATACATTTGGGTGAGAAAAGAGCGTATTACAGCCTTTCTGATGTAAATGTCTCTTTTCTGTCTGTGGCTGTGTATAAATATAGCTGACTTTAGCTATCTGAGGTAAAAAGTCCTTTTCTGAGGTACAGTAACATGTCTTTAAACTGTATACAGCTGTGTAGATAATTATAAGAACACCTCTTTCCTGGGCTGGTACAGGTATATATGTATTTTGGGGCTGGATTCACCACACCTTTTATCATTTACAGTCCGACAGGTCACAGCGAAAACTTGAGAGTTTCACACCAGGGGGCTCAGTCGACGAGACTGAGACCTCTGGTGGGGACCTGGACCGGTGAGGTTGGAGAGGACCCTTGCGCATGGAGTGCGCGACAGTGCACCCAGAGCCAATAAGCAGTCAGAGGTAAAATACAACCGGAGTTTATTTGCAGATGGTTGTAATATAAACAGACAGTAAAGTATGCAGGAGAAATGACAGAGTTCATGCAGATTGCAATACTTTACAGATGTGATGATATGTGGGATCGATGGTGGAACATCGGATGTGAAGACTGTGGGTCCGGAGTGACGGACGGAAGACTTGAGCTTGACTGTGGGTCCGGAATGACGGACGGAAGCTTGGTTTGGAGATCCGGAATATCGGACTATCGATGATGATGTCGGAACATCGGATTCGGGTATCGGATATGGAAGATGACTGTGGGTCCGGAATGACGGACGGGAGATGACTGTGGGTCCGGAATGACGGACGGAAGCAGGAGATCCGGAATATCGGACTAGCGATGAAACATCGATGGCGGATGATGCTGGAGCATCGGAAGGACCAGAGTCCCGGAGCTAGGCTTGGTCGCTGGGCTGAAGAGGCAGGATCACAGGCGGTGGAATAACCTGGACTTCACAGGAGATGGTACAACCTGGAACACACTGCAGCATGGAAGACAACACCAGCAGAGAAATACACTTGCACGGAGACAAGGACAGCTGACCATACACTGGAGACAACTGAAGCACTAGCAATGGTTCTGAGAGCTCCCAGCATACTTATCCCCACTGGGTGGCCAGGATTGGCCGAGGAAGTATGACAGGGAGATCAGAACCAACAGGATTGGACAGCACAGACATGTGACTGGGAAGAACATGGCAGCCCCCATGTCTGCTATGGCGGGAAAGAGTGTTTGTGTACACCATGCTGGATACTGGGAGCAATGGCGGCGGACAGGTGGATTGCCGTGCACTGGGGACTGTCACTGGGAGACAGGACGCCGGCAGGGATGACGTCTGGACCGCAAGCTGAACCTGCGGAGGCACTTAGCCGGTAGGAAAGTCTGTCTGACAGCTCGGATCGTGACAAAGAGTCAATCACAGCAACTGATGAGCCATCTCTGCATACCCCCAGTAAGTATAAGCATCCTCTATGCTCCCGCTATCTGCCGCACTTTCTCCCAGGACCTCTCCTCACAGACTGCACTGCCCAACTGTTTCTCACTCTCCTTCTGACCTGGTCATGTGGCATGCTACTGACTTTCTGTGCAGCTGCCGAGGCTGCTGGGAATTATTCACCACTGTAAACAAATTCACAATAGCATGCTTCATCATGACACACAATACATTGTATAGCAGGTTTATACAAATATACATATCAGGGTTGCCTACCCTCCGGGATTGGCCGAGAGGGTCCCCCTCCCATCCCACCCTGAAAAGGCGGGCAAACCTCCTGGATTCCGCCAGGTCCACCCATTAACCCTAGTTCCCGTTATTTAAATACCACGTGATTTGTGGCTTTTTGGGGAGGGGCGAGGCTAAAATTACATTGTTGATGAGTTATGATCCTGTGCAGCCTATCATTGTTGAGACACAACATGGCCCTTCACTTCTGATCTGCAGTGCAATGGAGTTCTTATTTTGTAATACAATATATATTCTAAGGTCCTCCTTATCTATTGTTCCCTTATAATAGTTTCATCAATGTTCATCACATTTCCATATGCTTAGAAATAAAGGTATCTTAAACAGTAATACATGACGTAGGATGTTTTGTGTTTGAATCCTTAGCTTGGAGTGTAATGTATTTTAATACAAGGGGATTAAGTAAGTGAAGGCTATGATTACCTTGGTGTTTCAAGCATATATTGGATAATTACAGATGACTCTTCTTTTAAATGTCTGATTATGGCATAAAAGGTCTGTGGACACTCTTACTTCTGTGTCCGCCTGTTATTAGTTATTACCCAGTCTCATCTTATTATAGTTTTGTTCGGAATTGTAAAGACTGCAACGGAATATGCTCAGTTCTACAGTAGTGCAATACATATACAGATGAGTGTCCTTAGGTGGTACGCATCTCAGTCCAGCCACAGCAGCGAATCATGGCTCATGTATTGTATCCAGGTGATGGCTACAATAGTATGTTTTGTCTGACAAGTCTACTGCTTTTCACTGCAGGTCGCTTGATCCTAAACTTTGGCGTCACACCATTAATTACTGGCAACATATTAATAGATATTTGAAAATGCATGGTGGATCTCCTGTACACTTTCAATCAAGATTACATTTAGAGATGTGCGCCGACCCACATGTTTCGGTATTGGTTTTGGCTTTATTTTAGATTTGCGTTTTCATTTTGCCAAAACTGTTCCAAATACGTGGTGTTCAACTGCAAATGTGGCACATCTAGGAAACAGAGGGGCACTACGGTAGCAGACAGGGTGGAAGTTTATTAAACTGTAAAGTAAAAAAAATATGTTTTTATTATGTTTTATTAAGAACTAGATCAGAAAGAAGGAAGGTCTGAATTGTAAGTTCATTTCGTTTCATTCTTTAATTCCAGGGGGCATTGGGGATTTTAATGATAAGCATTCTTCTTTTCTTGCCTTTACTCTTCTGAGTTGCTGTAGAGCAAAAGAAAGAAGGATTCGTTTAGATTTTGATGAAAAGAACCACTTGGAACATCCAATGCACACACCTTTCTTTGTTGTTGTAAGCAGCAAAGCCATGGCAATAAACAAACTCATGAACTCAAGTCCTAGTTGCGGTAAAATAGAGAAAGAAGGATTGATTAGTTAACATACCTGTGTCAATCTATTATAAATGTTTGGGGTTGTCTTACGCCTTTCCACTGGATTTGAATTCAGACGTAGTGGAAATGCTCCCTTATAAGCGAATGGAGGAACAGCCAAAGGCCATCAAAATCTACAGATGAAGAAGCGATAACATTGGGAGAGGAGAGGGAATGTTCTGTACCTTATTCCAGCACACTAGAGACCATTCTTTGTCTCATGCAAGCTACTCAAAATAAACATTAGAAGTAGCAACTAATGAAATTAAATGGACTCATGTTTATAAAAAAATGACTATTAAGGAATACCTTTGCCGCCAAATGCAGCAAAGTATAGAAGCTTCTGTAATGGTGGATTCTAGTGTTTTCAGCAGTAAACTTTCCCTTTATTAGAGATTACTTTTGAAAACAAAATGAAAATAATAATATACCCCCAAATTACAGCCCATTAAAAGAAAAATGTTGCCAGATGGAATTGTCCCTGGGCCCTCCCATCAACTTTTTTGTTTGGTATTTAAAACTAGGATATGCGCAGTTTAACAAACTAAGCACATCAGCGACTGGGACTGTCACTTTTGTGGCTGAAGTGCTGGATTTGTTTGGCCCTCAAACAATTTTCTGGAAGGACTACCACTGATCACTAATGAGAAAGTTGATGATGAGGGTGTTAATTACTTTATAATCTTGTAGTATAAATTGAAATAACTTGCCCAAATCAGGTAATGTGGAGGAGGTGCCTAGATGGTTAATGTACTTGCCTCTACTAACTCTAGCCTCACAACTGGAGTAGATGCCTCCACAAATGCAATCAGGGTTAGGTTAAAAATCATCCCATACCCAATAGGTGCATGTTGTGTTTTGCCCAGGCATCACAATTACTTTCTATTCATCATGTGCAAGAACTGCAGCAATTGGTGGCTGACTTATACAAACAACATCATCAACATCCTCATCCCCAGTGTCATATATCATCATCAGTGTCAAGTACAGCTGGTCATACATATCCACCTTATGGTGTTAGAGCTCCACATAAGCATCCTCAATTTCTATTATGTCCTCATCACCATTTCTATAAGTGCTGACTGAAGTGTATGGGATGCATTATAATGGAGGCCTGGCACCTGCTGACTGGATTATATGGATGTACACAGTACAGTCTAGGGAGCACAGCCCAGAAGCCACTGGCTGGAGTGTATGGATATACACAGTACAGTGCACAGACCAGCAGCCAGCACAGCAGCATGGACAATGAGAAACATCATTGCCTCAAGATCCTTACATAGAATATAAAACTTGCTAGCATCCGACAGATTCATTAAATTGATTTGGAATCCGAGCAAGTTGGTAAAACCCAAGGCCTCCCTTGGATTGCATCAGATCAGGAAAGTTCAGGTGGGCTGAGATCCGAGCCCACACATCTCTATTTAAATACAGTGAAGAGTGATGACATAAAAAGTTGTCTAAAAATAAATGATGGCAAAAACATGCAAGCACAAATACAACTAGGGACCAGTCATTGTAGAGTAGTACTGTTGCATAGCATGGCAGTCAGGGCCAGATTAAAGGGGGGTTCCTGAGGGTACGTAATGCTGGGCCATCCAGAGCCTCCTGGCCAGCACAACTGGAGCGTGGCTGCTTTTGGTCATACAGAGCTCTCTCGCACCGGCAGAGGTAGCTAAAGAGTAGGTGGAGCCCCAGCAGAAGCAGACTCCAGATCTCCTTCTGTCCACTTCTCACATGGTTAGTGCTGTATTGCATGTGTGTGGGTGTGCTCTGCTCTCTGTGTGCTTTTGTATGTACAGTATACTGTGTGTGTATGTATGCTCTTGGTGTGCCACATTTTTATTATAAGGAAGGAAAAGTAAATTGTACAGCTAGATTTGGTTTTGCATGTTGACTAACAAAAGCTGCTGCTTGCTCGCCCTACTGGACTGTGCTGTCCCTTCCTGCTCTCTTTCTCGTCTAAAACACTGACTTTTATCCCCTAACACAAGAACACTGAACACACAGATGAATAGAAAAAGCAATTAATACACAAAACAAAAATGTGCATTAGGACATCTCAGACAAAACCATCAAAATACCCTTAAGTGGGTGTATTCACTAATTATGTCAATTAGAGGCTGTGTCCTTGAACTAGGAAAAAATAAATGCAATAAAAAGCAGCACTGCTTTAGATGTGTATAGCATACTACCGACACACACCAAGTTGTAAACATGTTATCTATTAAACAATAAAATAACCTAATAATATATCAAAATCTAAAAACATGTTTTTAGAAACTGGTAGCTTACATTCTGTATCTGGGTGGCTGACAGACAGTGGGGAGGAACGTTTTCAGGGAGTGCGGAAACAAGCTGGCGGGTGTCCAGCGTGGAGGAGGGTAAGTCTCTGACGATATCACTTTTTTGGTATATATGTGGTGCACTGTCACTCCTCTCTGTGTATGCATTAGTTCTTGATAAAAGTTGTAAGACTGAAACGTTGAACTGCAAGGAACCCCAGAGTGGTCTTTTTTTTATCAGTCCTGTGAGTGCCGCCACCCCCATCCTGTATCTGAATTGGTCTGCTATAGTACCCAGGAGGGCACCTGGGCAAGTATCTTTTACCAACAGTGTGGAGTGCCAGCCCCCACAACATATATATATATCTCAACATACATATATATATATCTCAAGTTAAGTAGAGATCCCACCCACAGATTTAAGGTGGAATTGGATGGGATTCTAAAGGAGATGCACAGAGATGGTGCCATTAACGAGACCACGCTTCAATTTCTCACTGTCGACTTCCCACGTGTCCCATTGCTTTACACGTTACCAAAAATACACAAGGATAGTATAAGACCACCTGGAAGACCGATTATTTCGGCGAGGGATTCCCTGTACAGCAATGTGTCGAAATTCCTGGACTTTCACCTTCAGCCATGTGTACAAGCAGGTGACACGTATATTAAAGACACTTCAGACCTGCTGATATGTCTCCAGGAGATGGGAGAGCTTCCAGAAAATGTATGGTTGGTGACACTGGACATTACAAGTCTTTACACCAGTATACCACACATTGAGGGTGTACTGGCGGTGAAAGACTTGTTAACGGACAATCTGTTATACAAAGGTCCAGAGATTAAGTGGTTCCTGAAATTGCTGACATTGATATTAGAACGGAATTACTTTTATTTCAATGGAAAGTATTATGCCCAGTCCACGGGAGTTGCGATGGGTTCCCACGTAGCTCCCACGTATGCTAACACCTACATGGCGGTAGTTGAGAAGGTGTTATTCTTTAACAGAGAGGTCAGAGATAGAATTCTTTTTTTCAGGAGATTCATCGACGACCTGTTCCTAATATGGCTGGGGAGTTATGACCAATTTCATGAGCTCATGACTTCCATCAATAGTAGAAACAGCCCAATCAAATTCACATTTGAAATGAACCGAGAATGTGTTTCTTTCCTTGATGTTAATATTCGTATAGAAAACAACAAGATAGTGACCAGTCTATTTACTAAGCCCACAGATCGAAACACTCTCCTCAGAGCCGATAGTTTCCACCCCCTGCCTACACTCGATAGCCTGCCCTATTCCCAGTTACTAAGGGTTAAAAGAATAACCAGTGACCCTGTGGAATGTGAACAACAGATGCAGATTCTGCTAAATAAATTTAGATCTAGAGGCTATAAAGAAACAACCCTAAAGAAAGCAAAGGATAAAGTAGACCTGTTATCTAGACAGGATACTTTAAAACCTGCCACCAGGGATGGGACAGATCAAGATGTCATCAACTGGGTGCACAACTATGATGTGGCACACAAAGATGTGAGTAGGATTACACACAACTTGTGGCCCATCATTAGTAATGACAAGGATTTGAAATGTCTAAAAAGAACCAAAATACGCTCTTGCTACAAAAGAGGAAAGAATATAAGGGATTGGGTCATAAAATCCGATATTACAGAACATGCCAATACACTTAGAGGATTAACCAGCAGACCTAATGGGTGCTATAAATGCACGGGGTGTACCACGTGTGGACACATGGTTGCAGGTAAACATTTTTATCATCCCCACAATGGTACTAAGTATACCATCAAATATCCATTGACCTGTAGCACAACACATGTTGTCTATTTGATTAAATGTCCATGTGGCATGGCATATGTAGGTAAGACCATATTACCCTTCAAGGAGCGTATGGCACTACACCGCTCAGCGATCAGAGCTGCTCTGAGTGGTAAGGGTAATGACCAGCCTGTAGCGAAGCATTTTTTGACAGAACATCATACCATCTCAAATCTCAAACATATGATAATCGATCATGTCCCAGATGACCATAGAGGTGGAGATAGGGGGAAGAAATTACTCTGCCTAGAATCCAAGTGGATCCATATGCTGGATACAGTACACCCTCGTGGGTTAAATGAACAGCTGAATTTGAGTATATTCTTATAGCGTTGTTCCAGATACAGATACCAGCATTTAGGAGTTGTGTTAGTGAAGTGTGTGCAGAGTAAATATAGTTAAGCACAGATGTTCCCTTTTTTTGTATATATCTGTACAATATGTAGATATTTATGTGTATGTCTCTTTTCTTTTTTTTCTGTTACACAGGTGATTGTTTATGTGTTCATGTGCGTCCTCTCTGAACGCACCAGGTTACCGTGGCAACGCACCAAGCTCCTGGTTGCAGGGGGAGTGACGAGAGCTCCACACTTCCGGTAGAGGGGGCGGAAGCCAGGAGACGGGAGAAGCGGGAGGAGAGGAGACGCTTCAGGTATAAAGGTATGTTTTGTAATATGCATTATTGATATTTTGCTGCCTGATGACGGACTGAATTAAACCGGTCCGAAACGTTGCAATGCACCTTGTGTGTATGTGAGTTCTTTCAGAGAATTGAGGCGAGTGCCGGAGATAGTGGGAATACGTGTGAGCTGTGGCTTGTCCTGCGCACCGCCGCGCTGATCACAGAGTGCAAGTGCCGGCTATTCGTTGTATATATATATATATATATATATATATATATATATATATATATATATATATATATATATATATATATATATATATATATATATGAAAGCATGTGTTTGTCCTTCTGTACCTTACTCTGTGGGAATGTAGGAGACCTCACAGACTCAGTGCTGCCTCTGATTAAAAACCATCCCATGATGAGGCTGCTGCTGCTACTGTCCTCCATGGGTCTGAGAAGCATGTAATGAGCTCCACCAAACAGAGCTCAGCACACACCTCTTAGCCGCTGCCCTCTTGTGCAAAGTGTCATCGGACTAAGTCAATTCCCAATAATGCACTGCACACTTGTGCAGTCAGTGTGCCTCGGCTCCCTATGCTCAGCACCATTAATCATTATCACATTGGCATGTAAAGCTGCAGCATGACCCCACTCCCATGCACAAAACCTTTAGCTAAAATTTTTTTTTAAATACATGCCAACCACAGGGGGCCCCTAGCTAGAGGGGGGCCCAGGGGAACTGACCCCCTGTGCCCACCCCTTTAATTCGGCCCTGCAGTGAATACAGGCCCCTGGGTGAAGGGGGGTCAACTCCGTACACACTGCCCCCATTTTTTATACTTATTTTTCAGCAATACTGCATCAAGGTTCTGATTCTGGTTCACTTGCAAAAGAAAATTCTCTCTCTAATGGACAAAACCATTTGCACTGCAGACGCAGCATGTGCAGAGAGAGTTACATTTGGGTGGGGTTTGCAGTGTAAAAATAAAGTAGCCAGTATTTACAGATGAATCATGCCTTGTCCTTGCACCGCTATCTGACTGTGACGCGCGAGCGTCCCCCACGCACGCGCGTCACAGTATCCGGGCGACGGGGCGGCGAGGCGGACGCATTACTGTCCGCCTCCCACTCGAGGGGCACGGGGGGGACCCGAGGAGGCTACGGGGGGCAGCACCATCGGAAAGGGACGCGCGCGCACCTCGTGCGCGCGCGTCCCCTTCCGGCATACAGATGGCGGCGTGGCAGGGGATGGCGACGCCATCGCCATCCCCTGGAAAGTTGAATCCCACTACATCTGTACTCTGCACAGAAATAAAATAACTCACCCAAATCTAACTCTCCCTGCACATGTTACATCTGCGCTCCCCCCCCACCTGCAGTGCACATGGTTTTGTCCATTAGATAAAGCCACAGGTAGTGGCAAAACGCGTCAGATGCCACCCACTCCTGGACCCACTTCTGACTCTTAGGCGGACATCCACCGCATGGACTCATCGCTGTCACTGTTACACCGTGGGGACTCACATACGACCTGTCAGTGAACCCCCCAATCTTCCCAATTTAATCTGGACGATCTAAGGCAAACTAATCGCTGGTGGACTCGATTTATGGTCTCCAAAAACACCAAGGACACCTCCAACTCCACCTTGCCATCCCACTGCTAAATCCTCTAGCGGTTACAGGGGTACCGCACCATCATTGAGGACATTTGGGAGAATAAAGATCACAGATCCAGAACTCTATGCACAGAAACCTCAAGCGGCTATATCTCAGGACACCGCAACACCAGAGAGGACCTGTGAACTCTTCCTGCCCCCCCCCCCCATTTTTGGCCTGTGGGCAGTGACCCACCATCCACCATGTGGTATTATATTCTTTTTGTCCATCATACAGTCAGCTACAATATTAATTCTATGTCCAGGAGTGAGCAAATTCAATCATTTTAAAAACCCATTTTATTTTTTATTTTTCATACCCATTATTGTATTGTAATTATTGTGTGTGATTTTTATCAATCTATAAACTTGCTATTTTTTACTAATTGTGTGATTTTGTTGTAGAAGTGAGGCGCTGTTCCCCCTTTTTTCTTTTTTCTTTTTTTAGTAGAACAATTTAAACATGCTTGGGATAGGCATATGAATATCCTTACAAAGAAATAAGGATTAAAAAGGGTTGAGTTTACCTGAAGGGCAAAAAAAGGGGCAGACTAGATGGGCCAAATGGTTCTTATCTGCCGTCAAATTCTATGTTTCTATGTTTCTATGACTTGTACAAAATTAGAGGATTTTAAAGATTAGGTTTTTTTATTGAACCATGAAACGATACATCACATCATCATTAACGTTCCATAAAGTAAAATATGTTATTATAAATAAGGAACATAATCATTAAATATTAAAGACTAGTACATTTGTCATAATTTTGCATTAGTTGGACTACTCAGAGATGAAACAAACAAACAAATGAATATAGAAAATAACATAGAAAGGAGAATGACAAATAAAATATCCCATACCCCTCCCCACCCTCCAGGGGAACCCCCACCACATCTCTGTTTATTTAATGGATATTATTACAGCTATCAATCTTCTTTGAACCAACATCACAGCTGCTAAAACAGGAACATACGGTATGGGCAATTCCTATCCCCTTGACCCTTCATCTCCTTATAATGTCCATCCCTCAAAAAGCTTGGGCTAGGAGGGTTGCTTCAAGGTTGATCAGATGGGGCCAAAATTGGCCCCATTCCGATGGTCGGGGATCTGCGCATGCCAGTATTTGCGCATATGCAGACCCCGGGAGCTAATGGCTTTGGCGAGTATCACTCGCCAAGGCATTCGCACAGGTAGGGGACAGGTGGAGGCATCAATAGAACGCCAAGTGGTTTATGGACATCCCCATAAAATATAGCATGGTGGAATTGTATCGTGGAACACTTTTATTAAACATCCATCTGGAATACAAGGAGGTAAATCAGTCCTGTGCATTTTGCCCCTGAATACATCAAACAGGGGGATGCTAATAAACAGGACCTGAGAAAGGGACCTTATTTTGTCTGGCTAGACACATCAGAACCGGTAACGTTACACATCTTTTTTAACCTTTTTTAATTTTAATTTTTTTCTAACATGCTAACTCCTACTAATATGCATGCTTCTTACTAAAAACAAAGTAAAAAGAAACGGACTACTAACACCTATTATAAGACACTTTAACACCATAGTGAGAAACTATTGATTATTGTTTTTTATGTCAATTTTTTTGTGTGTCTATGTATTATTAATAATAATTTTTAAATGTTCACTTGCCAGTGATATACATATAGATAATAAATGTAATTATATAAAGCTTGTCGTCAGCGCAGTTTTTATATGTTGTTTGTTATATCCCCATTAAACCTCTGGGAACTCAGGCGGGCAGCTGACGACACATGATGTCAGGGCCCAGCCCCTTTTCAGGGTCCTGCAGACATAATAACAGTCAGTTTTCACTGACTTTTTTTTCCGAAAGGGAGAGAAATCAGTCGATGGTCGCCTCCTCTAGCATGCTCAAAAAAACAGTCTGCTGTAAGGGGGTGGACATTTTTTGAGGGAGATTTTTCATTAGCAGCAGGAGCCAAGAGGAGCGCCGGGACTGCAGACAGTTATATCTGTGGGTCCTGGCCACAGACGCGGCAGCAATTGGAGGGTAAGGCAGGTCAGCGCAGCAATAGCCCCCCGCAGACCCCTGGCCCCCAAACTTACTAGGCGCCTCCCCGCCAACGCGGCATCTGCGGAGCTATTGTTACGCCATTGCTGGAAGCCTGACTGCTGCAGCACCCCAGTAAGCTTTTGGGACTGGTTTTGTTATAAGGATTTCCACCACAAATGCAAATTCAGTAGAACTATTCTTTAAATATAGAATAAAACATCTACAAAATCAACGAGAGCCTATGGAAACTGCCTAATGCATAACCACAAACTAAGTAGCACAACCCCCATTCCTCTGCAATACCTACCTCTGTCATTTGGAACATATATCCAGCTATTAGGGACTAGACTTAGGGCCTTATTCTGGATCACTCCTTCTGGCAAATTCCTTCTTAGATGGACAAAACCATGTGCACTGCAGGGGGGAGAGATGTAACATATGCAGAGAGAATTAGATTTGGGTTATTTTGTTTCTGTGCAGGGAAAATACTTACTGCTTTATTTTTACACTGCAATATAGATCTCACTTAGAAGTAAAACCCCACCCAAATCTAACTCTCTCTGCACGTTACATCTGCCCCCCCTGCAGTGCACATGGTTTTGTCCATCTTAGAAGGAATTTGCCAGAAGGAGTGAACCAGAATAAGGCCCTAAAT
Source organism: Crinia signifera (assembly GCF_055691185.1). NCBI lineage: Eukaryota > Metazoa > Chordata > Amphibia > Anura > Myobatrachidae > Crinia > Crinia signifera. Next base: position 273,904,082 of record NC_139220.1, read on the forward strand.
ATGACTATAGAAGCACTGTGTGTGTGTGTTGATTCCTTTGCCAGATGGTTCTGTTTTTCTAATTCTTAATTAACTAATCTCATGCAGTTTGTCAGAATCTGTTGTCCTTTAACAGAATGATGCTTGTACATGGTAGAAAAATCGGTCACTACTGTGGCCTTAGAGTGCGCCTGGAGGAGTTGTGACGCAGAAGCTGCAGTTTCGAAATTGGGATGTCAGTCCCAAACAACAAATGGCAAAGAAAAGGGGAGGGTGAAACTGCGCTTTAACTAAAATATGCAACAGGTGTAGGTAAAAATAAAAATATTTATTAATATAAAATAATTGAATATAAAAAATATATATGTAGCGGGATTACATATCCCATAAAAACATGAGTACTATATGCGTTTTGCGTGAGATTATAGTCACCCACAATGTGCTGCACAGTCCTGAGTCCGTTCCTAGATTGCCTCTGTAGTATTGTCCCGGTTCACTTGATTAGGAGAGTAGTAATCTCCACTCCAGGGAGCTCCTTGGTGTTTGGTAGGTGCTCTACCTGGGATTTGATGATGGGGACCAGGGAGCACTAGATGTTGTTTGGTGCTCTACCTGGTAATAGATGTTGTGGCCCGTAATTGTGGGTTGATGATGGTGGGGACCAGGGAGCGCCAGATGTTGTTAGGTGCTCTACCTGGTTATAGATGTAATGGCCCCAATTGCAAACTGTTGGGATGAAATTCCGAGGCTGGTTCGGTCACAGGATGAAAGTGATCACTGCAGATGGGCTGTGGAAGTCCTAGGGTCTCATTCACCGACGCGTTTCGCTGTGTAAGCTTTATCAAGGTGATGCTTCTGGTATCATGGGGTAGTGTTTTTATACCCTCTCTATTAGAGATAGTAATTACCACCTGTTGCATATTAATTGTTGGGAGCTAATCTCATAAACATTTTCTACATCTGAAGTTATCATCAAGAATAGGAGACAAAACTATAGTTATTGATAACCGTTTTGTGCAAAAACGAGTGTTGTAAAGTGCATAAAACGAAGTTTATTTATTTTCATACATTAGACCCGTTTCCGGATATCCGGATACCTCATTTCCGGGTCAGGTGAACCGCACATGCGTTCCACCGGTCCTGAGCATTCTGACTACTATTACAGCCTGTTATGCCCTTAACACATATGGCGAGAAGCGCACTTCCGGGTTCCGTACAGCGCGATAAGTTCCCTCCCGGGTTCATTTAACTTTTGCTGCGTGTTGCTCAGTAATCTGTCCTCCTTTTGTGGGGAACATATGGAGGGGAACTTTATGTTCCTATCTAAAGTGTCTCCTTACTCGGGGAGCGCATGTGCAGTTGTACATAATCACATTCGGGATACTTGTGGATTATTTGCACTTTGATCCATTCAGCATAATTCTATTGACGTACATACATAACATAGTATACATCAGTGATTGACATAACAGATATAAAGGTATTGAATTTATATCAGAAATTGGAGTATTGTTATTTTACTATACTCTTTCGGGTATAGCTATCTGCATATTATTTGCGTGTCCTAGGTGATATATATGGACATACACAATATCACAGACAGAAATCAAATTAGATACAGAAATGATAATCATACATAATCAGGAATGAATATTTAGGTGATGAACCATTTATGCTATTATAATATTTTAGTTCGCACTGTATATATAATGATAACTTTTCATATAGATACTAAGAATAGCATATATAGTCCGATGGCGTATGTTTCTGACCTCGTATGATTTTATACAGTCAGAATATATTTTGGACCTAGTATAATTTTGTATAGTCAGAGTTATAACTATATCACCATACAAATGAGATATTCCTATTGCTTAGATCATAATCTTAGGATGATATGTATAGGGACATATACATAGAAATATACAGAAGAATGCTGAAGAATATTGGGAAGTGCCAAAAAGGGCATGGCAAGTGGGGGAATTATTTTGTACACGGAGACCAGTTTAAGGACACATGGGGTGGGGGGAGGAGATCACCATGGAAAATAAATGGTCATGGGCCTTAGATGTACATATTGATCTTAAATGTACGCCTGTATCTATTAACCTGGGTATATTGTCTGCACAAGATGTCTAGATTACTGTGTTCAGCTCCACGGCCTCGTTCAGTCCCCCTGGATATATGGAGTCCATCCTGTACATCCAATATACCTCTTGCCTGCATAATGTTTTATAGCGATCTCCCCCTCTCAGGGTCCTCCTAATATGTTCTAGACCCACTAATCTTAAGCTTTTTGGGTCCCCTGCATGATATTCGTGGAAGTGTCGGGACACACTATGTGTTAGTACATGTTTCATAATATTACGCCTATGTTCTAGGAACCGAACCTTGATCTTCCTTGTAGTACGACCTACATAGAGGAGTTTGCACTCACAGCTCAACATATAGATGGTATAGCTGGTGTTGCAATTTATGAAGCTGTCAATTTTGACGCTAGTGCCCTCTCTATCTTTCACGTCATGGCAATTCCTGTGTTCAATGTATTCACAGGTGGTGCATCTTGATGTACCACACCTAAAGAAACCCTTAGGTTGGTTCCCAAGCCAGGTAGTGGGACCCTCCACATCTTGTGCTGATAAAATTGGTTTCAGAAAGCTAGGGGCCAAGGAACTTTTGATGGATTTATTTTACTTAAATACAAACAGTGGTTTGGGGGGGGTGACGTCTGCTAGGAGATGGTCCTGTTTTAGTATTCTATAGTTTCTTCCTATTATTTTTCTAATCTCGTCCGAATGACTATTGAATGTGGATACATAGGTTATTTGTTGGTTCTTTTCTACAGGTTGTTTAGGTTTGGTTTGGAGAAGTGTTGCTCTATCCAAAGAAAGCACCTCCTCATATGCTTTTTTTGTTAATTTTTCAGGATATCCCCTCTGTGTAAAGGAGATTAGCATTTCCTTTGCCTGTTTCTCGAACGTCTCTTTGCTAGTGCAGTTGCGATATAGCCGCATCAGCTGACCCTTGGGGATCCCCTTCTTCCAAGGAGGATAATGTGCACTATCGAAATGAAGATAGGCATTTGTGCCTACTTCTTTGATAAAGTTAGATGTAATTATACTGGGGCCTCGTGTCTCGATAGTCAGGTCCAGGAAGGTAGTCCGTTTCCTGTCCAAATGATGAGTGAACTGTAAATTATAGGGGTTGGAGTTTAAGTGATCAACAAAAGAAAGTGCCTGAGTGTGATCCCCATCCCAAATGATAAATAAATCGTCAATATAACGGCCATAGAGGACCAGATTCGCCCCGAACTCGCCACCCCAGATGTACCGCTGCTCCACCTCCCCCATATATAGGTTAGCGTAGCTCGGGGCAAACCTGGTCCCCATGGCCGTCCCCATCACCTGTAAGTAAAAAGTGTCTTGAAACAAAAAATAATTGTGCCGTAATATATATGCAATTGAGTCAACTATAAATTTTTGGTGTCTCTCCCCCAGGTCCCCATCCTCGGATAATCTCCGGGTGATAACTTGTAATCCTGTTTCATGTGGAATATTAGAGTAAAGACTGGTGACATCCAAAGTTAGAAAGGAGTATGTATCCTTCCATTGGATGTCTTTAATTAACTGTAAAAAATGTATAGTGTCTTTTATGTGGGACCTGAGGGTAGAGACACGAGGTTGAAGGTGTGAGTCTACATAAAATGATAAATTGGATGAAAGTGATTGAATTCCAGAAATTATGGGACGACCAGGGGGTGAAGTGAGGGTTTTGTGTATTTTGGGCAAATGATAATATATCGGTGTAGTGGGGTGCTCGTTGTACAGGAAACGGAGTTCCTCCCTGGATATGACCCCATCCAATTCAGCTTCCTTCAGTAACTTTAACAAATTGAGGCCAAATTTTAGGGTGGGGTTGCCGTCCAGGACCGTGTAGAAACGTGGATCTTTTAATTGGCGAAATGCCTCCTTCACGTATTCTGATCTGTCCTAGACGACAATCCCCCCTCCTTTATCTGCCTCCTTAATGACCAAGGAAGTATCCTTGGTTAGTCTTTTCAGGGCCTATGTTTCTTTTTTGTTCAAATTGGACTTCTTTTTCTGAGAACAGGAATTTTGTTCAATTTTTTTACAAAGATTCTTAAAATCATCAAGGGTAGTCTTGTAAAAAGTTTCCACACTAGACCCTTTTGATTTGATAGGAAAGAAGTCTGATCTGGCACGGAATTTGTCACGTGAAATGTCGAAAATCTTTCTGGGTTCGGGGGTTTCTATCTCAAACTCTTCCAGAAGCTCGGTCAGAGCGTTTAGAGCTGAAAGGTCACCCTGATCTAGAATAATGGCGGCTGCCTCATCCCATTTATTTTCCATGGTGATCTCCTCCCCCCTCCCCATGTGTCCTTAAACTGGTCTCAGTGTACAAAATAATTCCCCCACTTGCCATGCCCTTTTTGGCACTTCCCAATATTCTTCAGCATTCTTCTGTATATTTCTATGTATATGTCCCTATACATATCATCCTAAAATTATGATCTAAGCAATAGGAATATCTCTTTTGTATGGTGTTATAGTTATAACTCTGACTATACAAAATTATACTAGGTCCAAAATATATTCTGACTGTATAAAATCATACGAGGTCAGAAACATACGCCATCGGATATATATGCTATTCTTAGTATCTATATGAAAAGTTATCATTATATATACAGTGCGAACTAAAATATTATAATAGCATAAATGGTTCATCACCTAAATATTCATTCCTGATTATGTATGATTATCATTTCTGTATCTAATTTGATTTCTGTCTGTGATATTGTGTATGTCCATATATATCACCTAGGACACGCAAATAATATGCAGATAGCTATACCCGAAAGAGTATAGTAAAATAACAATACTCCAATTTCTGATATAAATTCAATACCTTTATATCTGTTATGTCAATCACTGATGTATACTATGTTATGTATGTACGTCAATAGAATTATGCTGAATGGATCAAAGTGCAAATAATCCACAAGTATCCCGAATGTGATTATGTACAACTGCACATGCGCTCCCCGAGTAAGGAGACACTTTAGATAGGAACATAAAGTTCCCCTCCATATGTTCCCCACAAAAGGAGGACAGATTACTGAGCAACACGCAGCAAAAGTTAAATGAACCCGGGAGGGAACTTATCGCGCTGTACGGAACCCGGAAGTGCGCTTCTCGCCATATGTGTTAAGGGCATAACAGGCTGTAATAGTAGTCAGAATGCTCAGGACCGGTGGAACGCATGTGCGGTTCACCTGACCCGGAAATGAGGTATCCGGATATCCGGAAACGTGTCTAATGTATGAAAATAAATAAACTTCGTTTTATGCACTTTACAACATTCGTTTTTGCACAAAAAGGTTATCAATAACTATATTTTTGTCTCCTATTCTTGATGATAACTTCAGATGTAGAAAATGTTTATGAGATTAGCTCCCAACAATTAATATGCAACAGGTGGTAATTACTATCTCTAATAGAGAGGGTATAAAAACACTACCCCATGATACCAGAAGCATCACCTTGATAAAGCTTACACAGCGAAACGCGTCGGTGAATGAGACCCTAGGACACCCACAGCCCATCTGCAGTGATCACTTCCATCCTGTGACCGAACCAGCCTCGGAATTTCATCCCAACAGTTTGCAATTGGGGCCATTACATCTATAACCAGGTAGAGCACCTAACAACATCTGGCGCTCCCTGGTCCCCACCATCATCAACCCACAATTACGGGCCACAACATCTATTACCAGGTAGAGCATCAAACAACATCTAGTGCTCCCTGGTCCCCATCATCAAATCCCAGGTAGAGCACCTACCAAACACCAAGGAGCTCCCTGGAGTGGAGATTACTACTCTCCTAATCAAGTGAACCGGGACAATACTACAGAGGCAATCTAGGAACGGACTCAGGACTGTGCAGCACATTGTGGGTGACTATAATCTCACGCAAAACGCATATGGTACTCATGTTTTTATGGGATATGTAATCCCGCTACATATATATTTTTTATATTCAATTATTTTATATTAATAAATATTTGTATTTTTACCTACACCTGTTGCATATTTTAGTTAAAGCGCAGTTTCACCCTCCCCTTTTCTTTGCCTGATGCTTGTACATGTCCACTCACTTTAAGAATAGAAAAATAATAAAACCTCCAGTAATGTGTTCCAAAACACTGCTGACCCATCTCTACTTCTACTACTACTACTATGAGACAAAGATGGGGTTAGACCAGTGCTGGGGGTAACATACGGTAATGCCTGCTCTTGGCAGATGCATCTGCCTTGTAATATAATAGACTGAGACATTTGTTTTGTATTTTTTATCAATCACTGGCTGCCACAATTGTCTGACCAAATGTACCTTACACTGAGTGATACAAACTATTCACTACAGATCATGCAGTTGTCAATGGTTGGGAAACTGCACACACACACACATGGGACGTGATTGTCGATGCTTGATACAAAAGCAGAGGTTTTTGCGGGGAAAGACAGGAATGGGTTTGGCCAGCATCTCCAGAAATGGGGGCCTGATACCCCCGATATCCAGGCTAAGGACTGGACCATAGCTTTCCTGGGCTTTGCAAGCTGCCTTGCTGCAGGCTGTCACAGAGGGGCATCGAGACCGATGTTTGTGATGTTCCTCTAAAACTGCTGTACAAGTTAAATGAGATTGCAAATGCAGACAGGAGATGGTATGCACCCGCTCCTGCATTGCTTAAGATCACATATGCTAAGCTTCTGCATATAGCTTGTTCCAATTAACACATTCTGAACTTAACCAAATGAGGGAACAGCAGAGATGTCACACTCCAATATGACAGCCAAAAACTGTAGAAAGAAGACCTTTGCTGGTGGAAGAACAGTGTCCTGTAAGGTTGCAAATTGTGTCTGCAGCTGTTAAGGGTAGACCACTTGTTTTAAAGGTCCAGTTATAAGTCCCAATGCTTTGTCCAGATGTTGGTCCAAGCTGACTATGCTGATGGAGATGGATGCAGAGCAGCACTGACGCGTTTCACGTCTAGCTGCAGCTTTATCGAAGGCGATTTGTGTGGAGCCTGTCCAGGGTTTATATACCTATCCTAATTGGACACTTTTGTGCACCTGAGGTTGACAATCCCACTCATATTAATATAACATTTAATCAAAATTAATAAATAAAAAAACATTTATTGATTGAGGAGACTGACTTAAAACTAAACTGATTATTATTCATTAAAAACAAAGATAGAAAACCTTTTCTCTGGTTTCTTACCTTTGTTTTTAACCCTTTCAATGCCAAGTAAATTTGTCAAAATAGGTGTGAAAATTGGCAAGCAAACATTGTATTCATCATAATGACCTGTAATGTTTAACTTGTGCAATATATATATAATTTTAATTTTGCACAACATTTTTTATTTGAATTCATATAACAAATGTGAGAGAAGCTGATATTTTTAGTGGATATTTTGCACATCTCTCACAAAGATGTTGACACTCAAAGGGTTAAGTAATAATAACTCATTTAGATTTTAAATCTGTCTCCTCAGTCAATACACACACACACATACCTCCCAACTTTTTTAAAGTAAGGATAGGGACACTAAAAGGGGGTGTGATGTATGCACATGATTGCGTGGCATGTGCAAATTAGGGCAGCGCCCCCACTTTCGGTTACTGCACCGCTGAATAGATGCTGTGCACATGCACACAGCGTCTACTCTGTCAGATTGAGGGGGACCCCCAACTGCTCTCCCCCCCCCCCCCCCAGCAGGACACTTCTGGCCACGGGAGGGACTCGGGAACGTCCCCAAAATCCGGGACATTCTAGTGTTTAGCGGGACAGTTGGGAGGCATGTGCACACACACACACATATATATATAAATGAAATGCCATTGCACTCATCCTACTTTGGGCTAGATTCTCTAAGCTTCAAAATTGATAAAATGGAGAGTGATAAACAGTCAGCCAATCAGCTTGTGCCTGCAATATCACAGGCTGTGTTTTTGAAAATATCAGATAGCAGCTGATTGGCTGGCTGTTTATCACTCTCCATTTTATCACTTTTGAAGCTTAGAGAATATGGCCCTTCTACTTCTCCACTTGAGGCACATGTGTCCTAAGTTAACAAATTTCCATGCACACTTGCTACCGGAGAAAGAATACTGGCAGCAGGAAGAAGAGCACAGCAGGTCAAATTTATGTGCATGTAGTGCACATGGGTGTACACCATACTTGAATACTCTCCTGAAATGACCATGAGGCTCCTGAAAATTCAGTGACACTTCAATCCTCCTGCAAGTTTGGGCAAGTCTCCTGGAGCCAGCCACCACCTGCCCACCATCACCCACTTGCCTAGAGAAAATGCCAATGATGTGATTTATGTGATTCATGTCATTGTGTAATTGGGCGAAGCTACAAAGATGCAATCACATCATCCCGTCCTCTAACCCGCCTACTTTCCAGCAATGCGTTTGCCCACTGAGCTTACCTTCTTGCTGCCTCTGCCAGAATGTGGGCATGTACGGTGTACAGCATGTGACCAATGTTTTCTGTACTGTGGCCTGATATATGTGGGCCAGACCTCCCGTGGCCTGATGTATGTGGGCCAGACCTCCAGTAAATTTAAGGAGAGAATGGCCGCACATAGGTCCTCGATCAGCCTTACACTGCGGGGCAAGGATGTGGATCAACCTGTGCCCCGGGATTTTAAAGCAGCAGGGCATGTATTGGAGGACCTCAAATATTACATGATAGATCATGTGCCTCAGTCCTTACGTAGAGGGGACAGGATTAAAACTCTTTTGGTGCGTGAATCCCAGTGGATTTTACGTTTGGGCACAACCAGGCCTGGTGGCCTAAACGACAAAATAAACTGGAATTCTTTGGTTTGAAATATAGTGCATTTGATGAATTGAGTTATTTGGTGCCATTAAATGCATTATCCTCAGCGTTCGTGTAAAATGTTATTTGTGTACTTGTATTTGTATGTATTTATGTATGTTTATTTTTTTATTTCAGTCCCGCTGCATAGCGCCCCCGCTATTCTGGAGTTCTAGCTGGAGGCAGAGAGGATGCACAGTCCGTGGACCGCACCAGACACCTTGTGCAACGCAAGCTAATCGGTTGCCATGGTGCTGAGGGTGACGTGACCGGAACTGCGTCATCGGGATGTCCAGGCGCGACTCAGACGGCGGGTGAGGACGCAGCAGCATGGTAAGTAGCGGGGTATATGTAGGGGGGTCTGTTTGTTGTACCAATTGCTGTAGGTATCTGAGGGAGGGACTCAGGTCCTGAAAACATTCATACCTTTTTAAATACAGGGTGTTGTATTATTGCCAAGTCTCCCGAGTGCTCTTTTCTTGGAAGCTATACTACTATTGAAGTGGCACCGGAGCAGCTGTATAATTGGAGTGCCGGCATAATTGGATATGTGCATTGGTAAACCTCGATTTGCTAAGTTGCAAGGCACCCATTGGATACTGTTATTTATTCTGCATTTATGAACCTTCAATACTTCCTCCTTTTTACTTACCCATATCTGTGGACTGTTTGCTGAGTGGAGGTCTGGTGTGGCAACAGAAGCTCCAGAGGCATCGGTTTTGTTTGGAACTATTTGTTTGTGTTTGTGTTACACATTGGAGCACTATGGATAGTGCATCAGGAATGGGATTGTCGCAGGACATTGGCGGCATTGGCGGGATCCAATCAGCACAAGCTGGTGAAAGATTCAGCTTCTCTAATGATGAGATAGAAAAAATTCTCTCTACAGAGACTGTTACTACTACTGATGTGGGCTTTAAAGCCAAGGACGCTTATTACCAGCTGCTAAAAGCAAGGAAGAGGGAGATAGATTACCAATTGCACAGTATATTCCTGTCCAACTACTATAGAGACCGCAAGATACCCCGTGGGTTTAGGGTGAAGAACGTGCCCACCATTGGTAGGAGCAATCCAGAGTTCGTCAGAAAGTGGATTGCTATCCTTAATAAATGCGGATTCGATTTGATGATTTTAGTAGTTGAAGAGGCAAACAGGGAATTGGCATCTTCCCACAATAAAATTGCTAATTTGACTCAGGAGTATTCTAAAACATTGGAGGAGGATACCAATACTAAATGGCTCTCCAAGCTTGAAGCTCAATGCGAACAGTATCGCAATGAACTGATTCGCTTTAAAAGAAATAAAAAAACAACTGTGGATAACGACTAGGAGGACAACAAAGTATATAATTGGCTGTATGGTGGTTCAGAGATCAATTCCTCAGGAAGACCCCAAAGTCGACGCAGGAGGCCATGGCACCAGAGAAGAGATCAAGGTGGAGAGGATGATCGATTCAAAAGCAGTGACAGCAACTTCCAATTTTCCGAAACAGATGATGCAAGCAGACCACCTAGCGGCCCTTTAGGGGGAAAACAATGCAGAAATGCTCACAAAAACGTTCAGCTACCAGGAGAGGGGGTCAGAACAAGAGGGGCCCACAAAATACAGGGAGACGAACTGAAAGCCTAATCTTCAATTTATCTAGCCGCAACCTATCACTTATTGAAGTTCAAGTTTTAAACAGAGGTCTGAGCTTTGTCCCGACTAATGGGCATGACGAGTTCAAATGGAAACTGAGTGTCCACCAGTTCTCACGACGTCTTCGCCTTAAAGAACATTTCAAAGATTCAGCAACGGACACTAGACCCTCTGTATTTGATTCCTTCCTAACCAAGAATTATAAGTCTACATTTGATCCTGTATCAGGGAACAGCTCCATCAGAACTTTCAGTCGCCTGCTAGATGACTCGGCCCAGAGATATCTGGCCACTCCACGTAAGATTCATCCCAATCTTAACAAGTTGGAGATACAAGCACTTAAGGCCCTAGAATCTGATAGGAGTATTTCCATATGACTGGCCGATAAAGGAGGGGCCATAGTGATACAGGACATCCATGACTAAAAGGAGGAAATTTATTTCTCAATTAGGTGATAGTGATGTGTATCGGAAATTGAAGAATGACCCTACCCTGTCTTATCAAAAGGAATTGTTTGCTGCCCTTAAAAAAGCTTTTGAAGACCACCTGATCCCTCAAAAAGTGTATGGAGCCCTGCAAGTCTTAAGTCCGGTAGTTTCGTTAATATACACACTGCCGAAACTACACAAACATGCCAGCAAGCCCCCGGGGAGACCAATCATCTCAGCCCGGGGGTCTCTTCTACAGCCTGTTTCAAGATTGTTGGACAGTCTCGCCCAGCCGTTCCTGTCCTGCCATAGTTCCTTCTTAAAGAACACTACATCTTTTCTACAATTGTTGCAAGATTGCAAGTATATCCCAGCGGGCACTCTGATGTGTTGCTTGGATATCAAAAGTTTATATACCTCGATTCCACATGAGGGTGGTCTGAGGGCTATGAGGATTATTTCTGGAGGAGCCTATTGATCCACAAGTTTTTGATCCTGAATTTGCTTGAACTGACGCTATGTAGAAATTATTTCTTATTTGACGGTTCCTTTTTCTTACAGCTACGTGGGTGTGCCATGGAATCATCGGTAGCACCCACGTATGCTAATGTGTTCATGTTTTTTGTTGAAAACCAGATGTTTTTTTCTGATCCCGATGTATCTCGATGTATTTCATTATACAAGAGATACATCAACAATATTTTTCTGTTGTGGACTGGGGGGAGGGACTCATTTGTTGCTTTGATGGAGAAAGTGAATGAGTTAGATTCCCTTATCAAATTTACATTTGTCTGTGACGAGATGCATGCCAATTTTCTCGATGTTGCTGTAACTTTGAGTGAGGGCAAATTTAGGACAGGGTTATACTCTAAGAGTACAGATCGAAATACCCTACTTCGGGCCTCTAGCCACCATCCCCCGGCCCTTAAGAAGGGACTCCCACTGTCTCAAATGGTGAAAGCTGCCCGTATCACCAGTGACCCCAACAAAGTCCCAGAGGAATTGGATAAAATGATCCAGAAATTTGTAGATAGACGGTATGACCTGACTCTGCTCCATCAACAAAAAATTCAAGTCATTAACATGCCTAGGGATCAACTCATTAAAACCCCAGCGAAGTCATTGACCAACAGAATACCGTTTGTGAGTGACTTCTCTACATCTAGCCCCATTACTGGTAGGGCAGTTAAAGCTCTCTGGCCTATTGTTGTCACAGGCAGGGATCTGTCTATGTTTTCACAAACTAAACCTCTGCTGTCATTCAGACGAGGTAGAAATTTAAGAGACCGTTTAGTCCATGCAGATGTCACGGATACTTCACGCCCGGAGGCTAATGTGTATACCAAAGCCCCAGGCTGTTATAAATGTAGTAATTGTGTTACATGCTCTTTCATGAATGCCTGTAAATCCTTCAGACACCCCCATTGTGAACGTACCTATGACATTAGGCATGTGTTGTCTTGCAATTCATCCTATGTCGTATATACTGTAACCTGTCCATGTGGCCTGATGTATGTGGGCCGCACATAGGTCCTCGATCAACCTTACACTGCGGGGCAAGGATGTGGATTAACCTGTGCCCCGGCATTTTAAAGCAGCAGGGCATGTATTGGAGGACCTCAAATATTACATGATAGATCATGTGCCTCAGTCCTTACGTAGAGGGGACAGGATTAAAACTCTTTTGGTGCGTGAATCCCAGTGGATTTTACATTTGGGCACAACCAGGCCTGGTGGCCTAAACGACAAAATAAACTGGAATTCTTTGGTTTGAAATATAGTGCATTTGATGAATTGAGTTATTTGGTGCCTTTAAATGCATTATCCTCAGCGTTCTTGTGTAAAATGTTATTTGTGTACTTGTATTTGCATATATTTATGTATGTTTATTTTTTTTATTTCAGTCCCGCTGCATAGCGTCCCCACTATTCTTGAGTTCTAGCTGGAGTCAGAGAGGTCGCACAGTCCGTGGACCGCACCAGACACCTTGTGCAAGCTAAGCGGTTGCCATGGTGCTGAGGGTGACGTGACCGGAAGTGCGTCATCGGGATGTCCAGGCGCGACTCAGACGGCGGGTGAGGACGCAGCAGCGTGGTAAGTAGCGGGGTATATGTAGGGGGTCTGTTTGTTGTACCAATTGCTGTAGGTATCTGAGGAAGGTACTCAGGTCCTGAAAACGTTCATACCTTTTTCAATACAGTGTGTTGTATTATTGCCAAATTTCCCGAGTGCTCTTTTCTTGGACGCTGTACTGTATATAAGGGTGCCGAACGCGGTCCCAACAGTCGGGATCCCGACAGTCATTTACCCGATGTCGGGAACCCGACTGTCAAAACGCAGACAGACAGGTGCCCGACAGCCACCCGCTATTTTTCTTTATGGGGGTCCATGACCCCCATAGAGGGAGAACAGAATAGGTGTTGAGCGTGGCGAGCCACCGTGCCCGCAGCGTGGTGAGCGCAGCGAGCCTGCAAGGGGCTTTGTTGCGCTCACCATGCTGTCTGAGTCCGGGCAGTCGGGATCCCGACTGTCGGAACCCTATACCACACCCGTATATAATGCTTTCAGTACAGGTTCTGCATGTCACTAAATTTGCTAAAGTGCATCATTACATAAAAGACAAAACAGACAATAAAACATGGGCACTCACAAATGGCCCAGCTTGTTTGCTTTTTATTTAATTTCTAACTGTATACATTTGGCTAAGAATATGACAGTCACAAATTTTCTTAATTGAATATATTTCATCCTGCTTCATTCATGCAGCAGAGTGAACCTCGCAGTATGAGAAATAATTGAAGGATGATTAAATCGATAGCCAGCGCGTAGGAGTAATTTCATTATTTTTTTTTGTTATCACTCCATTAAAACAGATTATATTGGAGCCATTTTCCTAGTGTTTTACATGAATGGTGAGATAAAATGATGTGTCATGTGCCAGATATTTTTTTTTTCCTTTTTGAATCAGTATTCTTTTATGTCTAGCATGGTGCATGTTTGTATTCATTGTTGTACTGTCATCAATAACAGTCTGGTTGCTCATTTAAAGAAGAAGCATCATAACAAGTATGAGCAGTACTCCTGCACTGCACATCCTGTTATTGTGCACTGCACTGGAACTCCTGCACTGCACATCCTGTTATTGTGGTCCATTACACTCTGGCAAAGTTTCTGATTGTTCTATTGACTGTCTGTGGAACCCTTCTACTATCGCTGGGCCATCTTTACCACTTGTGTTCCCTTTATATGCTTATTGGATGTTATATCTGAATGGTGGCAATATTCCACTCTGGAGGAACAATTTTAGGATTCTGTAACTTTCTGTAACTTTCCTGTTACAGAATATGTGTGAACTGTTCATATAATATGCTGCTTCCACAGCCTCTGAGGAAGTCTTTTTGACGAAACGCGTTGGGCATCTCTTCGACGATCGAAAGTCTAATCAACCGTTCTTTTGATAACAAATTGTGCCAAAATAAATTTTTATTGTGTATTTTACTCATTGAGCATCTTTTATTATTAAATAAGATTGTTACTGTTAAATGTGTAAATTCATGTCTGGAAGCACACCCTGATCTATTTCCCTTTCTTCATATATATATATATATATATATATATATATATATATATATATGTATATATATATATATATGTATATATATACAATGGTGTACGACTGGCACTCCTCAGAGACTTAGGACATTTGCTCCCGGTGCCCTCCAAAAGATATAGATATGCAGGGAAGATGTCGGTGCTGGCGGCACTCAAAGCAGGGAGACTTGGTAATAAATGAAGACAAGCTGACACCGCACAGCTTGGGTGCTAACAGTTTCAGAATTTAATTCCTTCCTCAGAGTACAAAAAACATGCAATAAACTACTTACCTAAGTAAGCTCCCACACCGTGCACCTCCACCGTGATCCCCAGCGTCCCAGTCCCGGTGACCAGGGGTGACGTCATCAGCGCCGCGCCCCGCATCAGCCGGAGCGGGTTGCTATGGGGAACTGTGGGGACCTGTGGGGACCTGTGATTTTTTTTTAGGTAAGTAGTTTATTGCATGTTTTTTGTACTCTGAGGAAGGAATTAAATTCCGAAACTGTTAGCACCCAAGCTGTGCGGTGTCAGCTTGTCTTAATTTATTACCAAGTCTCCCTGCTTTGAGTGCCGCCAGCACCGACATCTTCCCTGTATATGTATATATATATATATATATATATATATATATATATATATATATCTGCAGAAAATATATATATATATATATATAGCCAGCACAGTATGTTGGGTACACATTACATGAAGGGGGGTATTCTGGTTGATTCACAAGGCTGCAAGGTGCGTTCCTTCACACAGCCTGCGATTGGATCTTTGACATAAACATCCATTCGCATGCCACTGGGACCCTCCCACATTTTTCAATGGTCGCCGACCATCAAAAGATAAGGAAGGTGCACGCATAGGTAAGATTGCGTGTCCGCTCGGGGGGAAGTGGGCTGGCAGTTGATATCTGGTTATGTCGGCTGCCTGCCCCCCGCATGTCTGTCATGGCTGCAGTAGCATGAGAACACCTATCGGATGATTTTGCCCCCGCACGCAAGGCTGCAAATGGATGATTATGCTAAACATTCATTCGCATGTGTGCTGGGGGGGAGGAGCAAACAAAAATCTTGCCTAGAGCATCAAATTGGATAAGGCCGGCTCTGCTTGTGCACTTACCACACATTAGATCACTGCAGTACATAATAATACATTAATGATTTGCAATGTAATGTATTACACTAATCTAATGCTTTAATTACTGTATGTTGGTTTGCAATAATTGCAGATAACAAGAACCGCACACACTCTGTAACTGTTTGGGCCAAAAGAACACACAAAAACTGGGGAATTGAGAGAAAACCATTATGGCTTAGAGGTGGTGAAGTGAAGCGTAATATGTTTTTCACTGGTGACACCAGCTGTCTATATCAAAGCCAGCTACTAACTGCTCGGAGCACAAGCAATTAATAAGAATGAGCAGTTTTAATTCAAGGTCATGTGTTCTCTGCCTTTTTTCGAGAGTTCCTCGCAGCCTCTGTTTTGACACGGTCGCGATGCACTGTGTCCATTATACACCCGCTACAACTTGCTTCACAGTGGAACTTGTCAGGTTGCTCCTGGCCTAGTTACACCCAAGCCGTAGATCTGAATGCCAGCTTGATACATAAGGTCCTGTGATCTTAACGATGCTGAGGTCTTGCTGGCCCCCCTGGCAAAATATAACAGCTGTTTATCTTGCTGTCCCAGTTAAACTGCCATTGAGATGGAGTGATCGAGCATAGGATGGAAAGCGAATCCGATCTGGCAAAACAAGCAGCTTTCTGCACATACTGTACATGCTGCTGGTACTAATTTAATTTTCTATGTGTGAATTCAGGTGAGTAAATCATATCTCGGCAGCACAGTAAATTACCGCTGTCAGCCTCCCTGGGTACGGGAGGATTCATTCTATCTGTAATGTGTTGTAGAGATTTCAATGTATGTAGCTTACCGTTTGGAGTTAAATAAAGTATATGGAAGATGCAGCACAGTAAAATAAATAAATGTCTTCAATTATCTTCCTAAAAACTATGGCAACAGTAGCCGTCTTTCTTTTCATACTACTGTTATCTTTTGCAAATACAGCAACAACATATACTGCAGCACTGTTCAATCAGAGAACTTTATTCAGAGAGACATAACACAAATGCTGCACAGGCACACTGGACAAGGGACTAAGTAAAAACCGGACCCGGACAAGACCTTTGAACGCCGGACCGCACACTACAAGCTCTGGAATGCAGTTTGCTATCCAATCTGGCGTTCCGTGGGCTTGACTGTGGTCTTGTCCGGGGGGTGTCCCGTCCAGGGGGGTGTCTTGTCTGGGGGGATGCCTGTGATAGCTTTCACCAAGGACATGTGGAAGGGGAGATTACAGCCTCCCTGTGTGGTCCGGACCATTCCGGTTTTTGCTACCTGTCCGGACCACACAGGGAGGCTTTATTCTCTCCCTCTTCCTCTCCCTGGTGACATATGTCACAGGCAGCCCCCCCCGGGCAGGACACCCCCCCCCCCCCCCCCCTCGGACCTACAAGCTCCAGAATGCCAAGTTTGATGTCCGTTCCGGCATTCTGGGGTCTCGTCCGGGTCTCGGTTTTACCCATACCCCACTGGACAATATACCTGCAGAAGTATGAAAGACCTATTGGGGAATACAACGCTAGGGACTCCTGTACAGATATGTCCTGGTAGTCCATATGCCATATGCTGTGAGATGCCTGGCATGACAGAGCAGCCTACGAGAGGATCAGTGTGATATATTATAGTTTACATATTTCACATTACAGTCCAGTACTTACATCACGGGTGCAGCATTATAATAATATCCTCAGCTGCAGGTCACTTAATAGTGGTGGGCCTTGGTGCACTGCCTTTAGTTCTGCTCCTGGCCCAGGTGAGGGCTGACTGACAGCCAGCAGCAAATGATTAAATAATAATAAAAAAAAAATTTTAATCTCCTAAAAGGCTGGGGGGGCCTTGGTGACCTACCCTCGGAATCTGCCAATCTTAACCATACGAGACACAGCACTCAGCTTATCTTTCCTCTATAAGCCCATCCTCAGACTGTTATTGGCTTGAGTCTTGGATCGGGTTTATAGAAGACAGACGAGCTGAGTGCCGTGTCCTGTGCTTTAGTGGCTTAGTAATACAGAGCGGCCCTGCTGATCCCTGGGTAAGGCCGCTAGCGCATATACAGATGGAGCACCTCTCATACAGCTCCATCCCTCACCAGATCCCCTCCGCTGGTGAGAGTTAGCGGAGAGAGGCTCTATCTGAGGGGGGCCCGGGCGGCGGAATCACTGCCCGTCTCCGCTTCAGGTCAGGGATGGGTGCGCAGAGGCGGAGGGGACCAGCTGGGAGCGACGGGGAGGCAGCGGAGAGCTCCATCGGAATGGGCGCGCAAGCATCTCGTGTGCGTGCGCCCCCTTCCAGCGCATAGAGGGGGCTGGCGGCTGGCGGCTCCATCTGTATATCATACAACATTACCTACAGTATATTTATTTTGGTGTTATTAACCCCCGTGATGTGTATGATCTGTGCTGCAGCCCACAGGCAGCAGCGGACACGGCTAAGTACTTACTATACATTGTGCTCATATTCAACAATAGGTATTTTATTCATGTACAATCCTACGTCGTGTCCCCAGTGATTTTACCCCGGTGCATTTACAGCAGACAATGAGCAGACCCCATTCATTAGACGGATATTGTACCCTATGATAAGTATAAGGCAGCCATGTGTTTCTTTGTATATATCAACCTCTGTCCCGCTGCCTTCTGAGGGACTATTTATCAGCTGTGGGCAGCATCAGCAACCGGTGTACAAGAGACAGAATTGTGTTGTTTCTATCAGCGCTTTAGTAATAATATTACATTGGAAAATCTCAGAGAACTAGCAGCGAAAAAAATAAATAAAATAAAACACAATATACAATGTGATATTATGTAGCTCTGCTGTTTTCACATTTGTTTTCAGGCAGTAATGGAAAATACAGCGCAGGCTGGTTTGACATAACCGCTCTCTTCACTTATCAATTGTTCTAATCTAGTTAGAAAGTAAATCACAGGCCTCAGGGATCCGCAGCACAAGACGACTGAGCAATGCTGCCGGGTAAGACTGTGACATGCGGCCTGAAACCAGAGGGTGTAGAGGGCACGCTTATGTCGCCCTGCTCTGGGAGGGACAGAACTACTGCGGACCTCAGTCTGTATCATTCAATCAACAGTAAACTGAACAAATATTTTAGCAATGTAAACTATAATCATCCACAGAAATATCATATTTAAAATCAAGCTGGCCTACAGTATATTCATTTTATTCTTTCATGCACTGTTGCTGCAGTCACACCAAACAATCCTTCTCGGTGCACCGCATCCTATGTGACTTGTCTTGTAAAAAGGGTATTTTTACTTTTTTCCAGGGATTTTTTACAGGGATTTTTTCCAACAGTCCGCAAACAAAGGGATTGGTCAATTACATGCCGATTCTTGTGTTTTTGAAGGAAACGGCCACAAACTCAACAATTATCCGTATCCGACAATCTTGATCCAACTATAAACAGATCTGGGGGGCGGCGGTCATCTCAACAGGGAGCCTGTCAGCAGTGCTCACATACAATGTAGTGAGCTGACAGCCCTACACAGAGCCTGCGGAACTGCCTGTCTCTCCCTCTCCGGGTGACTGATCAGTGTCAGCACCGGACACCTCTTTAAGCCCTGCATAAATATATTGGTCACGTGATTCAGACCGGCTTATTGTAATTGTTGAGTTACTGGGATGAATGTGAGTGGCACAATGTACTGTAGGCCAGAAGAGGTGGGTCATGTTATTTGGTAGGTAGCATGGATTAGTAGGGATTAAGCTGGAGAGCAGCAGCACCAACAATGTAAAATAATCAATATACTGTATCATGTTGATCAATGACCAGGATTTGGGCTGGCTGTGGACCAGTGCTTTTCTCATTCCACCCAAACCATTTTCCACTCGACAAAAGGTGCAGATTTACTAAGCCTTGGAAAGAAATAACGTGGGGAGAGATAATGAACCAACCAATCAGCTCCTAACTCCTATGTTACGGGTTGTGAAAAATGTAGCTGAATAGTTTGGAATTTATCTCTCCACTGTATCTCTCTTCATAGCCTAGTTCAGTGCATTTGTCCCAAAATTAGCGTTCTAATAAAATTCAGCTAAAAACTACAGTACATCCGACATTCTTGTCAATCTATTTGACTGAGGGTCATACTTGCCTGCTCTTCAGGAAATGTTGTCCCCACAATCTCCAAGTACAGTATGTCATCCTGAAGGGTATTGGTCATAGGGTGGACCCAATTAAAGTTGACACTCCATAGGTCGACCACAGTTGGTCGACAGGCCATAGGTCAACCCCTTAAAAGGTTGACATGGCTTAGGTCGATGCATGGAATAGTTAGACGTAGAAAAGGTTGACATGAAAAAGGTTGACATGATTTTTTGAGTGTCTATGTCGACTTACGCCAACATAGACACTGTATCAGTGTACCGTGTTCCCTCACCATGCTTCAAATGCTGTACACTGATATGTTCACATGGATAGTTTGAAAAAAACACCTGTTCTTAAGCTGTGTACACACGGCTGCGATAGGGGCTGAAATCGCTGGGAATATGGTAACTGGCGACCATATTGCCAGTGATGGGAGTGTGCCCTGGCGATAAATCGCCGGGTGCGTGCTCCTGTTTTCCGCCCCATCCAAATCGCTGGTCGCTGCGACCAGCTGATTACCTCTGCGACACCACCGGCAGAGGTTCCCTTTCATCAGCGACCATCTCTGGTCGCTGATGAAAAGGAGACACTGAGTAATATATCTCCGTGTGTACGGGGCTTAAGAAAGAAAAAAAATGGGAGAAACTCATGTCAACCTTTTTTATGTTGACATATTGCTTGTGTTGACCCTTTGTCCATGTCCATGGTAGTCAATATTTCAATTGTTGACACATCGTCCGGATGCGATCCTGAATAACCCCACTCCCCCCCCCCCCCTCTCTTTCCATTGGAAATAGGTGTAATGGGGGCGGTGCAAAGATTCAATCGGCAGAGAATTTTGTAATATACTGGAATTCATAGCACCTTGCACAGAAAAATGATAGCATGTTATTATAGGCCTGTTTCTAACACTTCTGTACTTTATAATCTATAGTAACGTATGGAAATGGTTAATCCTACACAGGTGCAAGTAACCTGCTTATATTAGTCTCTACATGTCAGCTGACCACAATTTATGACAAGCAAGTGAAATTAGAATTGATTTACCTGCGTCAATAAATTACCATGAAATAATCACAGCTTCTTAATCACACAAATTTTAAAATGTAACAGAAACATTATTGGAAAAAATAAGTGTATTCAATAAAATGATAAGCAAACTTAAGAACCTGAAGTAGGTCTTCTGTGTATAACAATAAAAAAGCATCAAAAGTACCATTTGTGTGAGATAAAGCAGCAGATCTTTATTGCAGGTGGACTGTTCTCTATTCCCCGGATCTAAACTATATCTCTAGTACCCAGTTGGTCCAGCTAAATCAATTTCTCACCGAATGGAGGATGCTGTTTAGTGATCCGCAAATTTGCTGTAATTATAGCCTATAATTATAATCTGACATATACTAGTAGAGTCACGTGTTTACTGAGCGCCGCACATACATGGAACCGCTCAGCCGTAAACAATTCAATAGCAGTTTTTTTTCCTTTTGCTTATGCATGTTACTTAATGCAGCAGTTCAGACTGCAGAGCTATACACTATAAGGCACACTGTACATGCTATCCCTGACACACCCACTGACGCTCATTTTCATTTACTTACAAGCCATTCATGCTTTAGTGCTTCAAAATGGGGTCAATTAATTAGCGATATCCTTATATTATTTTGATTTTAGTAATAAGCTGGCATTTAAAATGATTTTATGTTTCTAATCATACTGTGAAAATATACCAGTGTTATATATATATATATATATATATATATATATATATATATATATATATATATATATATATATATATATATATATATATATATACAGGTTGAGTATCCCGTATCCAAATATCCCTTATCCGAATTATTCCGAAAACCATACATTCCAGAAAGTGAAAAAAACTCACTGGGGACATTTGTAACAGCATTACTGAGGACATGATATGTAACTGGCACTATATATGTACATCCAAATTCAATATCTGAGATAGTACACAAACTTTTTTCATGTTCTTGAAACCTTGTTTTTTGAACAAATAAAATATATTTGTGTGCATTTCATGTGTTTGATGTGTTTATACAACATAAATGCAAGATACTTCAAAATACATCTTTAAAATATTAAAATATTCTGAAATACGGAATAATCCGTTATCCAAAATTCTCCTGGTCCCGAGCATTTTGGATACGGGATACTCAACCTGTATGTATATATATATATATATATATATATATATATATATATATATATATATATATATATATATATATGGGCCAATAGGTTTTTTTTTTTTTTCTGTGGGGGCCAAATGTTTTGCCCTGCGGGATCTCATGGTGTGCCTTGGCAATTTAAAATCTTATTTAGTGTGCCACTAGGTAAAAAGGTTGAAAATCACTGCAATATACAATATATATTAGATTATTAATGAGCTTCTATATCAAATATATGTTCTCCGTAAATGTGTAAAGAGGTTGTGGATCAGTAAAATTAGTTAAAATGAACATTTCAGTTGTAAAGTTGTAAAGTTACTTGTAAGATGCGTACACACGGGGGAGATATATTGCTCAGTGTCTCCTTTTCATCAGCGACCAGAGATGGTCGCTGATGAAAGGGAACCTCTGCCGGCTGTGCCGCAGAGGTAATCAGCTGGTCGCAGGAGAAAGCTCCTGCTACCAGCAATTAAAACTGGGCTGAAAACGGGAGCGCGCACCCGGCAATTTATCGCCGGGGCACACTCCCATCACTGCCAATATGGTTGCCAGAGACCATATTCCCAGTGATATCAGCAAACAACGCTGCCGTGTGTACATGGCTGTACTGTTAAACAGACATGAGCTCCAGCATTGTCTCCTCTATGTACTAGGATCCAGAGTCTGCATGGTGGTGCGACCTTCAACCTGATGTGCTACTGTACATGTTCATACTATACAGATGATACAGTTATGTGCGTTTTCATCTTCTGAGGTGAGCCACCCACATACCTACTGTAGTTAACACTGTTCATGACTACCACTGTGTACTGCTGTTGACCGCAGCATTACCACAATTTCCAGCTTTTAGCGCTGTGACCTCAATCACCTGATGTCTGCTGTAAACTGAGAGGACAGCAGAGGTATGGACAGCTGTGGTGGGCCAAGGATATTTTATCGTGTGGTCTAATTGCAAACTGTTATTAAAAAAAGGTACTTATGTATTAGCAGGACGCCCAATTAGCATACGTACGGCACCGTAGGTACGTCGCATCGCATACGATTTTTGCTTGAGATGCGATCGCATGCGATTTTATAGGGTGCGATGCCATTTAATGTAGTATACACTTGTATGACATACAATGGGATTTAGGCACCCCCCTACTATCCACGCCACCTGAGGCGTGGCGCGCAGCGGTGTAACACGTCCTCCCGACCTTTTCATACCCTCACTATCCACGTCGGAGTGGAGTTGATAATATATAGTGTGGCGAGCGCAGCGAGCCACCGAGCCCGAAGCGTGGCGAGCGCAGTGTGCCTTGCGAGGGGACGCAAAATACATGTAACGCTTCGGGGGTGGCGTGGATAGTTGGGGGGGGGGCTAAATCCCATTGTATGTCATACAAGTGTATACTACATTAAATGGCATCGCACCCTATAAAATCGCATGCGATTTTGTGGGAGGTGCAATGCGATCTCATCGCACCGCCCAAGCAGTGAGTAAATTACATAGGAAAATCGCATAGCATGCAAAAAAACGCATGCAATGTGATTTTTCTTACGCAAAATCACCCACTAAGCTATTTGCTTAGTGGGTGGTCGGCTTTAACATAAGTACCAAAAATTTTTTTTTTTTAACGCCGTTTATGGCAGATTTTGGTGGCTGGTATTGCCAGGTGTAAATCCAGGGGGGCACAATCAGTGTGATCGCTCTGCCTCTACCAGTGACGTGCGGTGAGGACTTTGCCTGGGGAGGCACTCACCTCACCGCGGGCAGCCTTCCCCCCGTCCACGTCCCTGTCCCCGCACTGCCGTGGTCGGGCACAGGCAGCAGGGGGTACATGCGGGAGCCTACTCCCCCCCCCCCTGCACTGCCGCGGTCAGGCACAGGCAGCAGGGGGTACATGCGGGAGCCTACTCCCCCCCCCCCGCACTGCCGCGGTCGGGCATGGCACAGCACAGGCTTCTTCCCCCCCCTCCCCCCTCTCCCCTCCCGGGTGGACTCACCTGTCCTCTGGGCTGTTGCTTTCTCCCAGCAGCGCCGGACTCAGGGCCGGTGCTACCACTAGGCAGCTTTAGGCAGCTGCCTAGGGCGCAGGCCACTGGAGGGCGCACCATTTCAGCCCATCATTTAAATAAATTTTATTTATGTGTGGCAGCAGGACCTTAAGCCACCGCTACAGTTTCCAGGCTGGGATAAGCGCCTCAGTGATAGCGCTGCCTGCACTATGGAGCCTGTGTTACAGGCTGTGTATGCCATTGCCCAGGACTGCTGCTTCCTGTCTCCCCAGCACCCGGCCACTCGTCCTGCTGCTGGCCGCTGCCCGGACTGCGCTACTTCAGTGTGGACTTGCTGGGGTGCTCCATGCCGCCTGTCACTAGGGGATCCCAGCAGCCCGCTCTGGTGCTACAGCCGCGGCCGCTCTGTCATCCGGCCACCAGCAGCACACACAGTGTGGGGGCTGAAATCAGTGTGTGCTGCTGGCTGCGTAGCGGCGGGGAGCAGGTGGAGAGTGCACTCCGGGGCAGCAGTATAACGCTGCTTCCGACCTGTCACCAGATGTGCCGAGGGAGCTAGACCGGCGTGTGGGGGGCTGCTGCTCGCTGAATCGCTGGTAAGTGATCTTACTGCTGCCGGCGGCTCCATAGTGCAGGCAGCGCTATCGCTGAGGCTAACTGCTGAGAGCGCCCTCAAACATCTCCCCCTTTTGCCTGGGGCGCACAAAGACCTGGCCGGACTCCCCGCTGCCCGCGCTGCTGCATCGCCATCCTCTGCCCTGCATGTGTGTGATAGGACAGCGGATCCAGCACTGGATCCGCTGGCCCAATCACATCTGGGGGCGTGCATTCATACTGGTGCCCCTGTCATTGCGGCACCAGTATGAATGCCGCTTCTCCATTCATTTTCAATGGGCTTTTACAGACCATTGCTGCACCCTGCCCCCTGCCCTCCCCTACCCGCCCACCGCTGCCCGTAGTTTTAATGTTAACAGCGGGAGGCACCTCTCCCGCTGCCTCCCACCCTCACATGCAGCAGTATAAGAGGGTGGGAGGCAGCCGGAGAGGGAGAAATGATGAAAATAATAAAAGAAGATAAATAATTTATATCTTCTTTTTATTATTTTCATCATTATGACAAGGGAGGCTCTGCCTCCCCTGCCTCTCCTGACTGCACGTCCCTGGCCTCTCCCACCCTCCGCATAGATAAAAGATAAGCCCTGTACAGACACATTGATTTGCTTTTGATTCGATGTTAGATTCGATTTTCTATTAGATCTTTCCATTCGATTTGGCATTAGATCTGTACTTTTGCATTAGATATCAAATTCAATATCGAATTCGATATACATTCATGGTACATTGTACACATTCGATTTACTAGATCAAATTCAATATTTCTTTGGCTGCACAGTGTAGATTTTTCTGTTCGATTTTGTGAAAACGGGAGCGCACATCGAGCCGAATGTAGATCGAAAGTGACACGAAAACCATTCGATTTTGTTTAGGATTCGATTAGATTTTGCTTCTATAAGCAAAATCAAATCGAAAATCAGGACAAATCGATGCATGAGTACAGGGCTATACTGTTGATATTGCTGCTAAGTGGCGGCAGCCTCCTCGCACCAACACAGCCAAGCCTGGACACAGCAGTGCATGCTCACTGGAGAAAGAAGCAGCTGCTTACAGCCCAGGCCTGGGTAATTAGTACCCACTCCCCTGTCCTACTCCTCTCAGAGGTATACAGTTGTTAGGTTGACACTGAAGGTCAAAATGGCCTTAGGTTGACACCTGAAAAGGTTGACATGGGCTTAGGTCGACAGGGTCATTCAGTCGACACAAGCTTTAGGTTGACATAGGGAAGGGCGGCATTGAAAATGTTGACATGGGTTTTACACATGTTGTTTTTTTTTTTTCATGTGGTCGACCCTATGACCAATAGCACTCTCAGCATCTGTGGATGCCAGTCACAGAGATGGAATCTTGCAGACATACAGATGTGACTGGTACAGTATGCAAAGCAGCAGCCTCATCCTTAGTTACTGGCCAGTTTTTCAGCATCAGCCTGGCCATACAGACAAATTACCCAGACATGCTTTGATACCTTAGTCTCCTCCCCCCTCTAAGACTGACAGGCAAGTGACACTTGACATTTTAAGAGAGTTCCTCTGGTTAATAAGTCACATGCTTTCAGCTGCACCAGGCTGCAGGAAAGAATTGACTGAAGTAAATTAAGCAGGTAATACACACATTTTCTATCTTTCAAATATGTGATTATCAGCCAAACATCCCTGGTTCCTCTGTTGCAAACTTCTCCTATTGCCCTAGTGCTTATTACAATATATTTACAAGGCTACAGTAGCTACTGTCCAAATATTGTGGCATCATTAGTCACCAAGTTTATCGCCAAGCATAAAGCAGAACAGTATATTTGCATATCTGTTTATCAATATATAACAATAGGGCTCAGTTTCTGTCACCTAATATCATAGAATAAGAACTATCTCACAGCTTCAGTAGGTCAGTGTAAGAAGATATGTGGGAGCTGGATATCTAGGTGACAAGTGCAGTGGGACCACAGTGGCATAGAAATGACCACTGCAGTTTCATAATGCTTAGCAGGGGTAGAACTCCCGGAGGCAACAGCCCTGTAGGGGGCACCTGGCTGCTGCATTTTCCCCTGACCCAGCCAGTGACAACGCTTCCCCTCCATGCCGTAATGTGTGTGCTTTCCAGCCGGCAGATCGTCATTCAGTCTCTACCGAGCAGAGCCCCTAGTCTAGGACACAGTGGGGAGGGCCTGTCAGCAACTACTGTACACAGCACTCGCCTCTGTGTTTGCACACTGATGTACTGTAGCTTAGGGTATAGAGGGATCAGTGTTGTAGTGCAAGGTATAGAGAGGTCAAAGATGTAGTGCATGTCATAAAGGGGTCAGTGATGTAGGGTTACGGGTATAGAGGGGTCAGTGATGCAGTGTAGTGTAATGAGGGGTCAGTGTTGCAGTGTAGGGTATAGAGGGGTCAGTGATAAAGTGTAGGCTATAGAGGGGTCAGGGATGTAGTGTGGGGTATAAAGGGGTCAGTATTCTAGTGTAATGAGGGGTCAGTGATGTAGGGTATAGAGGGGTCAGTGTTGCAGTGAAGGATATAGAGGGGTCAATGATGTAGTGTGGGGTATAAAGGGGTCAGTATTCTAGTGTAATGAGGGGTCAGTGATGTAGGGTATAGAGGGGTCAGTGTTGCAGTGAAGGATATAGAGGGGTCAGTGATGTAGGGTATAGAGAGGTCAGTAATGTAGGGTATAGAGGGGTCAGCGATGCAGTGTAGGGTATAGAGGAGTCAGTAATAAAGTGTAGGATATAGAGGGGTCAGTGATGCAGTGTAGGGTATAGAGGGGTCAGTGATGTAGGGTATAGAGGGGTCAGTGTTGCAATGTAGGGTATATAGGGGTCAGTGATGCAGTGTAGGGTATAGAGGGGTCAGTGATGTAGGGTATAGAGGGGTCAGTGTTGCAATGTAGGGTATAGAGGGGTCAGTGTTGCAATGTAGGGTATAGAGGGGTAAGTGTTGCAGTGTAGGGTATATAGGAGTCAGTAATAAAGTGTAAAATATAGAGGGGTCAGGGATGTAGTGTGGGGTATAGAGGGATCAGTGATGCAGTGTAGGGTATAGAGAGGTCAGTGATGTAGGGTATAGAGGGGTTAGTCAGTAAGTGTAGGATATAGAGGGGTCAGGGATGTAGTGTGGGGTATAAAGGGGTCAGTATTATAGTGAAGGGTATAGAGGGGTCAGTGATGCAGTGTAGGGTATAGAGAGTTCAGCGATTCAGTGTAGGGTATAGAGGGGTCAGTAATAAAGTGTAGGAAATAGAGGGGTTAGTGATGCAGTGTAGGGTATGGAGGGGTCAGTGAAGTAGTGTAGAGTATAGAGGGGTCAGTAGTGTAGTGTAGGGTAAAGAGGGGTCAGTAGTGTAGTGGTGGGTATAGAGGGGTCAGGGATGTATTATAGGGTATGGAGGGGTGAATGATGTAGTGTAGGGTATAGCAGAGTCAGTAGTGTAGTGGTGGGTATAGAGGGGTCAGGGATATAGTGTAGGGTATAGAGGTGTCAGTGATGTCAGTGATGTAGTGCAGGGAATAGAGGGGTCAGTGTTGTAGTGTAGGTTATAGAGGTGTCAGTGTTGTAGTGTAGGGTATAGAGGGGTCAGGGATGTAGTGTACGGTATAGAGGGGTCAGGGATATAGTGTAGGGTATGGAGGGGTCAGTGATGTAGTGCAGGGTATAGAGGGGTCAGTAGTGTAGTGGTGGGTATAAAGGGGTCAGGGATGTAGTGTAGGGTATAGAGGTGTCAGGGATGTAGTGTAGGGTATAGAGGGGTCAGTAGTGTAGTGGTGTGTATAGCGGGTTCAGGGGTGTAGGGTATGGAGGGGTCAGTGATGTAGTGCAGGGTATAGAGGGGGTCAGTAGTGTAGTGGTGGGTATAGAGGGGTCAGGGATGTAGTGTAGGGTATAGAGGGGCCAGTGATGTTATGCAGGGTATAGAGGGGTCAGAGATGTAGTGTAGGGTATAGTGGGTCAGATATGTACTGTAGGGTATAGCAGCGCCAGGGATGTGGTGGCGGGTATGAGGAGTCAGTTAAAATACGCTACTGGTGCTGGGTGATTGGTTCGATCATTGCCTATATGTGTTGAGTCTTCATGTGTTTTTCATACTTGTGTGGGTTTCCTCCAACACTCATTGGCATTAATATAAAAAAATATATATATTTTTTTATTTAATATTTAAAAAAAAGCATTTTCAACTGATTTTCTTCATTTGTCCATGTTCCAGCACAATCTTTGTAAAGTAGGCGAGAAGCTTTCATCAATGAGACCTGCAAACACCGTAAGGGTCAACTACTACTAGTGACCTCTTGGTGTATAGAATAAAGCCTTTCACCCTATAATACCAACCCATTAGCGTGGTTAGGCAAGTAAGGTCAAGATGCTTTCGGCTTTCAGAAAAGAAGGCGACTTCTCCTCTACTACATTAACAACTGCTGTGAATGTTCCGTGTTTTCATGTATTCTAATGAAAAAGGAATTGGGAATTTTTTTTTTTTCATTCTATGTTATGAATTTGTTGAAATAATTTTATATTTCTCTTCTCTTTTTGGTTGGCATGAAGAGAAGCCTCCAGGGAAATTGAGCTCTCACTAAGCAACAAACAATGCTATCCTTTCTACTCCGGTACAATTTGACTTCCATAATGTGATATCAAGGAGGAAAGAATCCAGTGGCAAATCCTCAGCACAAGCAACCAGAGCAGAATATCAATCCCAGCCTGAGAACATAAGCACGTACAGCCCGACACTGGCTTTAATGGAATGTAATTCTGCAGAAGGCAGAGGTGAGACAGAACCTAAATATTGAAAATAAATGAATTAGTAATCAGTAGGCAAGAGTCCGTGTGAGCGAGAGGAATAAATAGAATGTGTGCTAGAAGAGGGCGATGGAGAGTGAGAAATAAAAATTGAGAAAGCAGGGAAGAAGTGCTAGGAGGCCGTACGGGAGGAAATGAAACAGACCTAAAGAAAACAGGTTTGTTATATTAGGTCATTTTCATACGTTTAGTGAGTGTGATTTCATTCATTCATTTTTACAGAGTGGAAAAAAAAGGCGCCTTCAGTGTACGTTTTTGGGCAAATGAGATTTTTTTGTCCAAAAATATAGATGGAATGTGACCACTGCTGGTCTGTTTGTGAGGTCATCTTCTGACCATGCGCTGACCGGACACAAGGAAACGAGAACTACGGTACCCCGGCCTCAGCAGGGCCGGCAACAGAAATCTTGGGGCCCTGTACACTGATATTTTCTGGGCCCCTCTGCCCCCCCCCCCCCTGTCCCCACCTAATTTTAAACCCACACAACCTAGGGTGCTGCAAAAGGGCAGCAAGCATGCAGGAGCCAGAGAGATGGCAGTGTCCAGCGGGTACACCTGGGCTGCATGCAGTGCAGATAGTAAACAACCGACTCCATCTCCGAGCGACTGCGGGCTAGTGCACATTATGGGAGGAAACCAGAGAACCCGGAGGAAACCCACAAAAGCACAGGGAGAATATACAAACTACACACAGTTAGAGCCAAAGGTAAGTCAGAGGTGGCAGTATGTGCCTGCTGCTAATGGGGATCTAAGAAATATTTGCAAAACTACATTTTTCATCTGAATCAGGCCCATGCCCATAGGCAAAGAGTGGATGATATTGAGTATGTATATTGGCCAGAGCATGCACAGTGAAGCAGCGTTAGCCCTTGTTGAGAGAGAATTTATGTATATACTCCACATACTGAATAGTTTCCCTCTGTATCTAAAGTCATGGCCCTTATCCTGGTTAACCCCTGTACACCTCCCCACTGCAGTCCCGGTGACAGGGAGGTCAAGGGCTATCACCAAGAGTTCACATCACTTTAAAAAAAAAAATTCACATACATAAGTAGCACAGGAGCCTGCCCTCAAGTGCAGTGGTGGGAAGCTAGGGAATGTCAGTCAGATTTATAGTACCTTACTTTGTCAGCGCAGAGGCTGTCATGCACTACAGGACCACGTCTGTCCTGCACGATCTGTCCTGCACGTTATCCTCCTCCGGCCACAGCACACAGTCAGCTGACTTCTAGCAGCAGGAAGCCAGCATCCCGAGGAGCTCTCCTCCTGCAAGCTGCAGAGAGAGACGCATACAGCCGAAGCCCACCTCACCTCCCAGTACTGCTTTGCGGTCCCGGCGCCGCTGTCAGTGTGGTGTGCAGTGCTGCACTAAGGATAATAGTAAAAGACATGTGTTTTGCAGCAGTCGACAGGTGGGGGGGGAGCCTTTAATCCAGCTCTGTACAGGCGGCCGGGCTCTGGGGCCCTTCAGATCCCCGGGGCCCGTCACACTTGTCCCCTTTGACCCCCCCTGTCGCCGGGCCTGGGCCTCAGACAAGGAAAACAAACAGATAGATCTTGTCTGATCAGCCTCGGCATTGAGGGGTCATCTTAATAGGCATCGGGTGATCCGCTAATAATTGGGTTATAGATTAAAGCAGGGCTGGGCAATTGCGGCCCTCCAGATGTTGATGAACTACACATCCCAGCATGCCTTGCATCAGTTTCAGCATGGCCACATAGCAAAACTAATGCAAAGCATCATGGGATGTGTAGTTCATCAACATCTGGAGGGCCGCAATTGCCCAGCCCTGGATTAAAGGGTTGACAGTGTCTAGGTAGACAGTCGAAAGGTGAACGCCAAAACATGCAAAAGGTCAACACAAGCACATTGTCACTTCTCCACTAGCTCACTTATCCACTTCCTTCACTGCTTTGTAAATAGACATAGACAGGGGGTTATTCTGATTCACTCTGAAAGGCGCAATCACTCGCTAATGGAAAAAACCATATGCACTGCAGGTGGGGCTGATGTAACATGTCCAGAGAGAGTTAGATTTGGGTGGGGGTGTATTACAAACTATATTGCAGTGTAAAAATAAAGCAGGCAGTATTTACCCTGCACAGAAACAAAATTAACCCACCCAAATCTAACTCTCTCTGCACATGTTGTATCAGCCCCACCTACAGTGCACATGGTTTTGTCCATTAGAGAGTGATTGTGCCTTTTTAAATATACTGTATGTATCCATGTGTTTGTGTGTGAGTTGTATGTATGTATGTATGTATGTATGTATGTACAGTATGTATGTATGTATGTATGTATGGTGTCTGCTTCTAGTGGAACAGGTCATGGGTTCTAATACAGGGTGGGATACTTGGCAAAAATGATGCTTAAGCCCTGTACACATGAATCGATTTTTCCTGATTTTCGATTCGATTTTGCTTATAGAAGCAAAATCAAATAGAATCCTAAATGAAATTTATTAGTTTTTGTGTCACTTTCGATCTACATTCGATTCGATGCACGCTCCCGTTTTCACAAAATCGAACAGAAAAATCTACTGTGCAGCCAAAGAAATATCGAATTCGATCTAGTAAATCGAATGTTACAATGTACCATGAATGTAAATCGAATTCGATATCTAATGCAAAAGTACAGATCTAATGCCAAAATCGAATGGAAAGATCTAATGCCAGATCTAATAGAAAATCAAATCTAACATTGAATCAAAAGCAAATCAATGTGTGTGTACAGGGCTTTAGAGTTAAGAAAGTGGGTACTTGTTTGCTAGCACGGCACCCATCTCGTTGATTGTATGCCTTAAGTTTAAGGCACTTAAGGCATACAATCAACGCGATGGACCCGATTTTGTGATCGCGTCCATCGCGGCCCTTAATAAGGGGCCGCGATGCGACCGACGCGATCAACCGGATTTTCCCATAGGGAACAATGTTAAATTTATTTTAAAGTGAAAATCGGGTTGATCGCGTCGGTCGCGGACCATTTTAATGATAATTAGGCATAAATAGTGGGGTGGCGTTAACAATGGGGGGGGGGGGGGGCATTTGAAACATGAGAGGGGGTTTAGTATTAAAATGGGGGGTTTGGGGGCTTTTTACATTGAAATGCGATTTGGTTGGCATGCAATGCGATCGACCAGATACAATCAAAATCGGTGGCGCCGTGCTAGGAAACAAGTACCAGAAAGTGTGATGTCTATTTTCCTTCTGTGGCTAGAAGGGGGTCAGCCACAGAAGGAAAATAGATGGCTTTCCATTAACTGTTTCAACTTGTTGGGGAGGAGAGGTGCCCTCTTAGGAGATGGAGCCCAGCGGCAAATGACTCCATTGCCTCCAAGAGTTAGCCTCTGCAAACTTTCCATAAATGTGGGAAAAGAAATGACTATATTCAAGATTTACCAAAGGAAAGCCTCACAGCATGCAGTTCTTAGTACTCTGCTGAGTGTTCTCTATCCACCTTACAGACAGACTTGTGTATAGTGGGAGGGATGTAGTTACAGATTGGGTGAATGATGCCTGGTTCAGTTTTTAGTCAAATAATGAGAATGACATTCGCTATAAGCGCTAACTATAATATACTGCAAATCTGTGTGTATGTAACAAATAAAACATTTAAGCTTTCAGCCAAACATCAAGGCACCCCGATATTAAGAGTTTTGGGATTCCTAGACCAGGGGTCCTCAAACTATTTTGCTCTGGGACCCCATCAGACAATAAAAATAATTACAGGACCCCAGCAGGTAACTGCAGAAGGTCATCACATCACATGTGTAGTCATCAGACAGCACATACATGGCAGCATTGTGGAGGCACAACATGATGGCAGGAGTCTAAACTAACAGACAATCCAACAGATCTATCAGACTCCAAGTATCCTTGACTGAGATTAGAAAGGTCATCAGCTTGATGGTCCGCAACATGGAGTCGCAACCCCATGCTGAGAAGGTCGGGACCCACTTTGGGGTTAGGACCCACAGTAGGAGAACCGCTGCCCTAGACAATGGGTGGCAAGCTTAAATGTTTTGATCAAAATAATAACAAATCCTTGTTTTATTTGCTACACAAGCGATTTGCAGTATATTATTGTAAGTACCGATAGCAATGTCTTCTGTCCTACATACATACAGTATATGGCATTATTACTGCCACAGACCAGTACCATGGGACCATTCAGACCCCCTTGTGTGCAGCCATAAGCAAAGACTTACTCTGTGCTGCGATGCCTTTTGGGAGATCGGAGCCGCTGCGAATGCCAGCAGCCCTCCCTCGCATCAGCCAGTATCCGCGTGCGTTTTCTAGCAGCACTCCCAGAAAATGTCTGGGTGTCGCCTACAAAAGCCTGCCACCTGTCTATCATCTAACTATCGCTAGCTTCATTCATCGGAGGATCTCACACATGCGCACAGCGTATTGTGTGCATGGACGGTCTCTCGATTTTTCTGCGATTTTGCCCCGTGACATGGTCTGAATTAGGCCCCATGTACAATATGGAGCACGGGCATATTTCTTTGCTGCTCAGGCAAATATACACTGATCTGGACCATATAACAAAACATGACTGTGGAAATGACTGTGTACAAAACACAAAAGATTTTATTTCTCTTCCACTCGTATGAAAAATAAGAATAGACAAATAATATGTTATTCTGAAAATGACTTTTTCAAATCACTAAATTTTTATTTACCTTGATAGATGATCCTTGTATGAGAAAAACTGACAATTTAGACACAGTGAATAATAGCAGAATCTCTCATTTTCAGTTTAATTATATAGTTCTGGTAATATTGTTTTGAGAGACTGATGCTCCTCTATGATCTGTTAGCAATTGGGGGCAATTGTCGACTATTGTTTAATGCAGAACAATTACTGTATATTTCTCTAATA
This sequence comes from Crinia signifera, assembly GCF_055691185.1. Taxonomy (NCBI): domain Eukaryota; kingdom Metazoa; phylum Chordata; class Amphibia; order Anura; family Myobatrachidae; genus Crinia; species Crinia signifera. Next base: position 273,938,353 of record NC_139220.1, read on the forward strand.
ACAAGATATTATACATGGGTACTGTAAATATCATTTACCTATGTTACTGTATGCCCTCAGATTCTACTCTCTGCTATATCTTCAGAGGTGTTATGGGGGTGCTTACAGATTACACCATCATGGTCCGAACCAAGTGGAAGTGATAAACAAGGTGTTTTAGCCATGCCACATCCAGTATGACTGCAGCACAGATGTAAAAGGACACATCTGGAAGTTGTTTATACAGAAAGAAGCTGTTATTTGTGTTCACAGAAGTTAAGAAGGGACCCCTTTATGTGTGAGAGGCTGCGGAGTAGTGGAGACAGCTATAATCATATACGGTACATTTTGTAATGAAGGAAGCAGGAACCAGCATGTGGATTCCTTATCGGATGAAGTCATAACATTGACACTAAGAATATTAACATTGAATATAATGTCAACACTACAGAATTCAGAATGTGGACAGGTCAGTCTCAGGTAGGGAGTGTAAAGGTTTGGTTGCAGAAGGTGGTTAAGGTTAGGCTGTGGGGTGGGGGGTAGGGTTAGACACCAGAGGAAGGGTAAGCAGAGAAATACTCAACAGAATGCTGGAATATCAAGGGTGGGTATGGATCATAGGATAGACAAGAATTAGGTCTACAAGCATTAGGTTGGCCACTGAAGGTCGACTTGCATGAAGGTCGACTTGCATGAAGGTCAACATGACTGAATGTCGACATGGGTCACCTTGACAGGGTTGACACAAGCATTAGGTTGACAGTCAAAAGGTTGACATGGGGTTTTTCACTTTTTTACACGAATGTTGACACAGTTGACATGGACACTGCGCTTGCCATGCTTCAGGCTATTTTATTCTCGCTCCAAGCCCTAGCCGATGGTAGGGCATGAAATACCACCTGTCGACCTTTTCATTGTCGACCTTCCCCATGTCGACCTAATGCTTGTGTAAAACTAATGTTTTTGTCGACCTAATGACCCTGTCGACCTTCAGTTTGTCAACATTCATGTATGTTGACCTTCAGTGGTCGACCTAATGCTTGTCGACCTTCCCCTTGTTGATCTAGTGACTGTATTCCATCAAGGGTACAGTTTGACCCAGAAGTGATGATCACAGGCACCAGTACCCGGAAGACGTAGCTGGAGCTGTTGCAGCCGTCTGGAGCAGGTAAAGTCACCACTGGGCCACCAGAAAAAATATGATGACATTCTAACATGTCAACATTTCACACTGTCAACATGGTGAATGATTTTTTTTTTTGCTCTGGACATGTACAGGTACAGACCTTCCCTCTCTCCAGGACCTGCACCTGTCCAGAGCAAAAAAGCGGGCAACGAAGATAGTCAACGAAGATAGTCAAGGACCAACCAATTCTGGTTCACTCGCAAAGGCAAATTACTTCACAAATGGACAAAACCGTGAGCAGATGAAGCATGTGCAGAGAGATTTAGATTTGGGTGATTTATTTTGTTTCTGTGCAGGGTAAATTCTGACTACTTTATTTTTACACTGCAATATAGATCTCGCTTTGAAGTAAAACCCCACCCAAATCTAACTCTCTCTGCACAAGTAACATCTACCCCACCTGCAGTGCACATGGTTTTGTCCATTTCAGATGGAATTTGCCTTTGCGATTGAACCAGAATAAGGGCCTATTTGAAAAGAAAGGAAAGTGGAGTATTTGGTACTTTTTACATTTTTGATAAATACCAAATTTAGAGGGTAATTCATACCTGATCACTGTTGTGTGAATCTGCTGATTATCAAATGACTGCACATGTCTACTAACCATGCATGCTCAAGCCCAAACAGCGGCCAAATAGGGTCATTTCTTTTGTATCGGAAGCCGGCCACTGTTTGACTGACAGGAAGCTGGCATTTGGGGGTAGTAATGAGACATTATCTGGTAATGTCTGTAAAAATGAACACATGCCCAGACATTTTATAGGATGGTTGTGTGATGTCAGCTCTGGCCTCGATCAGCCTGTCTCTGTCGCAGGGTTGTGGAAGGGACTGGGTTACTCACAGACTGCACACAGTGGAACAATCGTTGGATGGTGAGTGATTTGCGAATGGATTTGCAGCTGTACGACAACTGGCAAATTCTTGCAGACTTGCTCAGGGCGGATTTTCACTCTGGCAAGTCGTTGGCTATCTGATCACAGCGAGTTGCAATTTCGCTGAGCAGCGGTAAAGTGTGAATAACCCCCTTAATCACATTTGCTGTGATACATACTTTTTTTAATTCTATCATTATTTTTATCACCGTTATCTCTGGAATATAGCTGAGGATCTGACGATTACTTCTGTTACATTGTATTATTGGCCAACTTTCATCCGTTTAATAACTATAGGCTACACAGAACATTTTAGGCCCTAAAAGTCAGAACCCCCCCCTCCTGATTTAAAAAATAAACAAACCAAAAACACATCAGTCATGTCATGATCGCAGGCTCTGTCCATAAACAGACACTAACAGACAGCAGATTTGCTTGGCTCAGGATAGCAGCATGTGTAGTAAACACATACAAATTATAATAAGCTATCATTTTACACTATAATTATAGTTCAGTTATAAATTTAATCATCCTCAGCCAGCTATGCTTGGCTTATGATAAGTGCCTCCATAAACTGTGTATGAGCTGCTTGCAAATAAAGTTTTGTTAAGCCTTCAATTTTGGGCGTCTGTTTACCAAAGTGTGAAAAGTCCCCACACATTAGTCCGACTTGTCTTAAGGACAAGTCGATACAATTTCCCTTGAGTTGCCCCGACAACTCCCCGAGAGGGCTAACATCTCACTTGACACTTGATACTGTATGTGATTTATCGCCTGTAAAAAGACTCCCGGGGAGCTGCCGGGGCGCTTGAGGGAAGTCAGCTGCAATAAAGCCACTAAGAGCTGCACTTACAATCTTATGTGCAGCATATCCGACCTGATGCGCACGGGACCGTGCATTGGGTCGAAGCGGATGTCAAACACATGAGATTTGGACTCGACTTCTCAGCCCGAACCGTTGAAATAGGGCCCAATCGCACTAGTGTACGGGGGCCTTTACTGTAAGTCTAGGGGTCTAGCCAGTCAGTAAAACTGGGGGCTTACCCAGTGACTGGACTTTTTCGTACACATCAAAGGTATACGGCTGCAATTCTGGTAATGTTTACCTCTTCTGAGGATGGCGATAACAAAAGAAAATCCTACAGAAATGCTTTATTCTTTGCAGAAAAAGTTATATTCTATGTATAAAATTAAAATCTCGATTTTTTTTTTAACGTTTTAAAACTTTTTCAACATTTTTTTTTTTTTAAGTAAAAACATCCAGAAGTTAGCATTTGGGTTCCTATTACTTTAATTCTCATGCACCAATTTGTGAGATTCACATTAACCTCCCACCATAGCTCTGTGCTGTTGAGGAAACCTGTTCTTTCCACTATACAGCTCTCAGTCTGAGGCATCCTGCTTGATTCCAATCACTTTCTCACCTAAAATATTCTGCCCTTGTAACAAGCAGCTGATTCCTGACTAACACACACTTCTGGATCAGTTGCAGCTTCCCAAGTGACCAGCGCAAACCTCTCCCGCGTGTTTGTCCACTCTAATGATCTGATTGGCTACAAGTAATTCTACCACTTCAAAAGTAGACACACCCCCAGATCAGTGAGGTTTCAATATTGAATTTAAAAAAAAAGTTGTTTCTTCCTTTAAATAGAATCATAGGATCATATAAAATTAAGATTATTCCCAGAATCTGTGCCTAGAGATAAAAGTAATATAACTTTGATGAATATTACAAGCGTTAAAAAAAAAAAAATAGCGCCATGCAAGTGTGATGGGAATAAATAAGCAATATTCCCCAAACATTTTACAAAATCAGAATTTGAACAGGGCTGATGTATATCAGACTTTGTGTACATTGAATATGTCATAGCGAGAACTCACAGCAGGTATCGAAGATTGATAGGACAGCCTTGGTACATAGGCTAACACAGTGACAGGATTTAACTGGCTAGCCTGAATATAAATAAATATCTGGGAAATATATAGCCCAAGGTTTTACATCTTTTTGACTAAAAGCTGGGGAAAAAAAAGATTTTACTTCCCATCACCGGCAGTTTGAGCCATTTACTGAAATGAAAGAATAAATTTGAAGCTTTGATAGGTACTTGAACATGTTTCACAAAGCACCAAAATGTCACGACGACCAACATGCTCAGCTTGTCTGTGGACAGTCTCTGTTATAACACGCCTCTCACTTGGTGAATGTGTTCCTTTCCATTCGCATGGGTAAGGATGGGCAGGGGACAGCTGGAGGGGAACGCCCAGCTTTTTATGAAAAGGCTGGGTGTTCCCCTGGGAACGCAGAAGTGACGTTCCCTCCTCGGGGCAGGCGGCTGATGTCACATTACATCACTGCCCGCCCTGTCTTTGGCGGAAAGCGGCTCAAATAGAAGTCAGTTTTCACTGACTTTTATTTCCGTAGGGGGAGAGACTTCAAATGATTTTGCTTTCCTTCGGCCGCATGCTAGGGGATGTTTTTTTGGACACATCCCCTCACAAGTTACAGAGGGAATGTGGGCGGCTCTGGTGACAGGTGGGGAGGGGGCATTCGGCGGGACAACGTTTAGCGGAAAGAACACTGCTTGGCGAGTGATCCTGAATTAGGCCCTTTGTCAGGACAAAGCTTCTTGTCCCTTAGCGCTGTAGTTTCTGTGACTGCTGGTTACAGGAATCCCATTAACTCTAGCCAAAGGAAGATCATTTAGATCACTAAGATCAGACGATTCATTTCGGCAACAGGACATGTATATATTGTACTACTTGGTATACAGAATAGCAGATTGTGATCTGTTTTGTAAACTTGCCACTATATTAGGTACTGCTTCACAAATTAGCCACTCGAATATACAGATGGAGCATCCCTCTACCTTGCAGGGGCTGGCGGCAGATTCGCCAGGGCCAGCCCCCGCCAGCTGCTGGTAGGGGACATGCACGCACAGCTTGCGTGTCCCAGCAGATGGAGCGCCGGTTCATCAGAGGGGGCGTTCTGCCGAGCCCCAGAGCTGAATGAAGGGCGCTTCATCTGTACCCTGCACTGTATGGTGAGCAATGGAACTATGTCAACTAACCAACACATTTCTCATGCACTGATCAAGTAGAGTGAAGCCAATCAGATTTATTGGTTGGTTGATATGATGGTTCTCCAGGCCTCTCAACAGCAGGTGATGCAAATTACAGTTGAGCATCTGTGGCATCCCATCCTTCAGCTGCAGGCACTGCAGGGATTCATTTAGTTAAAACTTTATGGCCCCGAAACCAGTTCTTCTAGATCCTGCCACATGTAGGAGGATAGGACTGGAATTGAGATGGGTGTTTTAGGACAGGAAGTTAGAGAACAAAAGGAAAGAACAGGCTGTAGTTCAGTGTGAGTAGAGGGGAGAATGGGTGACACAGGCTAGTGTGTCCAGGAATGAGAAGCCAGGCCTGGGACCGTGGACAACCTCCATGGTCCGTGGCATTGTGCAGCAGCATATGCTTGCTGCTAGGAAGGGCAAGAGATATCCAAATTCGCAGTGTGAGAAGGCAACAGTATTAGGCAGCAGTGGAAGTAGCCTAGAAGCAGGACGGGAGGTGTGAGTTTTGGGAGAGGACAGTCTGGGTGAGTGGTAGGAAACCATGTGAGTTGTGAAAGGCTCCCAGTGAATAGTCTAGGCGAGAACTCAGGTAGACTGGAGAGATCTCCCAGCGGATAGGGGGAGAATGCACCGAAATGAATCTTTGTTTGCGACCGCCGCACTACTGAATCCCAGAGAATGCACGGGTATGTAATTTATTGATGCCTCAACATTGTTTATGCTGCTGTTGCCATTGAAAGGTACTGCTGAACTGTTGTAATCTGTTCTAACCTTTATTAAGATTGTGCTGGAGAAGAGAAGAGCAAGGATTGATATGTGGTTACCATGACAATAACCCTGTCTGAACTGTGAATAAACTGCTTGCTGTTTTGTGACAAGATGGCCTCCTTTGTAACCATTCTTTACCCTTGCTCCCATACCCTGGCGCTGGCCAGGTTTCACACATCCTCCATATGTTTTTTGTTCTTCTTCTCTATGGATTAAAACCTGGAACTAAGAAGTGTGTCCCCACTGAATTAGGTGATTATTACATTGTTGCAAAAAGGGATCACGTTCACAGCAGCTAATAAAGGAGCTTGGTTTTAGTGAAAGTGGTATGGCTTCAGACCAAGCTTATCAACCCTGAGCGGTGTACCACTATAGCAGTGAGAACCAGCATTGCTCATTCCCTTGCATTAGCTGCATCTAACCCAGAAAATGAGGGCTTTTCATTAGAGCAATCCCTTTTTGTATCCAGATAGCTGACAGACAACATCTAGGTGAACAGTCAAAATGTCGACACCATATGGTCTATTGACCATGGTCAAAATTTTGACATATGCAGTAGGTGAAGATGGCAATGGCTGGCACATGAGAAAGTAATTCTGAGGATTGGGAACACCTATTGGGAATGGTAAAGTGTGCCAAGAGCAGCATTACACTATTTGGGGGTCCACATTCTTAGGTGTCAACATTGACACACAAAATAATCTAAAAAAAAAGCATGTTGACTTTTTCATGGTTCGACCTTTTGCTTGTGTCTACCTTTTTTTCCATTGTTGACATTGTACATGTAGACCTATTTACAGTTGGCCTAGCCTAGACCAGTAGATCCCAAACTATGTACAGTATTTTTTTTTCTTTATATTGCCAGGGTCACTGTGATGACTGGCCTGCCATCTACTCAATTCTCTGCTCTGGGAGCACCCACATCAAGCACCGGCCACATCACCCACAGCAGATACACCGGCTAACAGTCATATCTGTGGCTAAGCAGTGGTGGATTTAGGGGGAAGAATGCCTCTAGGCAAAACAGTAATGGCTGCCCCCTTGCCTTATTTTATTATGTTCATTAATTTGTTATAAGCCCTTTTAATTTGGTGTTGCCCAATTCAACAGAATAATAAAAAATCTTCTATGACAATTTGTTTTTATTTTTATTATGTATACATATTTACTCAGTAGGACAGCAGACAGGGGCAGTACGTGCATGTCCTGCCCATTTACACTGCATTGAAGAGGGCATAAGGTACAGTACAGTGGAAATATCTTGCAGTTGCTGGTTCCTTTCTGACTGACAGTGACCAACACAAGTATTCAAGTGTGCCGACCCCAAAACAAGTGATGCCCCTAGGCATGAGACTCACAAGACTGTGGCTATGTCTTCCTCTAATTATGCAGCAGTTTGGTGAACATGTCCTTAGTGTGTGCTCCACTCCCTACACTTGCATGACATTTCCCATCTCATTTCTACCTGTCCACACACACAGAGAACCAGGTCAGGGATGCACAAACATCATAATACAGACATATCCTATACAATGCATTGGTGTGCATGTGTAATACTAAATGCTTATTTCATGCAAGAAGGTGACCTTACTGTGTACCCAGACTGAGCCTTTCAGCATAGGAGCTGTCCAGGTGCTGAATGCTACTTACACTGTTGTGTTGACCTTTCCTTTTGCTTTCTTAAAGCGTTATAGCCCAGCTCTCATTAAACTTCACACTTTTCACATTTATTAAACATATTTTGAAGTGCTACAGTTGCAGTCACCTAAACAAGGCAGCAGAGTTCTTACAAGTTAGTTGCTGTCTCACAGCATTGTGGTCATCATTCTGACAGGTTGGAATCGTTAGGTCAACCAAAGGAAGTTCGACATTCATTACGTTGACCCCTGTAGGTCCACAAGCCTTAGGTGGACACCTTCAAAGGTTAATATGGCTTTAGGTCAACAGGGTCATTAACTCGACACAAGCATAAGGTCAACATGGGCATAAAATACCACCTGTCGGCAAATGTCGACTTAAAACAATGTGAAAAACCCATGCCGACCTTTGACCATCGACCTTGCCCGTGTTGACCTAATGACCCTGTTGACCTAAAGCCATGTCGACCTTATGAAGATGTTGATCTAAGGCCTGTCGACCTTCAGTGGTTGACCTAATGAATGTTGACCTTCCCTTGGCCGTCCTAATGACCGTATACCAATCCTGACCAGGGCTCTGCAGTATCTGTGTAGAGTTTGTACGTTTCACCATGTACAAGTGGATTTGGTCCAGGTACTGCTATTTCCTCCAATACCCAGCAATTCAATAAATAATACATAAGTAATTACATTTAGATCACAATGTGATTCCCTTTCATTAATACAGGAACACAGTAATACAGGAACACAGTAATACAGGAACACAGTAATACAGTAATACAGTAACACAGTAACACAGGAACACAGTAATACAGGAACACAGTAATACAGTAAAACAGTAATACAGGAACACAGTAATACAGGAACACAGTAATACAGGAACACAGTAATATAGGAACACAGTAATACAGTAATACAGGAACACAGTAATACAGGAACACAGTAATACAGTAACACAGTAATACAGCAAAACAGTAATACAAGAACACAGTAACACAGGAACACACTAATACAGGAACACAGTAATACAGGAACACAGTAATACAGGAACACAGTAACACAGGAACACAGTAATACAGTAATACAGGAACACAGTAATACAGGAACACAGTAATACAGTAACACAGTAATACAGCAAAACAGTAATACAGTAACACAGTAATACAGGAACACAGTAATACAGTAACACAGTAATACAGTAACACAGTAACAGGGACACAGTAACACAGGAACACAGTAATACAGGAACACAGTAATACAGCAACACAGTAATACAGTAACACAGTAATACAGTAACACAGTAACACAGGAACACAGTAATACAGGAACACAGTAATAAAGGAACACAGGAACACAGTAATACAGGAACACAGTAATACAGTAACACAGTAATACAGGAACACAGTAATACAGTAACACAGTAACACAGGAACACAGTAATACAGGAACACAGTAATAAAGGAACACAGTAATAAAGGAACACAGTAATACAGTAACACAGTAATACAGGAACACAGTAATACAGTAACACAGTAATACAGGAACACAGTAATACAGTAATACAGTAACACAGTAATACAGTAACACAGTAATACAGTAACACAGTAATACAGTAACACAGTAATACAGTAACACAGTAATACAGGAACACAGTAATACAGTATATCAACAGAATATAAATATTTTTTTTTTTTAAATGTCACCTTATACAAGTCTATGGATCCAGTTTACCAAGTACAGTATGTATAACATTAGCAGACCGAGTGAGTGAACTGGTGAATTAGTCTTTATAAAATAGCGGCACACTCTAAAGCTCCATAGGCTTTTGCCTGCACACTATCAGAACACATGCAATCAGTGTGATAAAGATATGACAGCCAGCTCCCTATGTAAATGCCTATAGATGTCACAATTCCCTCCAGCTGTCAGAAGTAATTGTTTTGCATAGCTCTGATAGTAACAGTGGACTAATCATTGCACCTTGCAATTACTTCTGATAGTCTCCGAGGAGACCGCCGTACCTGAGTACGCTCATATCGGCCGCCTGTCACATTTGCTTACAAGTTTCCATCTGATTTAATGTGAGTTTGACCCACAATCACCCGTTGGGTGATTGAGGATCAGCATCACCCATGTAGACTAGTCCTTAAAGTGCTTCATGTAAAAGAAAAACGGAAGATGTGAGCACTTGGCACATTTACATTTGATGCTTGAAAATGAACTATGGTGCTGAGATACATGTATTGGATTATCATACACAGGATGTGCAAAGCATGTATCATTTTAATAACTAAGGGCCAGATTCTCTAAGCTTCAAAAGTGATAAAATGGAGAGTGATAAACAGCCAGCCAATCAGCTTCTGTCTGACATTTTTCAAACACAGTCTGTGACATGGCAGGTAGGAGCTGATTGGCTGGCTGTTTATCACTTTCCCTTTTATCACTTTTGAAGCTTAGAGAATCTAGCCCAAAGTCTGAACTATATAGTGTACCCTATAACCTCAATTAAGTTAGAGGTGAGCAAAAAGCCATCATGGAATCAAAACAAATGCAGAAATAATAATATGTAAGAAGTAATTTACACAGTGATGGATTTGAATTGCGGTTGAACCCGGAATGCCTATTCCCTTAAACATCACTTACATAGATTATGGTGTAAGCAAGTACAAAGGCAGCCAGGATGTAATCGCATTCATTTCAGGTGTTGTTTTACCGGTTAGTAGGTAGCACCGCATGAAAGCATCTTTGTAGTTCGCAGAAGTCTCCCAAAAGAACAACTTGCAAGTTTAGGAACGATAAAAATGATACATGCTGTTTTGTGATTCAGACTCTGTGCAAACCTACATTATAAATTAATTTAATAAATTATTTGTGAATTGCAATTTGATATTGTTAGAAATAATTATGAACGTACACTGTTTTTATAAAGAGGTAAAACAAATAACTAGGCATTTGGGGAACCTATTATTTATGTGTATTTTCCCTGCGCAATCTGGCAAGTTTCCAATCCTTTTTTGCTAGTAAATAATAATCAGACTCAAATCGCGCAATGTACAGTACATGTGCTTATCACATAACCATGGGTTGATGGGAGGCTCAGTCATTCTGAAAGGCCTGCCTGTTAGATCAAACGGGGCATATGTGAGGGGAAGCACACAGTGGGCTAGATTCACTAAGCTTCAAAAGTGATAAAATGGAGAGTGATAAACAACCAGCCAATCAGCTCCTGCTTGACATTTTTCAAACACAGTCTGTGACATTTCAGGTAGCAGCTGATTGGCTGGTGGTTTATCACTCTCTATTTTATCACTTTTAAAGCTTAGTTCATCTGGACCAGTATGAGGGGTTGGGTACAATGGCAGGGGTTGAAACATCTGCACTATGAAATGTTTAGCCCTAGCAACCAACTCAGGTATCAATGAGCCTGTAAATCCTGTGTTTGTAGGTTTCCACATTATCCTGTAGCAAAACCAGGCATGCTATAATTCAGTTAACAAGTCAATTAAATATGAGACACAAATCTATAAAGATCCAGGTCTCATTAGCTGCCTGCAAGACTAATGTTTAGAGTTTACTCACCCAGAAAGCCCTCATTGTGACTGACTGACTGGGCTCCTTGGTAAAAACCATTGGAAATATCCCATTGCCCTCCCTCACCTGAGACAATTAATTCTACATTGCATTTATAGGCGGTGAGATTTACATATATACATCTTTCAATCCAGTTTTCTGTGTGGAATTGACCTTGGTTTTGTTTAACATTACATTGTTCATTTCATGGTGTGAGATTAAAAATCTCAGTGTGTTAGAAATTCAAATCCATAATGCTTTTCAGTCATTGGGATACATTATATACTGTAGAGTGAGTTTATTTCTCCTTTTTATGTATAAATATTTATTGATAGCAGTTTCGGCTCCAACGGTGGAGCTGCAGCACAGTCCAAAATTCAAATGGGGAGCCACACCCACTGCCAATGAGTCAGTTTGGAATGGCTGTTGATGGACGTGCCTCCAGATTGGTACAGCTCTAGAAGCACCATTGGTGCACCATTGGTTGCGATATCGAAACTTGCATGAGCCATAAGGCAGATGCAGTTTCACAGTCAAAATATGCCTTACTGTGTAAGTATCTGTGCACCTTTAGACTCAGCTTCTGGCATGCCGGCAATACCCCAGCATGTGTTTAGCCACCCCCCTGTAAGCTATCAGGAACGCCTACTAAAATCGACACCCCCTGCATCCAAATTCATTTTGCATCTCCATGCAGTAGCAATTGGGACCCACATACAGTGCAAATCGCACATGTGTACAATACTGAATACATTGTACGACTGCGTGCATATCAGCTTAGTGTGTTCTCAAAATCAGGCCCTTAGTTGCTAAATATTAGCAAGCAAAGCCTGTAACTTGCAAACAAATAAGCACTCAGGATATGGCTGAGCTAAAATGCTATTTACTGATATATGGTAACCAATTTTCTATGGTGATAACTATAGGTACTGTGATCCTGGTTAAATGGGTATCCAGATGACAGATCTACACTCTCTAGTAAGACAGTTAGCCAATAGGTTGACACCATATAATCGACATGCTTTAGGTCGATGGGTACAAAGTGTTGACAGATAAAAGGTTTTCAGTACTTAAACCTTTGGGTGCCAACATCTCTGTGGGAGATATTCAAAATATCGGCTAAATATTCCAGCGTCACTCACATTTGTTATATAAATTCATATACTTTATTATCCAAGTGGTCATAGAGTTGGAATATAATATCAGTTGCTGTGCCCAAAGCATGGTGAGCGAAGCGAGCAGTACATATATACAGTGTCCATGTCGACGTACGATTATATAGACACTAAAAAAAATCATGGAAAATTCACGTCTACCTTTTCACTGTTGACCTTGCCTATATTGACCATAAGCTTGTGTTTAGTGTTGACCTAAGGTATGTCGACCCTTTTTCAGAGTCGACCTAGTCACTCTCAACCATTAGTAGTGGTCATCCTAGTGACTGTCGTCATAGACATTGTCTATCATCTATTCCGTAACCCACATGGATTACAACTGGTAATAGTAACCTGTGGCGAGTACAGCAGTAGTGGAGCGAGCCACCTTGCTTGAAGCGTGGCAGGGGCTGAGTTTCTGCTGATGGCGGTAACACAACATGAATTATACAAGATGTGGCCAATCAAAAGTCATTTTTGTGTCATTGTCATATTGACCTTTTGACCTTGTTGACCTGTTGTTTCTGTTGACCTTAGCCACTGTTGACTTTATCTGTAGACCTTTTGTACCTGCCAATTTTTGTACCAAGTTTCAACCTAATGCATGTCAATCTTATGGTGTTGACTTATTGACCAGGAGTAGCTAACTCCAGTACTCGAGAGCTACCAACAGTTAACATTTTCCATGTCTCCTCACTGAACCATAAGTGAAGTATTTAGCTCCACCTGTGGATCTTTTAAAATGTGTCGGTCAGTAATGAGTGCACCTGTGCACCTGTGAGTGTGAGGTGAGCAGAAAAACATGAACTGTTAGTACTGTAGCTCTCGAGGACTGGAGTTGGCTATCCCTGATCTAGACACTGTAGCTCCCCTCTATAACACACCCCTGTGGTGGAACTTGTGAGTGGTTGCCCATTTGCAAAAAAAAGTATCTGGGCCTACATCATCCACTCCAACCTAATTTCACAATATGCCTCACAGCAGTAGGTGGCAGTAGTGAGCTGTTAACTCCTCCTGGGTCCCTGTGCAATGCACCTGCTGCACAAATGGTAGTACCGCCTCTGCCACACCCGTTAAATGCACCTAAACATTTGTGGAAGTAATGGAATAATCTAAATGTATTTAGCAAGTACTATGTATACAGTTTATCTATTTTTTTTTTATGTAGCTGTGCACACAGTTACTTGACATAATGTAGTGATTTCCTTACTGCAACAGCTAATAACAACAGTAACTAACATTGGTCACTTTTGTAATATCCAGTCCTGTATGTGTGTGTCGGAATTGTGAGCCCAGTGGGGGAATATCACAACTGTGCTCTTGCTCCCACTTCCAACTAGACACGTATGACCATCATTTCTGATTTTCACAACGCTCTCCCCATAATTGTTGCAATTAGTGAATTGGCGTGATCCCATTTATGTATGTAACCTCAATAATCTAGATGGCAACAGGCAGAAAGCAATGAGACGCATGAATCCTCTACAGCGGTGCGATGATAAACTTGTTCATCCAGTAATTAATGTATACCTATGACTGTTCTATGGAAGGTACGGTTGATGTTTTCAAATATTAATGCAGCATCCCTCCAAGTGGGTTAAAATAACACAGCAGTAAAACGATATGGCTGCATTGTTGCTGGGTACGTTTGGAAGTTAATGCTGTAATAAAAAAAAAAAAACATGGAACCTTCTTTTGCTGTGGATGGAATAACTAGTGCACCCTACCTCCTGGGCTCTGCATTTGTCACAGTCACGGAAGCAACCTGCAACCGTAGCACTATACAATGAATGAAGTCCTAAGGAAGTAGGTTACTGTGGCTCTTTGGGGACCCCAGGAGCTCTGAGAGTGCTGGTGAGAAATGGGACTGACCTGAGCGATGGTCCTAGCAAAGGTGGAATAGGACATTTCACACTAGCATAAGCATCTAAATAAATGGCTAACACAAACATGGATTTAGCAGGGGAACAAAATGTCATTCTTAGAGATGAAGCATGGTTCTCTGTAGTATTACACGCCAATACACTCTTTCATCTGCGGGGTTATCACACATGAATTATTTATACAGATTTTAACAAGATAAACCATGTCTGCAGCACATTCATACCAACAAGGGCATGTTTGAAATCCGTCAGAGATCTTGGAACCTCTGACATATAATCCATTCATCAAATGCACAAATGGCTATTAGAGACGAGGGAGTTAATTGTATTTTGTGAAGGAGTGTAGGAGCCTGCATTGCATTGCAATGACAGCCTGGCTTGTATGTAGCTTTTCTCTGTCTCTACTACTTTGACCAGCAGGGGTCGCTCTATAGCTGAAACTCAGGCATCAGAGGCGAGCATTAGAGCATCAGCAATCTCTGGGAAAAATATTCTTCTTGAATCCCAGCTGCTTTCCAACACAGCAGCTACATAGCAGTGTAAACCTTCACAGCTATATAGAAAAAGCAGGACGGCACTTCTAAACTTGGGGTTCCAGACATCCCCCCATTTGGTTTTGTGGCATTTGATGGCACCAAGTAGAGAATGGGACTGAGAATGGATCTGTAAGGATGGCAGGAGCTGGTGGGCACGGCTTGTTAGGTATTACGAAGATTTTGCACAGAAGTTGTATACCTTTCCCTGCACCCTGTACCATTCACTTCCAATTGCATTCAGATCCCGGGAATTACGTTCTCATCTAAACAGCCATCCAAGTGAGAGGAGACGATTCCACCTATTCATCATTGTATCGGAGACCGATGAAGAAAATAAGGAGATAAACTTTGCAATAAAAAAAATCTCCTATATACATATACTGAAGGGAGGGGGAGGCTGAGTCTGGCTACAGGATGGTTTGACACAGAGCCCTGTATGGACCATGAAGGAACTGCTGCTTCGTAATTAACAGGCAGAAGCGGAAACATTTCCAGAGACGATCCCTGAGAAAAGGACGAGGGAATCGCAGGGAGACAGAGGATGGGTAAGTGAAGTTTCTGGCATGCTGCTTACAAAGACCATTCATGTACATGTCTGCATTAAGCCTGCAAGCTTCATTTCACTCGCTTCTCTCCAGCATTACCGTGTCAGATAAAACACGCATAGGGGATGCCGTTCTGTTTGCACTGAATGCAACATTCAAAATATAAATATATATATATATATATGTAGCTATACATGTATAATCTACCTAGATGGTCATCCGGCTCTTGTCTGTAATTCCCTCTAGGTAGATCTGTCCGATCTTACATTTAGGCAGATAAATCTATACCAGATAGACAGAGGCAAAGAACCACAAACGCACACACTTTGTTGGGCTGTACACCTGTAGGTAGCAGCAGATAGACAAATCCGCAGCTCACAGGGAACTATAATATTTGGATATCTACCAGCTTTGACAATGCCCCCTATGTTATTTACACCGGTCTGCTGCATCCTCACCCAATATGTTAATCCCATTCCTTTATCTATTGTTTAAACTTGATCCCCTGTCCACAGGCTATGGGCGGAAGTTGTACAATGTACTGTGTGTTGCATTGCTCCCGCGCCATGCACAGGATCAGAGACAGGCTCTGTGAATTGCCCATGATGTAGGAGAGCTGGAGAGGAGATGCATTTTTCAGGCTTTCCACACAGTGCGAAAAGGAGTCATCCCCAGCTCTTGAATCTGATACATTCATTTCACAGTCATAGAGAAGCCTCTTTAGTAGCAGTCAACGAGGAAATGCCAGCTGGGGTTTTACCATTGTAACCCTTTCCCTTGCCACATTCGTCTAGGTTTTAGAAGTGAATGCTATTACATTAAAACAAGGACTGGAGAAAGTAGGGTTAAAATAACCCGGACTGCATGCTCAAAAAAATGTCCCCACATGTCTAATCTCTCTCAGTCTGCAACACTGCTAATATTTAACCTCTCCTCTGCAATCCTTTTACTGATCCTCTCCGCAAGCAAAGATTCAATTTGTCTTTCCAAATTTCTGGTACTCTTCCAGATATCACCAGCACAATTAGCAAGGTCAGATACGCTCCTTACTATTCACCTGAAACAGAGCTGACAAATAAAAAAAAAAATCACGTAACATTCAGAATGCAGGGAAGGTTAATAAATGTAAGGGTCTCTTTTTTTCCCCATATAGATTGTTCATTAGAGGAAACAATATGCAAACACTGCATCACTTTAATTAAATTCCAGCCACTAGGAGATGCATTCACATGAAAAAAAAGGACAATTCATTCAGCCTTAACCCTATCCCCTCATTCCCTATTGTCAATCTTCCTCTTACAGTCCAAAAGTAGCTCATTCCAACTCCATCTAATATGGGTTTGTATTCAGTTAACATCATAGCAATAACTGATGACAGCTCAGGAAAATATGACATGCACATACGTGCAGCTTTATTACAACTGCTATGCGTGTATCTCGAGTACATAGCTTGCAAAGTTCCAGGACTGTTGACCACCATACAGTACAGTTTGTTCCACTGAGATAAACTAACTGCACAGATTCAAAATAATTGACACACGTCATCTGATTCTGATGCGGATTGTAGAATGTTCTGCTATATGTTCCGGAGCCCTATTTCAGGGGAGTGGCTAACCATTTAGGCATGAGGATGGTGCAGCCTGGAACTGAGACTGAAGACCCCAATTTAATGGGACCGCCTTATATCGAGTCATGAACAGGTCTCCAATTTTCTCCGTTAAGGAAGACCATGTTAATAACATAATGTAAAAGAGGCACAGAGGGAGCTTGTTTTTTTTTTTATTTTAATTTGATTAGGTTTAATTAAAACAATTAATCTCAGCACTGCTAAAGGTTTTTTTTTTGCTTGGGGAGGAGGTTAAAAGAACTCATTCAGTCAATGCTTCTCTTAAGGTTCACAGATTTCAATGCACTGTGTCTTTGTAATATTGCAGGGTTCCAACTGATGAAACAGCTGAAAGGCATGAGTTTAACGCTGATCCTGCTGCCTGCTCTCGTCGTGGTGGTTGTTGTGGGGGCACAGAAAGCTTGTCCAAAGAACTGCCGGTGTGATGGAAAAATTGTGTACTGTGAGTCCCATGCCTTCAGAGATATCCCCCAGAATATTTCAGGTGGCTCCCAGGGATTGTCTCTGCGTTACAACAGTATCCAAAAGTTGAAATCTAACCAATTCTCCGGCCTTAACCAGCTACTCTGGCTTTACCTTGACCATAACTACATTAACTCGGTGGATGAGGATGCTTTCCAGGGTATCAGACGGCTAAAGGAACTCATTCTAAGCTCTAACAAAGTCACCAACCTGGCCAATGCCACTTTCCACCCAGTCCCAAACCTTAGAAACTTGGACCTTTCATATAACAAGCTGCAAACGCTCCAGTCTGAGCAGTTCAAGGGTCTGCGTAAGCTTATAAGTTTGCATCTACGTTCTAACTCATTGAAAACAGTGCCAGTTCGGGTGTTTCAGGACTGTCGGAACATGGAATTTTTAGATGTGGGATACAACCGGCTCAGGAGTTTGTCTCGCAATGCCTTTGCTGGTCTCCTGAAGCTGAAGGAGCTCCACCTGGAGCACAATCAGTTCTCAAAAGTTAACTTTGCTCACTTCCCACGCCTGTTTAATCTGCATTCTCTTTATTTACAGTGGAATAGGATCAGGTCCATCAGCCAAGGATTGACTTGGACTTGGAGTGCCCTGCACAACCTTGATTTGTCAGGAAATGACATACAGAACATTGAACCTGGGACATTCCAATGTCTGCCTAATCTGCAGAAGCTCAACTTGGATTCAAACAAACTCACCAATGTCACCCAGGATACCATAAATGCTTGGATATCTCTGACCTCTATAACACTCTCTGGGAACATGTGGGAATGCAGCAAAACAATATGTCCTCTTGTCTTCTGGCTTAAGAACTTTAAGGGAAACAAGGAGAGCACCATGATCTGTGCTGGTCCTAAGCACATCCAAGGCGAGAAGGTTATTGATGCAGTGGAAACCTACAATATCTGCAATGAAACCCCCGTGTTGGTGACTGAAAGAGCTTATCAGACAACCAAAGCACCCCCAAAACAACAATTTATACCTAAGCCAACAGTGTACAAGTTGGAGAGCGTACCTACAACTTCATATACTCCAAGCCCTTCTCCAGGTCTGCAGACACCCATGGCTGAGCAAGAATATGAGCATGTTTCTTTCCATAAAATTATAGCTGGAAGTGTTGCCCTTTTCCTGTCTGTGGCCATGATCCTATTAGTCATCTATGTATCGTGGAAACGGTATCCAGCCAGCATGAAGCAGCTGCAGCAAAACTCAATGATGAAGAGGAGGCGGAAAAAGGCCAGAGAGTCGGAAAGACAAATAAACTCCCCATTACAGGAGTATTATGTGGACTACAAACCCTCCAACACAGAACCCATGGATGTATTGGTTAATGGATCAGGACCCTGTACATATACAATCTCTGGCTCCCGGGAATGTGAGGTATGAAAACTCGAAAAAAGCTAAAAAATTATAAACATTTTGCTGCTGTTTAAAGTCGAGGTAAAAATCTGTGACATTTCAGTTTTTGCCCGATCTCTATGATGAGTTATCAGGCTTGATAGATACAAAACGATTGAGTATTTTTTACGTTTCATTGTTTTCACAGTTTATTTTTTTATTTTTTAATTGACATTGGTGTAAGGTTGATTTAAGTGAATTCAGCAGAATAACGAGGGTTGTTTTGAATTTTTAAAAAAAAATGTATTTCTTCTTTTCCTGGGATCTGGGACGTGAAGGAAGTCCGTTGAAGGATGAGTTTTGAATAAGCCTTTTTTCCGATGGCAGGAAAGTGCTTGCCAAGTGGGGCAGATAGGGACAAAACCCTAGAGATCCCTTAATGAAAGGGGCATTCTGTGCCTGTTGTGTGATTTGTTTGCCATTATCGCACAGTTTTTATGGACTAATGAAAGGATTTGTCACATTATAAAAAAAAGGAAAACAAAAAAGCAAACAAACAAAAACAGCGACACAAAATAAAAACATACATTTTTTTTTTTTGTCTGGAAATCAAGAGGAGCTAAGCCAAAGATAACAACTTATGTTCTTGTTTCCTTGTTTCATGGACAAAATAAAGAGATCATGGTTACTTTTACTAACATTTTGATACATTAAATATGATTTGCCTTATGGAAAGATAAGACTGCCTTACCGTACTTCCGAATGATTGACAGTCATCAGTTCACTTTGGAACTGTTTATATTGCGCACCAATAACACTAAACCCTATATTGAACTCAGACAAATGAAAATGGTTTGGCTGCTGAAAATTTAAATATTTTACAGAGACAAATAAATCCATGGATATTCACCCGGCGACAGAGGTTACACAAAATCCTTTCAGTATTCCACGCCTGATTGCTCAGGGACGCTGGGCTGTTTTAA